>NC_066319.1:23642074-23948056 GCF_022539315.1 Serinus canaria | reverse complement strand
ATGAATCCTAAAGTAGATGAGCATAGCCCATAGCTCACCTCTCATGGTGCTTTGAAAGGCTCACGGCTTGGATGGAGCCTCCCCGTCCCTGTGCTGGGGGGAGCCCCATCTCCTTGCTTATACCGGACCCAGTGTGGGGAAGCTTCTGACTTGGTTTTATTTGTGTGATGGTTGAAGAGATGACAGCTGGAATGGAAATTCTGAGTAGAAAAAAGTGCACAGTATAGGAACTTGCTGATTACTGCACAGCTCACTGCAACCAAAGCTTGAGGGCAGCACCACATCTTGACGACCATTTTCCTTTCCCCATCTGGCACAGGGGCACCTTCCTCAGCAGACCTCATCTGTGCAGGTTGCTCTTGAAGCCTGGCTGGGGAGCCCCAGGGAGAGGAGAGGTCGGTGATGATGTGCAGGAAGCAGGACCAGAGAGAGGGGACAGGATCTCAGCAGGGGTGGTGTAAGGACAGTAGCATACATGGGAAGATTGAATATCAGAGCACTGAAAGGGCATTGTGGGCTGTGCAAGCTTGTGATGGAAACAGAGGCTGAAGGCAACCAGTGGTATGCCAGCGGGGTGGGAAGGAGCAGCAGCTCTCCGGATGGGCTCCTGGGTCCCTCAGTTCCTCCAGTGCCCTGGCAGGGAGGAGGCAGGGAGGCGACAGGGGAGAAGCCCAGGAGATCTTGCTGTCACACAGGAGTGCCTATTAATAACACACTTTCTTTGTGGCTGATCTGTATGAGTCAAGTGTCTTTGCCAGGAGAAGACAGCTTGTAAACTGAAGTGGGCTCCTGCTCAGACTCTGCCAGCTCTAGTGCCACAGCAGCTCCCCAGCACCCACAGCTAACCAGGATGCAGGAATCCAGCCAGCTGCCATCAGGACAGGTGCTCGTCATGGAACGAGGCGAAGCTCTCGGACTTGTTTCCCTGGTAGTCCCGTGGTTGGAAAAAATGCTTTCCAGTTGACTAACTGGAGGTTTGCTGAAAGGTCAGGAGGAGCTGATGGTATTATTATGTCCAGACTTCTCTGTGGCTCAAGGCTTGTGCATTTAGTATCAGCAACGTCCTGCAGTAGGATCCTCTTGCCTCCTTTGGTGCCAGGAGAGGGGTGCCAGATTTGTCACTGTATGAAGGTAACCTGAGATCTCTCTTGCTTCTGGGCACTGACAGGAATCGACCAGGCTGCTTGAGGGACAAAGGGAATAATAATGCAAAGGAAGGGCCAAGAGGGTATATGGCACAGGATCCCTCTGCTATCACAGAGAGCCTGTTAAGTATGGTACATGGGAGTTTGCTCTAGGCTAGTGAAGCAAAGCAGAATAGTGGATATCTGGAATATCCAGAGTCTCTTTGTGATGTGGACAAAGATTATGTCATGGGAGACACTGCATGTTAAGCCCTAAGGGTCAGCCTGTCTGGTTTTGGAACCACCATCACCAAATGAGGGATAGCTGCTGGATATCTGGAGAGATGTCTCCATAACAGCTGATTCATAAGCTCTATGTCCACTGCAGTTACAAGATGCAAATTTTTCCTCTTCGATTCCTGCTGTGCTTTCCAAGGGTATTTAGATCTTGATGGGACATGTTCCTGCTTCAGCAGCATCTCTGCACTGAGGCCAGGCAGGGTGTGTAGGATGCTTTGAGGAGTCTGGTAGTAAAAAAACACCCCACCTTTCAAGAGCTCTGCAGATCATGAGCAGACCAGAGCTACTGTCTCCTTCCTTATTCACAGAAGGAGATTGAAATGACAGTGTGTATCTGCTCATAAGTAGAGTTGATATACCAGTACATGCAGCAATACTTCCTTACTCTGCAAATGCCAGGCTGCCTTGATCCAGCCTCCTTACCTAACTGAGCCGAGTAATGTGCTCTACAGAGCAACCGCAGGTGCTGGCTCCTCTCCATCTTTTTTTAGTGACAAACAATAGAGATGCCAGAAATGTGCTGGTGTTAGGCTTCCGAGGCTTAGCTCTTTTCGTGCTCCTCTCTGTCTATTGCATGGTTCCCCAGCTGCTCTGCATGCAGCTCTGCTAATGCATATCAACCATGGGCAGCCCCGGCAGTTTGTCCATCTGCTCCACAGCAGCAGCTCTCACACCTGCAATACACCATTTGGAGCTCAGGTTGGTAGTGAGATGCAAGAGGTGGGGATCTGTACACCCAGCATATCTGAGCTGTCACATGCTGCTGTCATGGGCTGTCAGCTGGCAGTCTTGTAATAACCTTCACCACTGGTGGTCAGAGCTTGATTCCACATGCCATTTACAGACAGTCCTGAAGATAAAAAGATCTGCAGTCAGCTAGTGCTCAAACATAAATGTCAAACCAAGGTTGTTGTAGCAGATTTCCTCACGAGACTGGTGCAAAAAGGAAGGAAGCTGTGTTGAGAGATCTTCCTGCCCGCAGCAGCAACACAGTAAGCAGCGGAGCAGCTTTGTGCTTGTGGAATATCTGGGGTGGGAGGGAACAGCCATTCAGCTCATTTGAGGTGCCTTTGGTCAGTACCACGAGCTAAAGCTGGCCAAAAAGGGTCTGTTGCAATGTGCCAAATCCTGTGTTCTTGCTTGTGTTTTTTAATATGTTTTATTTGTTCAGACAGTTTTTAATACCTGTTGGTGATGATGCTCATTGGCAGCCATCTGAACATGATCCAGCGTGTGCCAAGTGGCCATGAAGGCCAGCAGTATCCTGGCCTGTGTCAGTAAGTGTGGCCAGCAGGACTGGAAAGTGACTGTTTCTTTGTCCTCAGCACTGGTGAAGCCACACCTCGAGTGCTGTGTCCAGTTTCGGGCCCTTATCCTGTCACTGAGGTGGTGGAGCACATCCAGAGGACAGTACAGCTGGTGAAGGGTCTATGGGACAAGTTTTAGGAGGAATGGCTGAGGAAGCTGGAGGATCATGGGAGACCTTATTGAGCTCTATAACTACCTGAGAGGAGGTTGTAGCAAGGTGTGGGGTCAGTCTCTTCTCCCAGGTAACAAGTGATAGAGCAAGAGGAAATGGCCTCCAAGTGTACAGGGAAAATTTAAATTCTCCGATTCTGTGCTGTTTACTGTACATCATCTTGCAGATAATATGGTGAAGGGTACATGAATGGAGCACTGCAGTGTTGGGAATAGGCTGGAAACAGAGTCATCAGCAAAATGCTGATGCCCTCTGCAAAGCTGCATCGGCCTTGGGTGGATTGAACCTTCTGGTGACCAAGTACCTGCCTGCATTGCTTGCAGTGGTAGAACTTGAGAAATACTTCTGAGGAGGTGACACTTTGGCTGTGCTTTCAGTTCAGCCAGGCTTTAGCTGCCCTGATGCTGCTCTCTGGAGGCCATTGCCTTCCTTCCTGCCTCCTTCCCTCCTTTCCTCACTCGTCCCTCCTTCCCTTGCATTACTGAGTACAGGCATGGTGATAAGCCTATAGAAACTGAAGAGCTGGCCTTCCTTGTCTGCAAGGGTGGAGGAGACCAAACCAAGCCTTGTCTTTTCCAGAATACAAACTCACCTTTGTACTCATCTATTAAAAAGAGGTACAGCCCAATGGGCTGCTTGTGCTACAAGCACTATCAAAAACTCCATGTCCCATCTTACATGCATTTCCCAAATAAACAGGGAAGAAGCTTCTGATAAATTCATGTGTTTGTGTGGGCCTTGGCTCATTGGAAGTTTAGGCCAGAGTGATCTCCTGAAGGTTCTCTGATATTACTGATCCATAAGAATGTAAAAGAGCACGGGAAGAGAGGAAGATAGAAAAAGGGGAGGAGATGTCAGTCTGCATGGTGAGCAGCATGCCCATGCTCTTGTGGTGTGTAGAGGAGATGCCTTGCACAGCATGGAAATCTTTGAGAGTGGTGGTGGTGATGGTGGCTTGTGTGTGCTTGCAGGCTGCCATGATCAAGTCTCCTGCCTTGGGAGCAATTGAAGAGAAGAAATTTGCTTCTACCAAACTAAGGGTTTTGGCGGGTTTTTTTAAAGTTGGCCTTGAATAAATACTCTAGCAGCTGAAGAGAGGTGACAGCTGGAGGGTGGGAAATGAAGCACTGTCTCTGGAGGACAGGAGCACTGGAGCTAGCCAGATTCAGCTCCTTCCACTCAGGCCTTTGTGTGCTGAGCCACTGAAAGTCTTGCAGCACCTTCCACCCGTGGCTTTCAACAGACTGTTGCAATGTCCAGGCAGCCTGTCAAGCTTTGAGAGCTGGGCAGGGAAAGCATGAGCTTTCCATAAAGCTCTTTCTCCCATAAGAGGGAAGTTTTGCTTAGGACAGATGGAATGATCTTCCTAACTCTCTTCTCCAGCCTCTCCTGCCCCAGCCTCTCCCAACTTCCAGCTCTCCCAGACCTCTTCTACCAAATTTTCCTGCCCTGGTTTTACTGTCCTGATCAGTTTTTTTCTGTAGGACTTACAAGGGCTTAATTTCAATTTGCTACAAATTTGGTGGGACTGATACCTAGCTAGAGAGCGGTTCCTGTGTGAAAACCAGGTGGATCAGCATCAGGAGAGTGGTAGGGGTGATGGAGGTGCCAGGGCTGATCGGCACCTCAGGGTGCACAGGGGTTCTGCTTAGTGGAGTGCAGGGAATGCAGAGGGTCCTGGCTAGGCGGTGACACCTGCCCTGCCTTGCAGCCCTCTGGGCTGAGCTGTGAGACTCATGGAGCAGTAAAGCTGTGGGGAGCATCACTACCACCTGGCTCAGGTGGCATTGCCATGTCTCCCACTCCCTGCTTCAGCCCTCTATCCCTTGCTTCCCACTGTCCCCTTGCCCTGACAGCCACAGGGTGGCCTGGGACTCACAGGGGAGCTTACTTAATCCCTGGTCTCTGTGTTAACAGCCACCATCCGGATGCAATGGAAACCTTTTTTAGGCGGCACTTTGGGCGGAAGGGGCTGCGGCGCACCAGCGTGGTGGCTGTGCCCACGGGCAAGGCCAGGCGTCGCTCCCAGGTGGGGCTGCCCTCCGCCTCGCTGACTCAGTGCCGCCGCGGCTCAGGCACCCCAGTGCCATCCCTCTCCTGCCTGGGCCTGGTCCGGCGTCCCGGCACGCGTCGCCGCTCCAGCACCACACCGCCCTGCCTCAGCCCCAGGTTTGCCGTGCAGAAGAAGCGTGGAGGCCAGGCACAAGCTATTGATGCCCAGCTGCTGGGTCCCACTGTCCTCCTGGCCAGCCTCGTCCCCACAGGAGAGGAGGGGGACAGGGTTCACTGCACTGACAGCTCCACATCTGAGTCTCCAGAGGACGGTGGTGCAGCAGCAGGAGCTGAGCAGGGCCAGCACGGGCATAGTGCTGAGGAGACGTGGCTGGCCATGCTGCCCCAGCTGCGGCCGCTCCAGGCAGGCCTGCTGTCGCGGGGCCCCCGCTGCCTGCGGCGCGCCTCCTCCAGCCGCCTGCCCACTGAGGCCCTGCACGGCCGGGCTGCCTACGGCCTGCCGGGCCGCTACCGCCGCCTCAGCCAGCACCGGCGCTCCAGCGATGCCCCTCAGCCTGGGCTGCTCCCCTCCAGCCACCCACGGCTGCTGGCCCGGCGCTGTGCAGGAGTGGCTGGAACCAAGTGCCCCTCTGCCACCCTCGTCAAGGGTTTGGGACCGGAGCCCATCTGCCACACCACCCCGGACGGCTGGAGCCCCCGGCTGCTGTATGTATGGTGGCAGCGCCTTGGGGAGGGGAGAGGGGGAGTGCAGACCCAGGTTTGGTGGGGAAGGAGGGAAGAGACTCAGCGCCGTTGGTCCTGGCTGTCGTTGGTGTCTTGCAGTGCTGCTGGCGTACCATAAGCATCTTCCACTCGGGCCAGGTATGCCACTGATGCTCTTGGTGCAGTTCCTGGGGCTTGTGGGTGTCCTCTCCTGCCAGACGGGGATCAGAGGAATGTGGTAGGCCTGGTTACTGGCTGGAGATGCACACTTTCTCCTCTTGGTTGGAATTTCTGCTCCTTTCCTCCACCCTAGCACATCTGGGAGAAGCTTACTAGCCCCAAACAAACAGCTGCTTTTGTTCTGGCCAGTTGTACTGGTCCCTGTAAACAGCCCAGGCTCTGAGGTGCCTGAGAGATACAGGGAGACTGTTGGACAGGTCCTCTAGATTGTCCCTGCAAAGGCAGTCCCACCACTGCAGCTCTGTGGACACTCCCTGGGTGTTTTACAGTGGAGCTCTTATCGCTGAGGGCATTAACCCAGCAGGCTCAGGCTGTGCCTTTTGTTAGGTACAGGCTGTCTGGCTGAGCTGTCAGCAACATGGCCAGTACCTCTTCATCCCACAGGACTATCTCACAGAAAAAGGTACTTCTCAGCCACCTGGGATGGAAATTCACCTCATTTCCAGCCACTTGGTCCTGAGGAGGCTTTTCTGCTCCAGCCTCACGTTGCATCTTAGAAGCAGGTTGTGCTTTGCATATTTATTTAATAGCCAGCCCTCCTTTGTCTTCCAGGAAAGCTATTGCCAAATCGAGTCTCCAACACATGGTAGCCCAGCCAAACCCGGCACTAGCCTTGAGGAGTGACTCAGAGAGGCAGATATGCAGCACTGTGGATTGGAGCGTAAGTTGTACTGTGTTTTGCTGGACATTGCATGGAATGGTCCCTTGGCCAAGAAGCAGCAGGCTCTTCCCTGGGTTGAGGCTTCCCAGGTAACTGACTTTGACACATTTATAGCCTCCCCCATTGCCACCAGCTGGTGCCAGCATCTGTGCTCCTGGCAGCACTACTTGATGCTGCAAGAGAGAGGCTGTGGAGGCACAGGTGGTTTCTGGAGGGATGGCATAACTACTCCACTCCCAGCTTTTCTGCTTCTGACAGCCAAGATCTGTTGGCTGGGGCCAAGCAACAGGAGTAAGCCCCTGCTCCTTAACAGGCAATGCCCCACAGGTTTTAAGCTGCATATTCAGATTGTAGAACAGAAGCTGGTTCAGGAGTGTCCCCTGCACTGAGTTTGCCCTGATGCCTCCTCTTGGGATGATGAAAACAGCTCTCCTGTGCAGGACACTACAAGTGGTTTGTAGGTCTTGGTTTAGTTTCCTGGGGCCCTCTTGTTTACAGCAGGTGGGCCATGGCAGCAGCTTTCTGAGGTTTCCTCTCTCCAGATGTCCCTGGCTGTTGCATGCATCTTGTCTCCTGGCCTCCACCTAGCTCCAACCTCCCACCCCCAGCATTGTCCAGTATCCAGTCCCTTGCACAAAGTATTTTAGGGGCTCGGGTGCCTCTCTGGGGTTGCTGTCAGAGCTTGTGTTGTCTTGTGTGTTTCAGGAGGCTGCAGTCTATGGGGAGCACATCTGGTTTGAGACCAATGTCTCTGGGGACTTTTGCTACGTTGGGGAACAGAATTGCATGGCAAAGCTTCTGGTGAGTCACCTGGGGCAACAAACATGGCTGTGCTGTCACCTTATGGGGAGACCGCAGAGGCCACGCTGCTGCTGCTGCTGCTGCTGGGGGACATGCAGGGGTCTGGGGAGCTGCTGAAGCAGGGCCTGTTTCCTCCTGCCTCTGCATACCCAAGGGCCTAGACCCCTGTTTCTGCCAATGCTGGTTCTCAGTTTGTAATGGGAACTTGTAGGGCTGCTACTTGCCTGGAGGGTTCCACAGAGAGGCTGTTGGTATTCCACACCCTTGAAAGGACAATCTGAATCCAAGACCTTTCAATAGAGGAGAAAAGCGAGCTCTGGAGACCCAGGCCTGTTGCCTCCTGCCTCTGCAGTCCTCCCGCCCAGTTTGTAGGCTCAGTCCTGCTCGTGGTGCAGGACATGGAGCACTGATGCCACCCTCTGCCTGCCATTCTGCAGGTACCTGCCACTGATGCCACCCTGCAGGTGCCTCCCAGACCAGCTTCCATGGTGCTCTCAGTGTCGGAAAAAGACAAGGACTGCGGGACAGGACAATAGGGAAAGCACCTCCCTGCTCTGTACCAGGCTTGAGAACATCTGCTATAGGCACATGCTTAGACCCCTTCACTAGATAGGAAGTCTTGGTTGTATCTAATGTTACAACAGGGCTTGTTCTGTATCCCAGTACATAAGAAGGAGGTATGATGGGAGGCTGAGCTTGCCAGGCTCTGAACACTGTACATTTTCATTCACATATGTTTTTTTCCTCCCCTTTTCTTACCCTTCAGCAAAAACCTCTCTCCAGGCGCAAGTGTGCAGCCTGCAAGATCGTAGTGCATACACCCTGCATCGAACAGCTGGAGAAAGTGAGTAGAGCTTGTTAAGCCCTCCCTGCAGCTCGCAAAACTGTAGCAGCCTTTTCTTGGGCAGTGAAATACAAGAAGATTGGGGAACTGCAATGTGTAATTGCAGAGAGGGGTCTTCTGAGGAGACAGTACCAAAATGAGGATCTAGTGATATGATTGGGAGCCCAGGCCCCATTTTGTTCAGTAACCAAGACATGTGAGGGTTTTGTGGCGAGTACCAAACAACTCCAAAGGTTCTGAACCTTACTGTAGTGCAGTAAATTCCAGTAGATTTCCTTCAGGTATGATGGTTTTACTGGTTCCTCTCATGTGTTCTTCCTACAGATAAATTTCCGCTGCAAGCCTTCCTTCAGGGAGTCAGGATCCCGGAACATACGGGAGGTGAGAGATGTGCCTTGGACTCTGCCCACATCTGCATCTCCCATTTCCAGTTTGGTGTAAAGACACCACATGCTGCCTGCATGTTGCCCATCCAAGTGGAAGCATCGTGTTCCTTACTGCTCCAAGGGGGTGGTGCCATAAAAGGGATGTTTCTCTGCAAGGCAGCAGCACAGACTGGGTATGAAGAGTGACGAGTTTGCAGGCAGCAGATGCAGAGCATCCGGTGGTTTGCATGTTCTGAATCTGCATGGGAGGAACCTACAGTGTTTTTTGGAAGAAATTTTGCCCCTTGTGTTGGGTCCTCAGGCACATAGATGAGGCTGTGGCAAACAGCAGTCCCCAAGTCTCCTGCAATTTGGAAGGAAGCAGTATGGGCTCATTTCTGGCTTTATCACTCAGCCCTGACCTAGGTGCCACAGGTAGCAGTGGAAGTTGCCCACAGTAGTGGTATCAGACCCCTTCAGCCCATGTTGTAATGTACTGGGCATAAGCAGTGGCCTGGAACCTGTCTGCTGACCTGCACTGGTGGAAGCAGCTGTCAGCCTTCATGCTTCACCCTCCAGCCTGTGGAGCCAGTGTAGCCTGTGCAGTGCTCAGGAGTTGGTGTGGGTGGCTCAGTCATGGGCCATTTTGGTAACAGAGCTGCCCCCAGCACACTGTATTTGTGCTGGCACAGCAGACCTAGTGGGAGAAGGATGTTCAAACTCAGGGCTGCCTGCTTTGAAATGCCGGCATGGTGTCGTAACGGGAAGCTTTCAGCATCACTTTAAACCTTCCTTTCTTGCTTTGTTTTTCTTTCTGTGCCTCCTTCCCATATTGCTCTTAATCTAGCTCACTTATTTGTGCTTTACTTACCTTTTGGGCTCTGCTAACAGCTTGCTACCTCTGCTCAATTGTATGTCTCTATTTTTCCTCTATCCAGCCTTTACAAATCTTTTCTCCCTCCCCTTTCTTGCTTTTTCTTTTTTCTCACAAATTCTCCATCCTGTCTTTCTAATGCTTCTCAGTTCCTCCAAGGCCTCTTCCTTCCTGTTTCCCTAAAAAGATGCTCTTCTGGCCTTGGTGGTGCCAGGGATTTCCTTCAGGGTCAGCCCTTTCCCTAGATGTGCCTGCTTGGACCCAGAGCTGGCTCAAGGCATAGCCCTCCTTCTGCTCCTACTGGATTAATATCCACTAAAGCCAACAAGACTCTTCATCCCCTCTTGTGTACTGCACTCGGAAGAGGGAACACTGGAGCTGACCCCAACCTCCTGCCAGTTTCTGTCTCTCATCATCACAATCCCAAAAAGCTGTCAGGAGCAGGATGTTGGAGGCTGTCATGCCAGCCTGTGAACTCACACTCCCTTTCTCTTTTTGCTTTTCTCTCTGCAGTGCTGTTCCCAGTCCAGGGCTGGAAGAATAGGATGGGATTTAGGACAAGTGGTACTTCATTACAAAACTTCTAAATCCCTCACAATCACTTCTGCAAGTGCCAGCCCTGAACCCACTGTGAGCCTGCAGGCAGAGCAGAGGTGCCGGCGAGCAGCCTTGCTGCCCACGCTGGCACTGAAGCAAGCTCAGGATTGGCCTGAGGAAAGAGCAGGGGGAAGTGGGTGTGGAGGGCTTTGGGGCTGCCACTCCTCAAGGAATGTGGAGTGTGGAGGTTCACTGCTTAGCTGCAAACACTTTCATCTTCTTCCTGTGGGCACAAACTGTGTCTCTCCAGGGATTTTCATGCCTTCCACCAGCACATTTTTCACCTGGCACTAGGGGCATCTGGGCAGAGATATTAAGGGACAGAGATGTGTTACTGCTTACCCACTCTCCATTGGATCTGCTTTGTTTGATTCTCAGTCTTCAGTTTCCCTGTCCTCCTTCCTATTTCTTCTGGTTTTAATTCCCTTTTCTTGGAGCATCTTAATTTGGCCTCTTGTCCCCTGACGTTTTGGCTTTGCCTTCTCTCAGCGGGTGGGGGGCTGGTCCCTATGAGCAGTGGTTTTGCTGCAAGAGCAGAGGTTGGCTGGCCTGTGTCCATTTCTTCTCCTTCTTCCTGTGTTCCCTCATGCACTGGGCCCTTCACTTCTTATTTTTTTCAATTTTCTTTTTTTTTCTTTTCTGTTTAGCCCATTGTTGTCCGACATCACTGGGTGCACCGGAGGCGGCAGGAAGGGAAATGCCGGCAGTGTGGCAAGGTGAGAGGGCATCTTGGACATTTTTCTCAGCCTGAAGGAAACCTAAGGTCAAGCCAGAGACATGAACAGGGCTTGGAACCAGGGACATCCCACCATTCTTGTTTGGCAGCAAAACCAAGACACGTGCCTGCTTTGCTCAGTGAAGCACTATTTAACTGCTTCCCACATAGAGTAGTTCTTCCCCTGGGTCCAACTAATCCCGAAAGAGATTGTCTTCCTGACATGCTTTCCATAAGCAATAAGGACACCCCTACAGAGCACAGTGGCCTCCCTGGTGCTGTTGTTGTGGTTGGGACTGTCTGACAGGATCTGGAGGGCTCCAGCTGCAGGCATGCTCTCTTTGTTAGTGTCTCTTACTGGATGGTGGGACACTGCAGGGAATTCCCTAAGCCTCTTGTCCTTTCTTCCATAGGGTTTTCAGCAGAAGTTTGCCTTCCACAGCAAAGAGATTGTAGCCATCAGCTGTTCCTGGTGCAAACAAGCGGTGAGCACAGCCCCCTGACTGCCTTACCAGTCGGTTCTGCACTAATGACCTCGGCTTTCTGCTGGAGCTCCCCGAGCTGCTGCTCGCAGCCTGCCCTTAACAGCTCCCCCTGCTGGGAGAGGCTGTGCTGTGGTATTTGCCAGCTCCTTTGAGAAACTTTCTCTTCATTACCTTGCCGTTACAAAATTCCTGCATGGTTTCATCCAGCACTCCCTGCATTGGCATAGGGAACCTGAGAGGAGGAGATTGTGGCTGTGCCCAGCAAACTGAGCAGCTGAATTTTCTCTTTGTCTTCTCCTTGGCCAGTATCACAGCAAAGTATCGTGTTTCATGCTGCAACACATTGAAGAGCCCTGCTCACTAGGGGCTCACGCTGCTGTCGTCGTTCCTCCCACCTGGATACTGCGGGTCCGGCGGCCCCAGGTAAGTCACTTCAGCTCTTGGGGCTCTTTCACAGTTACCCCTTGCCCAGTGGCTCCTCACAGAGTTTTTGTATTTGTTCCTTTTCTCTCTAGAATCCACTGAAATCTAGTAAGAAGAAGAAGAGGACATCATTCAAGCGGAAATCCAGCAAAAAGGGGGCCGAGGTAAGATATGAGGGGACTGGGAATGACCTTGTCTTGGAAGGGCAGTGGGACTAAACAGTGAGGAGCAAGGCTGAGAATAAAAGTGCTTTTCTGGGTCTGTACTGATGTTAAGGAGGTTGAGCTGGAGGGAGTGTGCCTGCTGGCAGGGTATATGCCAGGTACAAAGTTTATGGGGTGGCTTGGATGTTTTCTTCCTCCTGCTTCTGACCTGCATGGTGTTAGGGCTCAGCTGGAGGTGGCAGTTTGTGTTTCCCCAGCTTTGTTGAAGGATCTATGGTATCTCTTGCAGGAGGGGAGGTGGAAGCCCTTTGTCATCAAGCCCATGCCAGCTCCTCTCATGAAGCCCTTGCTGGTGTTTGTAAACCCCAAGAGTGGTGGGAATCAGGTATGGCCTTGTCTGGTGTGTCTAAGAAGGCATCTCTGTGAGGGTGTTGCCATTTGAGTGCTGAGCTCTCATCACAGTTTTGGTGATGCTTCAGCTGCACAAGAGGCCACAATGCTAGTTTGCTGCCCAGCAGTTCCTACCTCGGCCAGAATTTGCCTCTGTCCCGTCCAGAATGGTGTTGTTTTAGCCTGTCCCCAGGCAGGGCCAGATGCCTCCTTCTGCTGTCCACTGGGAACTTGATATTACCTGAAGTAGTTTTTTTCTTCCCATAGGGAGCCAAGATCATCCAATCCTTCATGTGGTATCTCAACCCACGGCAGGTTTTCGACCTCAGCCAGGGTGGACCCAAGGAGGCGTGAGTACTGATGGGGCAGCACCTTTCTTTCCCCCATCCATGTCCCAGGATTGCTCCCGAGAGCTCTTCCCCCAGTTCATAGAGGGAGACATGGATGTGGCTTTGTGAATGCCAAGGGCTCTGTGAGGCAGCCGCTGTGTAACACCTTCAGCAACTGTCCCCTCCTCAACCTCCCTGTTCCCCACAGGCTGGAGCTGTACCGCAAAGTCCACAACCTCCGGATCCTGGCGTGCGGGGGAGACGGCACGGTGAGTCTCCAGCCCCTCCATCCCCTGGTGCCCCTTTGCCCAGGCCTTTCCAGTGTGGACAGCAGCCCTCCTTGTTGTAAACCAGAACAGGGCAAACTGGGCACACTGCATCCATGGTACAGCTGGTAGCATAGATGCTGTGGGTCCCCTCATGCACTGTTCCAGGGAGTGCTAGTCTAACATGTCTGGATTTGTAGCCCTTTTGAGGGCCAGTGTCCTCACTGGGGTTACTGGTATCTCCTGCAGCACCTGATTAGAGCATTAAAGACTGTGAATAGCCTCAGTTTTGGCTAAGGAGACCCCATCTCTGCCCCTCTGCCATTGCTAGTACTCCAAGTCACCTCGGCCTGCCTGCTGGTCCCTGAGATAACTAATGGTTTCTTTGAACTCTCTTGCTTGAGCAGGTGGGCTGGATACTCTCCATTCTGGACCAGTTACGCATCAACCCACCTCCTCCTGTGGCCATCCTACCTTTGGGGACAGGGAACGACTTGGCCAGAACGCTGAACTGGGGTGGGGTAAGTGATGGGCACAAGAACCTACTGCTGACAGAGCAGGGCTGAGTGCTTCGATCCTTGTTTCAGACACATGGCTGGAGATTTGCATGGGCTCGTGTTTCAACTTCCTATAAATACAGAGCAACAAATAAGTGCAATTTGGATGCTGCTGTTCTTCTGACATTTGAATGGTTCTGCATTAGATTATACAAAAGCGATTGCCTTTTCAAACTTTGGAAAATTTTTACAAGGAAGATGTATTGTTTTAAATTTCAAGTCCCATTTTGTTGTGCATTCAAGTAGAGTTGATCTCTTCTACATCTTTTTACTCTGAGATGCCTTACCAAAGCCTTCTGTCTGGGTTATCTCTTTGGGAGGCAGGCATGAGACTCCCCAAGTCCTTCTCTTCACCAGGGTTACACAGATGAGCCTCTGTCCAAGATCCTATCGCACGTAGAAGATGGGAACATAGTACAGCTCGATCGCTGGAACCTCCATGTGGAGCCAAACCCTGACACAAACCCTGAGGAAAAGGATGAGGCAGCTGCTGACAAGGTGGGACACCTCCTCTCCATGTCTGTTCCCTGTGCTAGAGGTCTGCATTCTCTCTTCTGACACTGGCTTGGGCAGTCTCAGCACTTGGGGCTACGTTCTTGGGTTGGTGTTTCCCTCTCACTCCTCCAATTCCACCATTCTGTTCATGGCTCTGAGCCACAGCACTCTTGCTGTGTATATAGAGTTCATAACTAAATGCCTACCAAAGGTTTTTAGCCACAACTTGCAATAGGTATAAGCCCAGTCTTCTCTGAGACTGTTTTCTTTAACAGAAACATGGGTGATTGCAGAAACCTCAGACAGCAGAGTGTGTCCCCTTGGACTGTTTCCCTTACCCCTAGGAGCCAGGAACTAATCCATCATCTCAGGCTGGTGACCTCTGTATTTTCCTAGGGAAAAGGCAAGCAAGGTCCCTCAGCCTCATGAGCACTGTAATGGCTCTGCTGTAACCTGACCTCATCTGTGCCATGGGCACATGCTGGCAGCCTCATCCTTATTTCTCCTTTCCATTTCAGCTCCCTTTGGATGTCTTTAATAACTACTTCAGCCTTGGCTTTGACGCACGGGTGACACTGGAGTTCCACGAATCTCGAGGTACAGGGCAGTGGCAGGACTTGGTCGGGGTCTGTGGGATAAGCCTGTTCTTGTTTGTGAGTTCCTCAGGAAAGGGAATGAGAGAATTGCTTCAGGGACAGAGCTGGAGGTGAAACATGAGGAGCAAGTCCAAGCTGCAAAGAGGGAAGAGGGGTACCTGCACAGGAAAGAAGCTGGGGGCAGACCCCTGGCTGAGGCTGGCTGGAGAGCTATGTCTGAGGAGAGCTGGCAAGTGAAATATTTCCATGTGTAGGCCAGTGACCTGGACTTTTTTCTCCTTTCCCTAGAGGCCAACCCAGAGAAGTTCAACAGCCGGTTTCGGAATAAAATGTTCTATGCTGGGGTGAGTGCGTGGGGGATATCTGAGCCTGCCATCATAGCAGCCTTAACGTCAGCTGCAGCACAGGCATGGACCTGCCTCTTGCCTGCACCCTAAATTCACCCATTTAAGCTGCATGGACCTTCACATGCACCGAAGCTAAGCCCCCCAGCCTGAAGCTGGAAAGTTGCTGGAGAAATGCTGCAGTGCTGAGAGTCACAGCTCCCCTTTGGCTGTGAGTGTTGCTGGCAGTACAGCTTGCTCCGTGGCCTGCAGTACAGTTGCTGTATTGATATCCTGCCACTATTGTTCTTGATCTCAAGCTCACGGGTGGTCACCCAGGCAGGACCTCCCTGGAGCTGTGGGAAGGCAGACTGTTCCCCCTGCAGAGGAAAAGGAAGCCTTTCCATAGTCTGCACACTACTTTGGTCTTTTATTATATACCTTGGACCAGTTAGAGCTTCCTGGCTAATTACACCACCCTCCTGTGTCTCACCTCTAGAACTTTGCATCTCAGTATCATCTTTGTTCCTCTGTCTCCCCATGCTCAATATACTTTCTAGCCATGTGTCTGGTGACTGGTATTCAAGCAGTACTAAAGGCCGAGTGCTGCTCTGTGCCATCTCACATCTGTCCTGTTTGTGTCTCTTTTGCTGTCTACACAGTTAACCCCAAAGGGGACCCATTCTATTCTGTCCCTCTTGGAATCTCTAGATGGGATCACTTCAGCTCTGTTTTGTGGTACTTCATCTCAGCTTGAGACTGAATTTGTCTCTTGTTACTTGATTCTCACTGGAGGAGACTCGTCAGCTCTTCCCTAAAGTCAGGACTGGGCTGGCAAGGGAAAGCTAGAGCATGTTACTGAAGGTGCCTCAAGGTTTTTGGTAGGCAAAATAGCGCGATGAATGGATCAGGTTGTTTTGGAGGAGGACTTCTGACAGTGGATGAAAAGGGGGTTTGCAGGTTTGAGGAGCTGAGGTCTGTGTCAGGCTGAGTTGCAGGTCAGTGGCAGGGTTCCTGGCTGCTCATTCTGGTGAACACCTGGGCACTAACTTTGTCTCTTACCTTGGCAGACGGCTTTCTCCGACTTCCTCACCGGGAGCTCCAAAGACTTGGCGAAGCATGTCAGGCTGGTTGTGAGTGTGCTGGGGTGCTCTGGTCCAGGGAGGGGGTGAGCTGTGGAGGTGTGAGGAATGTCCCTTGGCACACTAAGTATGTCAGGGCTGGGGAGCTTCCTGGGAGCATCAGCTTCCTCTGACTTGGAGAACATTCACTGTAGGGAGCAGAGGAGGGAGGCCATTTCTGCCTAAGTGGGTAGGATGGACCAGGTTCCCCCTTACAGCAGCCGGAACACCCCTGTGTTGTCTCTAGTGTGATGGGATAGACCTGACCTCCAAGATTCAGGACCTGAAGCCCCAGTGCCTGGTCTTCCTTAATATCCCAAGGTGAGCACTCCCAGGACCTGTCTTCATACACTAGTCTTTTCATACCTGTGCGGTAGATCCCTGCCTGGGTTTGGGGTGCCAGTCCAGGCATTTCTTCTTGTCCTTTCCCAGGTACTGTGCAGGCACCATGCCCTGGGGCAACCCTGGGGAGCACCATGACTTCGAGCCCCAGCGCCATGATGATGGTTGCATTGAAGTTATTGGCTTCACCATGACATCACTGGTGAGTTAGTGCTGTTGCCAGTTGTAGGTAGCAACCAGGGGAATGAATGGTCCCATTGGCCAGGTGTCAGCCAGCCCACAGCTCCACAGATCCTCTCTGGAGGAGTTGTGGTGCTGGCCAATATGACAGTGTCTGCTCTCTAAGATTTAGATGAGGTGCTGTCGTGCCCTGGTCTCTGTGAGTCCCTTCTCACTGAGAATACCTGAGACCCTCAGAATCTGTTTCACTTGTAACATCCAGATGACAATGGATATTCCCCTCATCCATGTCTCAGTCCACGTTCTGCTCTCACTCTGGACCCTTTCACAGGCTGCCTTGCAAGTCGGTGGCCATGGGGAGCGGCTCTGTCAGTGCCGGCAGGTGGTTCTCACCACATCCAAGGCCATCCCCATGCAGGTGGATGGAGAGCCCTGCAAGCTGGCAGCTTCCTGCATCCACATCTCTCTGCGCAACCAAGCCAACATGGTGCAGAAGACCAAGCGGCGCAACTCCATGCCTCTGCTCAATGAGTAGGTTCCTCAGATTGATCTGCTACCTCCTCTCTAAGGAAGGATGGTTAGCAGGGAAAGGGATGGGACTGATCCGTGACTGGCAGAGGCATTTCAGTTCTGTCTTGGGTAGGGTCTGGGAAGGGATCGGATCACAGAAGTAAGACCAGATCCTGATGCTGGAGAAGCTGCTGGTGCCAAGCTCCCCACCCCAGTCTGTATAACACTCTTGCCTGTTTGGAGGGATTAGGGGAGTAAGGAGAAAGCAGGGTGTCACTTTCTGATATCTTCCTTTTTCCTTGCCCCCTGAACACAGCCAGCAGCCAGTGCCCGAGCGGCTGCGGATCCGGGTGAGCCGCATCAGCATGCGCGACTATGAGGCACTGAACTATGACAAGGAAAAGCTCAAGGAAGCCTGTGAGTGACCAGCTGAGTGACCGGGGGTGGGAGCTGCAGTCCCCAAGTCTGGCAAAGACTGTAGCTAAACTGTGAGGTGTTGGGAATGGGGCATGGGCTGATCCCTGAGTTGAGCCTGTAACCTGTCCTGCAGCTGTGCCACTGGGGATCATCGTGGTTCCAGGAGACAGTGACCTGGAGTTGTGCCGGACCCAGATTGAGAAGCTGCAGGAGGTGAGTCTGCATGAAAAGTAGTCATAGCTTAATACTGAGGATGAAGGGACTCAGGGAAAGGATTTCTAAGCCGTCTTGACCTGCACACACCACCACACGCACTCTTGCTTTGGGTCACGCTTAGAGGACACGGTTTGCCTTCACCATGTGGTGGGGCCGGGGTCCCAAGCTGGCTGCCTTGCCTTACTCCCTGCTGTCTGGCAGCTTCTTTTTCAGCATTGCTCTTCTGACTCTTCTCCAAGCCCAGAAAGTGACTCTGAAAAACTACAGGGTAGTATAAAAAGCCAGCACACATCCTGTGGGGGCCTATAACCATTCAACCCTTCACAGGCTCTGTGTTTCCTGTCTCAGCTCTGCCTTCTCCAGGTGCCTGGATTAGGTTTATAACCCCTCCCACTCTTCTCATTTGTAAGCACTAATTTCTGTATCCTTGTACAGAAAATGTACTAGCATGTGTCTGTGACCTGTACACAGACTCTATTACTCTTGCTCCTGGTGAACAGTGCCTTCTAAGCCCATAGTGTGGCTTCTGGTATTGCACAGAAGATTGAAGGGACCTTTCTTAGTCTGCTGTCAGCTGGCTCTTGTGCCTGTGGGAATCCCATCCATTGTATGTGTAGAGTCCCTAAGAGCTGAGTTGCAGAGCTGCTGGCCTGGACTGGCACTCTGGCATCTGCCTGTTGCTGTGCCTGCTCTGTATGCGTGTCCCTTGCCCACTTTGTGCCCAGGCACAGGTGAGGACACACAGGCAGGCACACGGCTGGCAGCTCCTGGGTTCACAGGATAATGCTCTCCTGCTGTATCAGCGTGGTAGACAGATGGCCCTGCAATCTTCTGCGCCTTTAAAACTGTGGCTGGTGTTTCTTGGTCACCTCATGGTTTACCTCTTCTCACTCCATGGGCAAGCTTCTTCCAATATTAAAGCCAGGCAAGGAGCAGGTACCTTGGCCAGACAGCGTGTAAAGCCAGATATGGCAGCACATCAAGCAACTCCAGTGGGATGAGAGAGGGACGGGGGGACTGCCCAGACACAGGCTGTAACAGGACACCTTGCTTTTCTGCAGGATTTCCCTGCACAGCCCTCTGCTTTAGAGCGCCTGCTCTTCCAGGTGTGTATGGCCTCTCTCTGTCCTCTGGGCCCATCTGTCATGTCCACTGTGCCAGTGTTAGGGGCGCATCTTGTGACACTGCTCTACAGTCAGCTCCAGTCTGTCCCATGGTGCTCCCTGTTGCAGTGTGCTGTGCCTGTGTTCAGTTTCATTCAAGTACCTGTGGTCCTCTGTGTCTGCAGGGACCTCCCAAAGCAGGAACAATGCTCTGAAGAGAGATGTAGAGGCCGTAAGCTATGTCTTTATCCTCTCTTTTATTATGCAGGAGGGAGATGGAGCCACGCCGAAGACACTGTCATTCCAGAAGCTGTCACCCAAGTGGTGCTTCCTGGACTGTGAGTATCACCCTCCACTAGGAGCATTGGCTGGGTGTGATGATGTGCTGGCAAGGTTCTTTGGTCTGCTAGCTCAATGGAGGTAGGGAATGTAGATCCACATGATGCAAAGATCCAAGGGTTATCGATGCCTTAGAAACCACAGAAGCACTTGAGAATTAGGGCATAGGAATTAAGCTCCTATGCCCAAAAAAGTGGAGGAATCAGTAGCCCAACTGAAGTGCGTCAACACCAATGCATGCAGCATGGGCTACAGACAGGAGGAACCAAAAGATATGGCAGAGCAAGAAAACTATGACGTAGTTGCCATTACAGAGACATGGTGGCACAAGTCACACAATTGGGGTGCTGCAGTGGATGGCTATAAACTCTTCAGAGGGGACAGGCAAGGAAGGAGACCAAGCTGATCTCTTTCTATGTCGAGATGACTTGCTCAGTGGATGAGTGAAAAGTTGTGGATGTTGTCCACCTGATCTTCAGTAAAACGTTTGACGCTGTTTCCTACAGCATTCTCCTGGGAAAACTGGTTGCTCGTGGCTCTCATGAGTGTGCTGTTCACTGGCTAGAAAACCAGCTGGATGGCTGGGCCCAGAGAATGGTGGTGCCTGGAGTTACATCCAGCTGGTAGCCAGTCACCAGTGGTGATCCCAGGGCTCAATATCAGTCCTAGTCCCATTTATTGTCTTTATCAGTCTGGATGAGGAGATCAAGCACACCTCAGTCACTTGCAGACAAGTTGGGTGGGAGTGCTGATCTGCAGGAGGGCAGGAAGGCTCTGCAGAGGAATCTGGACAGGCTGGATCAGGGGCCAAGGCCAATTGCAGGAATTTCAAAAAAGTAAATGTCTTGCCCTTGGGTCACAATCACCCTGTGCAGTGCTGCAGGCTGGAGAAATGGGGGCTGGAAAGCTGCCCAGCAGAGAAGGACCTGGAGGTGCTTGTCGATGGCAGCTGAACATGATTCAGTGTGTGTGTCTGTCAGGATCCAATTACTCAGGTTCTTAGGAATGCCCCTCCCCAAATAATGGTGAAAATGAGACCATATGTCAGTGACAATAGTATGGGTTTTATCTGACTGTAAATATGAGAGAGGAATAGAAAATAGATGGGGGATAGAAAGAGAGTAACAGGGACAGAATAAGAAAAGTATCACCACTCCATGGATCCTCTCCAACTGGTCTTCTTGGTGGTGAAGGTCCCCTCAAAAAGTATAGAATCTGATGGGTTAATATACACTCAGGCCATGTAGGAAAATCCAAGCACCTCCCTGGGGTTGAGTGGGAGTTTGCCATTGTCTCTTCCACATTTGTTGCATTACGTGCAGTCCATGGTGCAAGGCCTCATGAATTACTATGGGGGCACTTTGGGGGGCCTTTGATGGATTAATGCACCCCCTCAGCTGCCCCTCATGTGAATGTCCCATGGGTGTCGCCTTTCCAGGGTTGGGGGTTCCATAGCCAGTTTGTGCAAGGGAGGATGGGTTCACAGCCCCTGAGCAGAGGTTACCACGCACCAAAACTTCCTTCCACCACCTCAGCTGGGGGGGAAATCTGTGCAAACCTCCTCCGAGCAAATGGGTCTATGGGCTATGATCTCCTCCACCCCAAAGCAAGCCAAAGATGATTCTTAGCATGACTGCTGGGTTTGGCTCACATTCTTGTCCTTGTTTACTTGTTTGTTTCAGGTGATTGAAGAATGGGTTTTCCCTTTATTTGATCTCAGCAGTTTAACTTTCAGTCCAAAGTCCCAGTCAGGTATCTTCAGGGATGCTTCTTTGGTTGTACCTTCTTTATACAGTTTTTATACAGTTATAATGAGTAAAACTTTATATCAGTAAAGTTGAGACATGAGCTATTTCAGTCTCGGACAGTGTCCAGGTGGCCAAGAAGGCCAATGGCCTCCTGGCCTGGATCAAGAAAGTGTAGCTATCGGGACCAGGGCAGTGATTGTTTCCCTGTACTTGGCCCTGGTGAGGCCACACCAGGAATCCTGCATCCAGCTTTGGGCCCCTCACTGCAAGAAGGACATTGAGGTGCTGGAGCATGTGCAGAGAAGGACAGTGGAGCTGGTGAAGGCTCTGGAGCACAAGTCTTAGGAGGTATAGCTGAGGAAGCTGGGGTTGGTTAGCTTGGAGAAAAGGAGGCTGAGGGGAGACCTTATCACTATCTGTTGCTGTAGGACACAAAAGAATACAAGTGCACACCACTGCTCTCAAGGTGAAGAAAAAAGGAATGTTGTTTTCTGACTCCAACATTTACAGTTTTCCAAAAGTGACAGTGGATTGGAGGGTGACAGTGCCACCTCTCCAATGACACTGGAAAAACCAACAGTCCATCAAATTTCTCCTCCTCCATAAAAGAATGCAAAACAATGAGTTATTTACAGAAAGTATGTGACAAAGTTCATTAAAAGAATGTAAACATCAGAAGGCTTAGAAAATCTTAAAAAATTAGGGCAACACTCCCTACAACTGCTTGGAAGGAGATTGTGTCAAATTGTGTTGGTCTCTTCTCCCAGGTAACAAGCAAGAGGATGAAGGGAAATGAATGACCTCAAGTTGCATCAGGGAGGCTTTTTTCCTCACTGAAAGGGGGATCAAGCATTGAAACAGGCTGCCCAGGGAAGCGAATGAGTCCCCATCCCTAAATATACTTAAAAGATGTGTAGATGTGGCACTTAGGGATGTGGCTTAGTGGTGGACTTGGCCATTGGTTTAATGATTGGACTCAATCTTAAGGGTCTTTTCCAACCTAAGCAATTTTTTTTATCATTCTGTGGTTCTATGAATTTGGGAGGTGAGAGAACAGAACTTCAGTGACAAGCGACAGGGAACCGTTGAGGCTTGGAGCTCACGGATGTTGGGGTCTTTTGGGCTGAGCACAGCAGTGCTTTCCCCCAGGCTGTTTCTCTGGCTGCTGACCCGGAGCGGAGCAAGGGGAGTCTGTGGTTCTCTTGCCTCTGGAGCTGAAGGCAGCTTGGTGGCGCGTGTGTCACTGCGGGGCTGCTGGGGATGCTCTCCTGTGTTGTGCAGGCAGGGGGCCCCCCTGCTCCAGCGTGCCCGGAGCCGGGCTCACCATGAGCATAGCAGTGTTAAGGGAGAGCAGCCTCCCTGCTGGGCTCCAGCTGCTGCTTCTCCCCTGCCTGAAAGTAGCTTTCTCTTCTCCTTTGCCTTCTCTGACCAAGAACCTCCCTCTGTACCTGGAAGCTGGCTAAGTGAAATGCCCATTGGTAGCATTTCATCACTCTGATATCCCAGCAAGCAGCATGTAGACCACAGCAGAGCACAGCCATAGGTTGCAAAGTGCGCCTGGGAAGCCTCATGCTAGGCAGAGAGGGTGCAACTTCTCCCTTCAAGGTTCTAGCCCTGTGTATGTTGTTGCTGGTGATGCTGCTCCCCCGTTTCACCACCGGGGGCAGTTTTCACAGGACTGCTGTACCAGGGCCACTTTCCCTTCTGCCAGTCTCCCAGCAGCGGGTTCTGGGCTCAGGAGAATGTGTCAGGAAAGGGACTAGCGTCTCATTCAACACAGCACAGGTTCGTTCAAGTGGCTGAATTATAAGCCTTGAACAGTAGCTCCCTGGATGCAAATATCCAGGATAAACATGGCCCTTTCACTCCTCTGACCTGCTCCAGCACCCCCACTCGGTTTGCAGAGAGACTTCCTTGGGTCTGCAAGGATCCCACTGCAGCAACCTCTCCGGACTGGCACCAGCAGCCTGTCAAGATATTGGGGAAATGCTGCATAGGAATACAGCTGTCCTGACACTGTGCTTTTACTTGTCCTGGTCTCCCTTGGTGATGCCCTAAATCCATAACCCCTCCCTGCTCCCCTGGGGTGGTGGCCATGTGTGTCTGGATCCAGCATAGCCACTTGCTCTATTGGAGCTCCTCTCTCTCTGTGGTGATCTCTTCTCTAAGGAAGAGGGATGCACTCAGACAGGCTGGAGCTCTGTTTGAAGCTCTCCTGCCATCCTAGGAGACTGAGACTTAGATCTACAGCTGGTGGTGGCATGCTCTGTTGTGCCTGGTAGTCACATTATCTGAGTGGCCTCATGAAGGTCTTTAGTCAAGTCAGCAGAAGGCTGAGCCCTCTCTTCTCCCAGCCTCCTGTAGTGCCCCCATTTCTGAGCACCATGTCAACAAGGTGCACCATGTTAATTGCAGCAGTTCCTCACCTGAAGTAAGTGAATGCTGAGGTGTGCACTACATAGCCCTGAGCTTCATCTGCTCAGGATAATGCTGGAGCACCTGAAAGCCCCCAGAAAGGCCATGGCATCAGCTAGTTGTGTTCCTGCCTTACCTGTGGAGGAGGAGGTAGCAAGCAAAGGCGTTTCACAGGGGCATGGTGGTCTGTAGGCCTAAGAGGCTGCCTCTAGGATGAAGATACCAGCAGATTCATGAAGAGAAGTGGTTTGCTCCTGGTCAGAGGCTGCTGTTTGCTTTGCTGTACCCTCTGTGCAAGCCATGAAGTGGCTGGATAGCTCACTTTCACTCACGGTGGGAAGAGGCTGTCTCCCTTGTCTCGCACCAAGGATCAGCCCATCTCATTCTGTTCCTGTCTTACAGCAACCACGGCCGATCGGTTCTACAGGATAGACCGCGCACAGGTGAGTGCAGCCTCATCCTGCACCGTCATCCCCTGGGAAGGTACTTGGGTGTCCCACCTGCACACAGACCAGCAGGCAGGCATAGCCTTAGGGCCACACAGGTCTCATACCACTGACCTGGCCTTTGGCATCCCCCAGAGGGATGGCATGACGACCCTGGCCTGGGACCAGGCTCAGCACCTCCAGGTTTCTAGAGAAAAGGGAAAAAGCCTGGGTGGTAGCGCAGAACCTTGGGTTGAAAGCTGCCTGCAGGGCACTCCAGTGCAGCAGGTAAGGAATAGCAAACATAGCAAGGCTGGTCAGGGGACCCACCAGCTGGGATCATCTTCACCAGTATTAGATACTTTCCCTAATGATCTGGAGAGGGGAATGTGGAGAAAAGGTTTACAAGGTTGCTAAGGCAGCAGGAAATAGGAAGCCTGGAAAGAACAAGGAGATGCAAAGGCTCCCAGGCGCAAGACTGTTCAAGCCACCATTGCTCTGCTGTGCAAATGGGTGGGCCACAAACCCACCCACTGGCATATGAGGGGATGTTGTTTTGCAGAAATAGGTGTTGCTTCTAAGGAAGCATGTCCTGACTTGTGTCTTTCAGGAACACCTCAACTATGTGACAGAGATCTCTCAGGATGAGCTCTATGTGCTGGACCCAGAGCTAGTGGTCACTCAGACTGTGAGCACTTCTCCTGCCATGCCTGACCTCGTGGACTCATCTGCCACACCCCCTGGGCACCATTTTGCATTTCCTTCCTGTTCCTCCTCTCCACCCTCCTCTCCTGCCCCCAGGTGAGTCTGAAATGGGGGTGCTGGGCCTCAGGAAGAATGGGCAGTGATGGGAGAGCTAGGGTTGGCTTCACAGCATTGATCCCTGGGCCAGATTACAGGCGAGCTGGAAGTAAGCAGGAATTCAGTGTTGAGTAAGACCAAGAGATGAGATGCAGTCCTGTTTTTCTTTTTCCTCTGCCAGTGCTGCCCTAAGTAGTGGGGCATCACCAGATGACTCAGCCATGGGGTCAAGCTACAGCAGCTGGCCCATGGGGCAGAGGACAAGGGTGTCTCTCAGCCAAACCAAGGCCAGTGATGAGTATGGATGAGCAATAGCACCAGGAGCAGCAGTAGAAATGGGCATGGGGATGAGGAAGAACCCAGATCAGGGAAGAAGGAGTGCCTCAGGCAGGTTTCTCCATCCCTCTAATGGTGGCATGCCAATTAGGGCCATCTGCTTCCAGGACTGACAGGGTTAGTTACACTTTCTCTTCTTCCCTTCCAGCACTGAGCCTGAGCACTGCCTTCCACATAAAGGTGAGTGGAGTCCTACTCCTGGTCATACCCCCTCTCAGGCTGCACTCTTGTTTTCCTGCCATGGGTTTTTTTGGCCTGTCCTTTCCCTGGTAAGCAGGGAGGAGCCTTGTTGTTCTGTGTGTTCTGAAACATGGAGCCCTGCAGGCATGTGACCCAGAGGTGAGCACAAGAAACCTGACAGTGATTTGTGGAGTGGCCCAGTCAGCCGCCTTCCCAGCTCCAACATTCGGGAAATGATGTGGCAAGGGGTTAATCCCCCACCTGCAGAGCTGAGCACTGTGAACTAGGTTGGGAGGCTGTCTCTGCCTCTCCCTGGGGAGATGGGAGCACTAGATCAGGGGCCTCACCAAGCTGAACAAATTGAAAGAGTTTCCTGAAGCTTGATTGGAGTCTGGAGGTGTGAGTGAGTCATTGGTGAGAGGAATGTTGGCTGCTGGCTGATGCCCAGGAGACCTACTCCCCATTTTCATCACAAGTTATCCTGCCCAAGGGCAGAGACTACTCCCCCTGCACCTCCCTGGGGCTGAGATCTGGCTGCACCCCTAGCTACATGGTGTCTCTTTCCTTTCCCTGGCTTGTTCCTTGCATTCCTGAAGGTGGAGGACCCATGTAAATGCAGTCTGACCAAGGGGTTAATCCCTGGAGGAGCTTGTGCTCCTGCTCCACACCTCTAGTGCCCAGCTCTTGTCTCCAGGATTAAATAAGCAGTGTTCCAGGTTGACTTTTCTGACCCTGACGCATCTCTCTTTGCAGACAACCTTCTGATAGAAGCTGCCAAGAGTGGCAACTTCAGCAAGGTAGGTGCTCCAGCAGCCTGCTGCAATGAGCAGCCAAGGCTGGCTCCTGGGCTGGTGTGCCTCTTGGGCTAAGGGAAGCCCTGCCAGCCCTGCTCCCCAGTTGCCCTGGAGCAGCACCTGTCAAAGGCCTTCCTTCAGGAGTGGTGGCTAGAAACCAGGCAGGCTTCTGGCAAGGAGCCCTTGTTCATCTGCTGGGAGACACAAAGGGAAGGGAGGAGAAGGGAAGGGACTTGGTAACATGGCTGAGCTGGACAAAGCTCCCCACCAAAGCTCCCCATCAGACACTCCAGGCACATAATGCTGGGGCTTGGAGCTGGGAAATGCAACTCATCCTGAGCAATCTGACAATCCTGTAGTTCCAAGAGCTGCACCGAGCTGGAAGAGACCTGATGGTGCGAGATTCCTCGGGCCAGACTGTCCTCCACCATGCTGTCAAGTCAGGAAGCAAGGACATCGTCAAATACATCATCGAGAATGGTGAGCAGGAGTCAGAATGCCACTCTTAGCAAAGGAACCTGGCAGCCATAAAAAAATCAACCCTCTGCTCAGAGGGAGTGATCCTGCCCTTAGATCCCTTCCCTCTGGGTATGCTACATCATTCTTCTGGTATATGGGCTTTTCCTGTCATCTGTCTGCCAGTACTGTGTCCTCATGGCCACTGCTGCATCCTGGCAGGGATCAGCATATCTCTGGGAAACATTTTTCAGTATCTTGCTTCTGCCCTCAGGGCAGCTGGCCGGTTGTTTTTGGCAGTTCCCACTGAAATACAAACAGCTGTATTTTTATTTAGATATTTCTCTGTAGTGAGTCCACAACCACTTCTTTCCTGGGATCAGCTGGGCTCAGATGCCATTGATGACCTGAGTTCTTTGGAGCTAGGACTTTTGCAGGCAGCATGAAAATAGCAGCCCCTATGGAATGATGTGAACTGTGACCAGGGAGTAGGCAGGTCTGTCTCTGCTCCAGAGCCAGGTCTCACTCACCTGCACTCTTTCTTTCCACAGCTCCTTCAGAAATCCTTGATGCCACAGAGGAGGAGAAGTAAGTCACTGCCTGACTTGCATTACCTGTTGGCCAGACCCTCTGTGAAGTGACCAGTTATAGGGGAGCTTCAGTTGCCCTTGTTCTAATTGCCAGCCATGATTCCCAGTCCCTGTTGGACAGACTGCCCTTGAGTAGCACCCCCCTCCTCTGCCTGGACAAACACACAGCTTACCTTCAGCTGCTACTGCCGCTGAATTGCTGTCTCTTGCTGCCACCTGCATGTGCTGATTGTCCCTGTTCAGGGGGACATCTCACATCTCCTGCTTTCTCCTCCTCAGCGGTGAAACCAGCTTGCACCAGGCTGCAGCCTTACGCCAGCGCACTATCTGCCACTACATCGTCGAGGCTGGGGCCTCGCTCATGAAGACAGACCTGCAGGTGACAGCGGGAACGGTGGCAGTGGGGTTTTCTAGGGTGACCAGAGAGCTGGCAAGGAGCAGAACCAGCAGGAGAGCAGAGCAGGGGTGCTTTGGGTGAGGTGTTTGCCAGTCAGAGAGGAGCTGACATGGAGTACCCATGCTTGCCCAGTAGAGCCCAGCTACAGAGGGGTTAAATCCCTCCTCTCCTGGTGCTTCTCTCCCTGTTGTTTTATTAAATTAGCAGCAAGGGGCTGGAATGTCTCATCCCTGTCTCCCCCTTCCCACCCTCAGGGGTCAGAGCAAGGACATTCTCGCTCCCAGCTGCAGGACTCGCCCACTCTCCCCCACCGGCAGTCATGATGGGGGATTTGGGAGCTCCTCTTGGTGGGTAAAGCTGGCCTGCGGGGAGCAGGAGCAAGAAGTGGCAGCACTTTCTCTCACATGCCGAGTTAATTGAGCTGTGCCTTAGTGTCAGGGAATTGTGCCAACCCTGACAGAAGAGATGCAAAAGGGGAGGGCTTGAGGCCATATTTTGGTACAGGAGGTTCCCTGGGACGGCATATGGCAGAGAGAGTGTGGTTGGATCTCTCTGGTGGAGGCTTGTAGTGATGGGCTGTAGCAGAGCTGATGTAGAACAAGCCAAGAAGGTGCAATCTGTGGGTCTGAGACACCCATTAGGAGCCCATTTGAGGGGTGCTGGTGATGGTGGAGCTTGGGGTTCAATTTAGACAGTGCACATCTCTGTTTGCCAGCTGCCAGCAGAATGGAGCACAGATAATGTCTGGCTGCCCATCTCTCTGTCTAAGGCTTAGGCCTTGCACAGTGGGGCTGGCCTAAATGGAGACTTAGCTGGCAGAGGCAAGAGGAGAGGGCAGTTTGGGATGCATGGCCCCTCTCTGTCCCCAGTCCACTCATTTGCCTGAAGGAGAGGAACAGCCCCCAGCCTGCCAGCACAAAAGGGAGCCTTTCTCAGGCATGCAGCTGCCCCAGGGAATGGGTTTGCACGTGCCTGTACAAAAGCATGTCGCATGTCGGGTTTGTGGCTGCCTGGGGACCCCGCTGTGCTGCTGCACTGACCTCTCAGGGGCTCAGGGTCACAGCCTGCCTGCACAGGCAGGATCCACCTCATTAGAAACCCCAGCGGCAGACCTGTAGCATGGGTTTGGAGCAGACTGATTCCGCTCCCTGCAGTGGTGAGGGAGGCTGAGCCTTATCAGTTGGAGTGCCTCAGTCCAGCCAGGCAGGGAGGCCCTGGCAGCTCCGGTTTCAGGCTGCAGGCAGGCAGTGATGCAGAGGGGCTTCTGTAGGGGAACAGGAAAGAAGCTTAATTCCTCCTCTGTTAAATGAGTGATTGCATTCAGGGGATGTGGGGAGGAGGCCATCAAGGAGAGCCAGCACCAAAGCACAGAGTGGTCTCGATGGTGTGGCTGCTGGGGGTTGTGTATAGAACCACAGGGTGTGCCCAGTCTTGGGGTGCACATCCCAAGGAGATTTCTTGCTGCATGATACCTCTCTGCAGCCACACATGGATGGGTTTTTGTGCACAGCCACATCCACACCCAGTGGAGGACTTTCTCTATCAGGACCATTGTTCCTGATAGAGAAATATAGCTGGGGGCTGCTCGGAGGCCCCAACACACTGCTGCAGCTGCCTGTGCCCTGCTGTGCACCAGGGGATGAGCCGGACAGAACGAGTATCTCTTCCAGGGCTTGTTTTCAGTGGCAGCGGCAGAGCGCCAGGTTTCTGTGGCCTTTTTCAGTGGCACAGCAGAGCCTGGGCACTTGGAGAGGTGGAGCAAGGAGCAGGGGGAGAGAAGGGGGAGAGGAGACAGAGCTGGGAGCTGTTAACAGATTTGCTTTTTATGGAGTGCGGGAGTTCATTAGTGGACACAATCCAGATGGCTGCAATAAGCTGGTGAAATGTGATCCTCCTTCGGGAGCTGGAGCACGCTAGCCAGGCTGTGAGAGGGAAGGGGGGTTGGTATGCTTGGGCATTCCCCAGACATACCCCTCATTCCTCACCCTTTCCCGCCTGCCTCCCCAGCACAGGGGAAGAGCAGGTCAGGGGGACCAGCCTTTGTCTCTTCTTGGGTGTCTTGTGTTGCCCAGGGTCAGTCATGTCCTAGCCCATGCCTGGAGCTGATGGCCCTTCAGGGGACAGCTCCCAGGCCTGCAGTAGTCAGGCTCCTCAGGAACACACTTTGATCCCATGGTGAGCACATGGACATTTGGCTGCCGCCTGACTTGGGGTTTGGCTGCAGGCTCTGCTGGACCCAGCCACATGGGGGAGCGGGGACGCGTTTGGGTGCCAAAGCGGACTTTAGGCAGCGTTCGGCGCTCTTGACTTCTCGCCTCCCCTGCACAGGGAGACACCCCGAAGCACCGTGCTGAGAAAGCCAATGACCCTGACTTAGCTGCCTACCTCGAGAACCGACAGCACTACCAGATGATCCAGAGGGAGGACCAGGAGACAGCTGTGTAGTGCTTGGTGTGCCTTAGCCCAAGCCAGCTCTTGCAGGATGAGAAGAGTACAATGCCAACTGGCAGAGCTGTATCTGGTCTGACTCTCCCCAGATGCCAGCCTGGTCCCTGGAGATGGATACAGAAGAGCTCTGCACCAGGCTGGGCTGGAACTCTGTTTATGAGGACAATTGACATTTCAGACTTGAAGCCTGATTCTTTGTGTGTCCACCCCTTCACCTCTCATTCACCACATTCCCTGCCCTAGGTGGGCTCTATCCCCCAGCCATGTTGGAGCAGGCCAGGCTGAAGCCCCCAAGGCACCCTTGTTCATGGGAGTAATGCCAGTGCCCCCTCCACCGGCTCCTACCTATAATCCTTATGGGGTATCATTGCTCATCCCCTCTCTCTGCTGGCAGTGCCCCTCTTTTAGGTGCTTGCCTAGGTTTGTGTCCCGTTCCTCCTCTCCTGTCTGGCACAGCTGTGGGAGGCACAGGCTGCATGGACAGACTGCAGAGGCTGTTAGCTGCAGACTGCCCCAAAGGAAGCACCACAACTTACTGGCCCTGCCTTCTCCTCCCTCCTGGGGCTGCACCAGGTCTCTCTGTTGTCCTAACCTTCTCTTCTGCAGCGGGAGAGAAATCACTTGTGGATCCAGCCTTTCATCAGAGCATCTGGGTCTGGTGCAGCCGGAGGTAGGGCAGCAGGTGCTCTCCTGATGGGCCTCTAGTGCTCAGTCAGCAATCTGCCTCAGGGCTGGGATGGCATAGAGGAAGGCTACCAAACCTTCCCACCACGCTTCTCTCCATGGGGCTAGGTGGATCAGTTTGCACACCCACTCTGCTGAGCATCTTTTTGTGAGGCCGCTGCAGGATGGTGGACAGCTGCACTCAGCTGGTGCAGTGGCAGAAGCGATGCCTGTTTTTTTTCCCAAATGGTGAGTTAGATTCAGCTTCCCTCCTTGCTTCAGTTTCCCCCCTCAATGCTAGACTTTGCACGGGGCTGGATGGGCAGTGTTGGGGTCAGTGCTGCTCTCAGGGATCCCCTCCTGCCCCCCAACCTGGCAACATGCATCCTCTTAGGCTGACTCCTGCTATTCCCCAAACTGGGCACAGGGCTTTGCAGGGAGCTCACCCAGCTGAGACAGAACCCACCTGAGCAGATCATGAACTTACCCTCTCCAGTTTTAGTAGAAAGAGGGATTTGGATTCCCAGGTACCACCAGGGCTCCTAGCCCTGACTCATGCCTGCAGTGGAATGGAGTTTCACCAACCGCCTGCCATGGGGTATGAGGCATCACAATCCATCTCCCCTGTTGATGCTGTGAGCACTTGATGCCAAGACATCAAGCCAGGCCTTAAGCAAGGCTTTTGCAGAACTGAGTCTCTGAGACCAGGAAGTGCCCACAGAGGAGGAAAGCTGATGGCTCGGAGCCTAGCAGATCTGCTTGGCACTTTTGGGTAGGCTGTGGTTGTGAAGGGGGTTCACATCTGTTCACATCTTGGCTATAGGAGAGAATACTACTGCTGCCATGTGTGGTCTGTGCAGTCCCTCTGCATTCACCACAGCTGTGCCCACTGGGTAGTGCTGGGTGACACTGTTTGAATCCCTCCTACTACCAAGAAAAGGGTATGAGGATACTGTAGGGAACCAGAATACCCTTCAGACTTTTTGCCCAGGGGCAGGGTTTCCTTGAAGGAAGGGAGATGATGTACTGGGGAACAGAGGCGGAGGGCAGTGCAGGGTGCCCAGGGACCAGTGTCAGTATTGGCAAATAATAATGATAGTGTACTATTGCATTGACAGCTGGGATACTCCAGAAGTGCCTGGAGTTCTCATCAGCACTGCTGGCAGGCCACTAATAGACACAGCACTGTCATCTTCTCAGAGGTTCACACCACTGCTGCCCTAGACAGGATGCCCAACTTGGCCCAGAGGCATTTAAAGCCTCAGCTTTCCCCTTTCTCCCTTATAGTTTTTGTACAGGTAGTTGAGAGACACACTGTCCCCCTCCCTGCCCAGCCCCTCCGTGCACCTGTGAGCTGAGCAATTGCTGTGCAATTCCAAGCCTGCTTATATTTTGGTGAAGAAGGAGGGGGTGTTGGTTACCCTGCCCCCTGAGGGCAGGGGTTCTGTGCAATACCTGGGTCTGTGTTTCTTAGACACTGTTGTAGGATTGTATTTTTGGAACTATGTGAGGTTGCTGGCTCCAGCTGGCCCAGGGCCTGGCATGAGCCTGTGTTCCCATTGCTTTTCAACTTTGACTGTTTGGATGTTGTTGTTTCTTGCCATTGAAATAAAGAGATTGATGTTTTAGTTCCTGTCTCCTTGCTGCATCCACAAGATTGCAGCGGGCACCACACAACAGATACCCTGCATGGCACAAACAAAGTTGGATCCCAAGGTCTCTGCCCCTGTCCAAACCTGGGGGTACTTTTGGGAGTTCCCTGCTGGCCCACATCTTTGTTCACTTCCTAGCACAGCATCCTTCTGGGACAGTTGCTGGATACGGGGTCTTTGTCCTGAGGGACCTTCTCCTCCATTCTGCGTCTTACATCAATGCTCAGTGTAATGTAGGAAAGGGAGAAAGTGCAATGCCTTCCCAAGTGATCAAGAAGGCCTTGGAAGTGTGAGTCAGCAGCCTGCTATTCCTCCTTGGGGCAAAGGCAGCAGCCCCAGCAGCTGCCACAGCTGTCAGTGGATTCTACAGCAGCATCCAGCCTCCAGTTTCAAAACGTTTGTTGGCCTTTTTTTGTGGTGAGCTGTCCCCAGCCATGCTGCTCTGCGGGAGATGAGCCTGCCAGGGGCTCTTCCTATTCATTTCCAGCTTCAGCAGGGAGTCTTGGGCTTCTGCCTCCAGTGCGGAGCACTGAGAGTAGGGATTATCTCTGCCGCTCTGGTGCAAGGACCGCTCTCTGATTACAAAAGCAGAGGATTAGGGACACTTCTGCTTCTAGGCTCAGACTCATAAGGATGACTGTGGCCAACACATTTCTATCCTGGGGAGTTTTCTTTGAAAAAGGAGGTAATTGCAGTGGCTGATGGCATGCTGGTGCTGGAGCCAGTGGGTGATGAGAAGCTATACTCATACCTCAGACTCGTATTTCTAGGGGCAGTTTGGCAGCCCGCCTAGTGCTCCAGCCAGCCCCTCTCTGCCTGGAGAAGCAGCCTCCTTCCCTGCCTGCATTGTCCCTTCCACCCCCACTGTGCTTCTCTTTCATGGTCTTCAAACTTCAGCTCCTGCCCAGAGCTAACAGTGAGGATCTGTAGCAGGTGTAAGGCACACCAAATTGTCCTGGCCTCCCCAGGGACCAGGTGTACGTGCAACTGGGAGGAGGGGGCCCCCTCAGCTTCAGAGCCCAGACTCCCGCATGCTGGCAATTGGCCCACATCTCAGCAGGGAGGCTGTCAGTAACCGTGGCAATTGGAGTCTTCCAGCCCCCCCAGTGTCAAATATACAGTGGGGAAGAAAAGCAGTCCTGCTATGTGATCACTCCGATGAGGAGTGTTGAAGAGGGGCAGTGTACCTTTGGGGCAGAGTCCTGCCCTTCTCTCCAAAGGGTATCAACAAGCCCTCTTTCTCCTTTTCAGTCTGGTGCTGGAGGTTCGGAGGTCTGTCTGCCCTCCCTGCGGGATGGAAGCACACCTGGGGTGTAGGCACCAGGCACATGTGTGCAGGCTGGAGAAATCAATGCAAGCCCAGCCCCAGCTAAGCAGAGCTGGGGTGACAGCAGTTGGCCCTGTTAATGATTACCTGGCACACACCTCAACAAGGAAAAGGTCATTCCTCTCCCATGCATGGCTGTGTCCCTGCGCTGACACTGCAGCAACATCCACTACCAGTTCCCCAAGGACCAGGATTGACCAGAGATGGAAAATGCAGAGCTGACATGCCATAAATTAGATTGTGACATTTTAAGAGGTAAAAAGCTCAAGTCAACAAAATGCAGGGAAATGCACCTGGGCTGGTCACACTCCCTCTTTTTCCCTCCTTTCCTCAGTATGAGGCCTTTTTCTGCAGTCACAGCTGCTAATTTGAGCTAGGGAAGGAGCCATTACCCCCATGTCCCTCAGAAAGAGCCCAAAGGGACCAAGCACAGCCACTGCTGAGACTGATGTGCACCAATGCATCTCTGCTCTCTCACACAGCTAGCACTTGTCTCCTGGTCCCCTGGAACGAGTGAAAATTCACATAGGGCTTCACTGTACCTCAGGCTGCTGTGCTCTGGGGACTCCAGCAAGATCTTCAGCTCCTGGCCAGAAAAAGCTGAAGAGAAGCAGCAGTGCTTGCTCCACACCTAGTTCTTTAACAATTCTATAGGCCCTGCTTTGCTCATCACAGTCTTGTGATTCAGACGTGCAAAACTGATGTACACCTAGGCCCTTCTTTTTTACTTTGGAGTTTGTCTCAGCAGCTTTCTTCAGCTTGAGTTTAAAGGCCCAGCAATGGGGGAAGGTTACTGGCTTTGCTACCTGCCCAGCTATCAGGATCCATTTTTGCGTCCTGAGCTCAAACATACAGCCTGGCATCTCCAGAGCCCTCACTACACAGGGCAGTACCTCTTGCTGTGTGTGCAGGAGGAAGGGGAGATGACATGTTACCGCATTTACCAGCTCTCCTCAAAACCTCTGCAGATGTTTAGGAAACTGCTGGCAGACTGGCAATTAAATGTGGCAATCTCTTGGAAAGTGATTCCTGGTTTGAAGCAGCTCATAAAAAACAGCCCCACCCTGCAACCCCTCCTGTGGCAGCCCTACTCTCAGCGGACTTCTTCCAGGATAAGAGATGGATAAATGGCTCCATTCCCTACCAGAGCTCCATTTTTCTTGCATGACATTCTCCCTTTTGGCTGCTAACTCCAAAAGGGAATTGGCTTTACTGCTGCCTTGCTCACCTCTCAAGAAAAGTTGGTAGATGGGGGAAAGGAGCAGTCACATCTGCAAGGTCCTTTTCATCCCCCACCAGCAGTTGGATACCACTGCTTGGTCCAAGGAGAAGGGCTGCAGTATGGCTGAGCTGGGGACGGGCAGGCAGGTCACAAGGGACGGAACTGGGGAGACGCTTGGGACAGCACGTAAGTGATGTGCTGCTCTGGGTGCTGAGCGAGTACGGCTTTCCTGGCAACTTCCCATGAGGGGCAGCGCAAGCAGAGAAGGGAGAAAAGGGCAGAGATCATGAAAGGTCGGTCCATTGATGCCAGTGGCCTTGATGGAGAAGGAGGCATCCACGGAGCTGGTGGAGACACAGGGTGGTTCCCTTTATTCCACCGAGGCTCGGGGATGCCCCCGGGGCCAGCTTCCATCGGAACTCAGAGCAGCAGCCCCCAGGGGAGACGGTGCCCGGCTGTTCAGCTGTGCACCCTTGGCCACTCGTTGATGTTGGGGTTCATGGTCAGCTGAACCCGCACAGCTTCCCTGGTACCGCACCGCGGGTAGGGGTTGGAGAGCACAGCGGGAAGATGAGAGGGGACAAGGGACAGGGGCCGTGCCCCGCGGGACCTGACGCTCCCCAGGCCCAGCTCACCCCCGGCTGAGGAGGCCCCCGCCCCGCCGGCCGAGGGGCCAGCCTGCCTCCGGGCCGCCCCTCCGCCGCCTTGCCTTTGTGCCTGCCGGGGGGCAGAGGAGGAGCTTGCAAAAGTTTTGGGCTAAAAACCCACCTTTTTGCTGCCAGCCGAGCCCGACGTCAGGGGCCGCTGTGCGCCGCGCGGGGCTCCGCACGCGGCCGCCACACAAAGGCAGCAGCTCCGCACCGCTCCGCTCCGCTCCGCAGGTGAGTGCGGCCCCGCACTGCTCTCGGGGTCGGGCCCCACCGAGATGGGCGCCCCGGGCGAGGCCGGCTGCGACCGCCCATCATCTCCCCAGGGAGGCGGCGGTCATCCAGGCTGAGGGCTCCCCGGAGCTGGAAGGAGCTTTGCCGGGGTGGGAGATAGGCTCTGGCTGGGGAGGACCTGCAGAAAAGGTCGGCTGGGGCCGAAGGACCGGGGGTGGCGCCCCCCCGGTGCGGGATTGCCTGAGAGGAGCCAGGGAAGAGCCTGGAGATGCAGAAGGATGGAGTTTGGTAGGGCGTCAGGGCTCCTGGAGAGCCGACGGGTTGAGTCAGTGGCCCGGTATCCTACGCCCCAGTCCTCTGGGGAAGCACCCCACACTGGTTCGGCGAGAACTCAGCTGGTGGAGACCCTCCGATCGGAGCCCTGGGAGCTGCAGCGGAGCGGAGATCGACCACCGCCCGCCTCTCCGGAGGGCGAGGGAAAGGCTCTACGGGGCTCACGGCACAGCATCTACCCTGAGGAGGAAGCAGAGGGCAGAGGTGCGGAAGGGCGCTGCCTGCCCCCCTCTCTGCCCTCAGTGCAGGGGAACAATCCTCTTCCCTTGAAGCGCCTTCTCTTCACAGCGAGGGGAAGGTGAGGCCGCCTGCTGGAGAGCCCCACAGCCCCCCTGCTTCCCTCAGCACCTCTAGGAAAGCCTCTAGGAAAGCCTCTTAGCCGTGCCAACCCCTTGGCTCACGGGCACATGCTCGGTGTCCCCTTTCCAGGCAGCAGGGAACTTCCTACTGTCGCGGTCGCTCCAGGCCACGGGCTTCCCGAGCGCTGGGCTGGCCCCTCGAGTGCCGGGCTGCCTGCCCGGAGGCTGGGAAGCAGCTCAGCCCTCAGAGGGAGGACAGCAGCCTTGCGCCCACCACTGCCAGAGCCAGCTGCAATTTGAGCCGAGCAAAGCCGAGCTGAGAGGTCCCTCTCCTGGAAAAGGGGCTCTGAGGGGGGTGCCAGCCCAGCTGCTGCTCCGTTCCCGGGAGCGAATGAGGTCAGCATTGAGGGATCAGGAGCTGTGGAAGATGTGTGGGCCGCATTAGGAGAAGTCGGTGGCACTACTTGCCCCGGAATGGTTTCAGGAGAGAGGTCCAAGCGTTTCCATTGCAATAGTGGGTATTTGAGCTCTGCTTCATCTTCACCAGGTGATTTTTCTTTTTAGAGCTTCATCTTCACCAGGTGATTTAATTTTTCTTTTTACAGCTAATTCTAGATCATAAAAACCCAGAGCAGCTAGAGGACGGGGGAGGGAGAACAGGGACTGATGTCATGTGGGAGCCAGCCAGCATCTGAGGAGGAGAGAAGCCAGGGCCCCGCAGGGACACAGGAGGAGTAGGGCTGTGCGAGCATGCCTGAAGGTGCTGTCAGCCCAGCCAGGAAAAACTCTTGTTTGCCAGTCTGTTTGGAAAACCAGTTGGGAAACTGCACTCCCTTTTCCTTATGAATGCTTTAGGATGAGCCATGACTGAAGGTCACAGCAGACCTTTGCCTGGGGATGGTGATGTGCTGAGCTAAGTCTGTAGGCAGATTCAGGGGCTGTAGCTGGTCATCCCTTAAGAGGGTATCCTTCTAGCATCCCTCCATATATGTGGGCAGGGCCCCACTGCACCCGTGGCAAACAGAGGGAGTCCGTGCCTGGAGGTGAGGCAGGGGTGAGCACAGCAGCTGGGGCTGTCTGCCTTGGAGAAGACCATGTCCGAAGGGCCTGAGCAGAAGGTGCTGGGCTGGGAGCTAGGTGCAAGGAGCACAGGGAAATGCTCTGCAGCAAAGGATGGGAGAAGTTAACAGAACACATGAAACCAGGGTCATGGTGTAAATAATGTGGATGTCAAAGGTGCTACCCCACAAGAGCCGCTGCAGAAAGTGGGACAGCCATGTCTGTAAGTCAGCTCAGCTCCAGCCTTGTCATCTGTAACCAGCCCATCTTGGCTGAGCCCTTGTCCCCTGTGAAGGCAGAGGGGTGGGAGCAGAGCTGAGCTGTGCTGTGCTTGGCAGGATGGCTCCCAGCCGGGCTGGGTGAGGGGGAAGGCAGATCCCAGCCCCATGACTGTGCCCTCAACCAGCCGGTCTGTGTAATTCCCTGTGACAGTTCAATGCAGAGCGAAGCTGGCAGCCTGGCGGCGGATGCATGAAGGGTGAGTGCACTGGAGCCTGAGTAGTGTGGGATGCTGCTCTCCCTGGCATGCTGCCCAGGGAGCCCAGGGGAAGGAGCAAATGCTGACCCCAGGCTCTTCCCTTCGTTGATGTTCCCTGGGGCCTGTGGTTCATCCTGTCCTCTACAGCCCAATCCTGCAAAGCCAATCACAGAGCCAGGGCAGGTGCCATGTATTTTCTGGATGCCTGCTGCCACACAGATATGGGTGGCGTCTTAAGAGGCTTTAGGGGAACAGGAATGGGGTCTCCAGATTTCAGAAGCTAGCTCTGCATGCCTGTACTCCTGTTCCTACTGAGAGCAGGATCTGGGATCCCAGTGTTGGCAGCAACATCCTACAGAGTCTCATGGTGGCAGCCAGAGAGGAGCCATCACATGGACCAAGGCCACTGAGGCAGGGGGACAGGGCTCGATCCCCAGAGCTGAACACTTATGTGTGTGCACCCTTGTCCCCAACCTGCTCCCAGGTGGGTGCACACCTGCTCGCCCCCTGCATGCACGGGTGGCGTGGGCAGCAGGCTCCATCCCTCCAATGAGCTCCCACAGTGCGGGTGCTTTTTTTGGTGTTTAATCCACTGATATAACTTTCAGACCTCTCATGAAAGCAGGTTTGTTTTCCTGGGCTTTTTTCCTTCTCCCAGGCATTCTCTGGAACTGGAGTAAGGTGCTATGGGACCTGTGTTCCCTGGCCCCAAGGCTATTTGTTATGGGGCAGCAGCCTGCTGGGTTGTGGATAAAGGATTCACAGAGAAATATGAGGGTAAGGGCTGGCAACTGTAGGACCTTCCCCAGATAGTCTGTGGGCTGTGAGGTTCCCATGGAGAGCATTTCGACCACATAGAGGGCAATGGAGGAGCTGCAGGGGTGGGAACAATCTGCAGGGTGGGAGGCAGTTGTTGGGGTACATAATTAACCTTCCTGTTGCAATTAATGAACATATTCTACTGGGTGGCAGAAGCAGGGCACAGGGGTGCACACACACATGTAGGTGAGTATGTGCAATGGAGGCAGCTACTCCTGTCTTACAGAGGCTGCCCACAGCCCACCATGCCCCTCCTCGACACCACATTGCACCCCAACCTCCAACCCACCTAACTCTCTGATTCCTCTACAGGCAGGATGCAGGTTCGGAGTCTCTTCCTCCTCCTGGCGCTGATCCTGGTGGCTGCCACCGCCGAGGCTGGCAAGAACAAGAAAGGTGAGGGGCAGCCTGGGGTGGGGGCCAGCAGGGCAGGGGCCAGAGTGGGGCATGCTTCCCTGTCCCTGCAGAGAGCACCCACTCTGCTTTTCCGCACAGAAAAGGCAAAGAAGGATGGCTCCAAGTGCGAGGACTGGCGCTGGGGACCCTGTGTTCCCAACAGTAAAGACTGTGGCCTGGGCTACCGCGAGGGAACTTGCAGAGATGAGAGTAAGAAGCTCAAGTGCAAGATCCCCTGCAACTGGAAGAAGAAATTTGGAGGTGGGTACATGGAGGTGGGGTGGTTGGGGACAACCCTGTGCTGAGTGACCGGGGCTACTGTCCTACCAGGTCCTGGCTAGTTCTGATGCCTCTCCCCTCTCATCCAGCTGACTGCAAGTACAAATTTGAGAGCTGGGGAGGCTGCAGTGCTCAGACAGGCCTGAAGACTCGCTCTGGCATCCTGAAGAAAGCCCTGTACAATGCCCAGTGTGAGGAGACTGTCTATGTGACCAAGCCCTGCTCCTCTAAGATCAAGTCGAAGGCCAAAGGTCAGTTCCCACCACTCGTGTCCCCAGAAGGGTCCTGTTGCAAACCTGGCCAGGGGTTTTTCAGAGGTACCTTGGCCTGTTGGGGTTGGCTTTGCTGGATTTCCTAGGATGCTCTTTCCTTTGCACTGCGAAGTCCAGCTGCTGGCTGGGTGGGAGGTACTGCTATGAAAAACCCTGGTCCCCCCACAAACCACTGCCATCTTTGGGATGGGATGGGGATTCCCTGCTCTCTTCACTAGGACTGGTGCAAAACGTGGTTTAGCATGGCAGGAGGCTGCCTGCAGGGACGCAGCCACTGCGCCGTGCTCAGCCAGCCATGCTGGCTACGTTTCTACCACAGCACTGTGTGGGGGACCGTGAGCTGCCAGCAGATGCACTAACTCTTGTCTCCTGTGCTTCTTGAATGCAGCAAAGAAGGGCAAAGGGAAGGACTAGAGCAGGAAACCAGCATCCTCATCGGCCCCTCAACATGGTGCCTACAGGACTGGATGTCCAGCCGTAGCTGGCCCACACTACAGTCTTCCTCCTCTCCTTACTCTTTTCCATGACCTCCTCTTTCATTGAGATGCCTTGTCTTAATCATTAGTGTTGTAGAGAGCAAACCCACCCACCCTGCAGGATAGGCTGCCTCCTTCCTTGCTGCCCCATGGGCACTACTAATGCATCCTGCTCACCTCCTCTGGGCTGGTGTTGGGGTTCACTGGGATATGCTCAGAGAGCTGGGATGGAACACACATTTTTCCACCCTCCAGCACAAATGAGTTTCCTTTAGCACATACTTTTGCAAGCCCAGGAGCCTCCTTGCTCCTCCGCCAGGTACCAGTGCCAGAGGGAAGGGCTGGGTGTTGAATGCTCAAGTAAACCCATCGCTGAAGCTTCTCACTCAAGGACTGCTCTCACCTCAGGGGGTTTATTCCAGCATTCCTCTGACTGGGACATGACTTACCTGCAGCAGTTGAAGAAAACACAACTATCATCCTGAGAAGCAACTGTCTCCTCTGTCACTTCTAACCATGTGTGTCCATGCTGGGGCTGCAGCCCCTCTGCCTTTGCCATACCAACACCAGTGCTGGGTAGGAGCTCTCCTTTTGGAATTTTTCTTTTTCTTTTCCAATAAAAATCTTTTTTAAAAAAGTATCAGAAGTCCCCTGTTGTCTCCACAAAATCCTGCTGTGCTGAAAACCCCAGCAAACCCCAGTTTTGCTGACCCCACTGGCACCAGCAATGAAGTTACCTTGCAGCTGGCCTGGGTGCCACATGCACGTGATCCTGGACAAAGCACCAGACCTGACAGCCTCTTTGCAACAAGGCTTCAGGTTGCCCCCCCTTACTCTTGGCAGAAGGGATAGGCTGCAGGAAATGTCACCAGTGGGTGACACAGGGAAGCAGGGAAGGAGCCACCTGGGTGATGACTCATTCATTCCTCACACCGTGGACATTAGTTTCCTGGTCCAAGGTCTTTATTTGTCTTGGGGTGTGTTGGGCTGCAGTTGTAACCATTAAAAATACCCAGAAACCCACCAGGCATTTTGGGCACCCCTAAAGGCAGTGATGGAGGGGCTCTCATCTGGATTGAGGCAGCCTTTCTGCAGGTTGCACCCTGGCAAGGGTGAGGGGAAGGACATACGGACACAGAGTTTGCCAGTGCTAGAGTCACCTCATCCCATTCCTTGCCTGCACCTGGCTGTGTCCACCAAGGCTTGCACCTGGCTTTGGGAGAAGCTGGGGAGCAGTGCCAGGGCGCTCTGGGCTGCACACACGGGTGGGCTGGGAGGAGGCTGGAGATGCTGGCTGAAGCCCGCATGCTGAGGGCTCTGCCACAACACCCGTGACAGCGTTACATCCATGTACAAAGCTCAGCAATCGCCTCCTTCAGCCTCCCTAGAGGAACTCCCTGCACTCAGGGCAGTAGCGGGGCTGGAGGCCACGATCATCCTCTCCTGCCTCCAGAGCCATGCATCAGGCCTCCCACACCCACTGTGGGGAGAATGGGGACCTGCTCGTGGCCCAGATGAGACATGGGGCACCTTGGTCACATTGCAGACCCTCTTCCCACCCTTCTGAGACCCCCAGGTCCCCCCTGTCTCTCCCAAGGACAATTATTTTCACAGTTACTGCTGCCCATTACTCAGGGGCCCCATTCCCCCCAGGGCTGTGGAACAAAGTCCTGCACCACAGGGCTTTTCTTTGCAGTTTTAGTTTCCGTCATTGTTGGAGGCAACTGGGTTTCACCCTCCTTACCCAGGAGTGAAATGTTTGGTTTATCTGTCTGTCTTTCCAGCAAATTGCTGTCTGAGGGCAGAAAGGACATGAAGAGGAAAGCAAAGCCAGAGCCCAGGGAAAAATTCTGCCCCAGGACCCTGGGTGAGGATGTCTGATGGCACTCTCAAGGGGAAGGAAGCATCTGCCACATCTGTAAGTGTCCAATCTTGACTCCCCTCACAGGGGGCCTGGCTGCACCAGCAGTACTCCCCATTAGCCTGCGTGAGCAAGCCTGGTCCAAGATGTCTAGCAAATGTTTGACCCTGTTTTCTTTTAATTTCTTGGGTAATAAACTCTTTATAAGCCAATGGAAAGCATCCAGCTTGTCTGTGTGCAGACAAGCTCTGATGCCATGGAGATGGTCATCTGGGGAAAAAGGTACATCCAGTCTTAGGAGAAGCACTGATGCCATTTGGCCAATCTCAAGAGCATGGAGCTGGGAGAGGCTCCTGGTGACCACATCTCCTCCTGCCTCTGGCTTTCCCGCTGGCTCCCTGAGCTAGTCCCCAGGCCCAGGGTGACTGGAAGGATCTGAAGCTCAGAAATGCCTTGGATTTTTGTCAGCGTTGGATGAAGGGCATCCTCTGCAATCACGGCACAGTCTGCACTGTTGTGAGTGGGGAGCAGAAGAACCCCCGCTGGCAAAGGAGGCAAAGGGAAGGGTTTCCATAAGGTTACTGAAGTGGTCCCTGAGTACCAGTTTATCTGGCTGTGCCAATGTTCCTGTACTGGCACATGAGAAGGTGCTTGAAGGTTTTCTTGAAAGTGGCATTGCAGAGGGCATAGCAGGCTGGGTTGATGGTGCTGTTGACATAGCAGAGCCAGTAGCTGATGGACCACACTGTTTCGGGCACGCAGGTCTCACAGAAGGTGTTTATGAGGACCATCACGTTGTAGGGCGTCCACGTGAGTATGAAGGCCAGCAGGATGGCAAATATGGTTCGGGTGACTTTCTTCTCTCGGGCAGCCATCTGGCGCTTCTTCCGTACTTGGCTCCTGGCGATGCTGGCAAACTTCCTGGCAACATTGACCGGGCGGCTGTTGGCCAGAGAGTTGTGGTTAGAGGCACCTGACTTAGCTGGCACGATCTCAATGGCGGTGACACATTCAGACCCAGTCTGCTTGGTGACAATCTTAATCTTGGACCACTTGGAAGTTGGGTTCACCCGGGGTTTGGCTGGACTCTGTCCTTGCCCTGCAGGCAAGACTTCTGCTGTGGGCTTGTCTTTAGTGGTCTGGGTCATGCTGACAGTGCTGGACTCATTGGATGTCTCCTTCTCCTCCTGATGGCCAGTGGCCTCTGTCTGTGCAGATGCCTGGTCATCCACTTTCCCATTCCTCACCTCCTCCTTCACCTCCACGGCCCTCTTGGGAGAATTATTGTTGTTCTGTTTGACCGTGGGGCCCTTGAGGAATCTGAGGGACTTGGCTTTCCTCTCTTTCCTGCTCTCAGGCTTGTGCCTCCTTACCCTGCTTCTGCTGGCCAGGGAGATGTGGATGTACAGCACCGTCATGATGACCACGGGCAGGTAAAAAGCAGCAATGGCTGTGCCAAATGTCACCGCTGGGTTGGAGAGGAACTGGATGTAACATTCCCTCTCAGGAACTGTCCTCTTGCCCACAATGAACTGCCAGAACAAGATGGCAGGGGCCCAGAGAATGAAGGACAATATCCATGCGGCCGCGATCATTAGCCCTGCCATCTTGGTGGTCCTCCTGGCCGGGTACGTCAGGGGCTTGGTGACACAGAAGTACCGGTCAAAGCTGATGATGAGCAGGTTCATGACAGAGGCATTGCTCACCACATAGTCCAGAGCCAGCCACAGGTCGCACACCACGGCCCCCAGTGGCCAGTAGCCTTTGATGATGTAGACCGTGTAGAGGTTCATGGAGAAGACCCCGATGATGAGGTCTGCGCAGGCCAGGCTGAAGAGGAAATAGTTGTTGACAGTCTGGAGCTGGCGGTTCACCTTGATGGAGAGCATCACCAGGACGTTCCCCACCACGGTGACAAGGCTGAGTGAGCCGGTGACAGTGGCGATGAAAACCAGCTCCACTGTCTTGTAGTTAGTGGGAGGCTGCACGGCCACCTCGGAGTGGTTGCCCAGGGTGAAGTTGTCATAGGTCAGGTTGGCCATCTTTGCCTGCCAGGGCTGAGCAGAGAGGTTGTGCATGGGATCTGCAAGGACAGCGAGGACAGAAAGAGAGAATATCAGACTTGCCAGCCTGTCCTGGCAGCATTTCTTCAGTTTCCCAGGCCAGCACTGCTATTGACCAGTGCTCAAAAATCTGCTGGCATTCCTGGACTTTTCTCTGCCACTCCAGGAGTCCATTGGAGGCATTTTTGTGTCCCTATTTAGCAGTAGAGGAGGCAAATGAGTTGCAGGGAGAAAAGCAGGAATTGGGCTAGGACAGTCCCATGTCCAGGGTTGATGGTCCCTTCTTTGCACATCCCAGCAGGAGCACAACCTCGTGTGGCCCAGAGAGGCACACAGCGGGGCCAAAGGCCTGGGAAAGAGGACTGAGGAGCTCAGGGGAGATGCACATACAGCACTCAATGCCAGAACAGCACAGCATGGAGCCAGTGCCCTGCCCCAGGAACAAGAGCAGGTTTATGGTATGCCCCAGGCATGTTCCACTGACCTCCCCAAAGCACTCCCCAAGAGGGGCCTAACCCACAAAACCCATGCTGTGGTCCGCCCGGCTCACCTGTGTCTCTCGCAGCAAATAGCTCCTTCTGGAAAATGAAATCTGGGAGAAAGAAAACAGCAAGTTATACCACAGCTTGTGTGCATCCCACAACGTCTTACTGAGGGCACCAGCCTAACCAACAGAGGACACTGACCAAAGAGTGACACTGCTGAGATACAGATGCTGAAAAGCCAAGAAAGGCTGAAGATGGGTGGTTTGGCGTGATGCAGTGCACAGCGCAGCAGGCTCAGGAAAGGGAGGGAGCTGCACAAGTGCCATCAGTCACTGATGCTGGGAAGTGATGACCCCTTCCCCCAGTCCCACATCACAGTGCAGCTGCAGCCATTCAGGCCAGATGTACAGTGTGGAGTTAGACACCTCAGCACGATACATGGAATTATTTATGAAAAGTGATGAGAATTATGGAGAGAATTGCTGCCTTCATCCAAACCAAGATGCCTGTGGTTAATCACCCAAGGTAAGAGTGAACGTTAAAAAAAAAATCAATAGACAAGAAGTGCTGTATTGAGATGAGAGGGAATTTCCTGGAAAGCAAAGGAAAAGCAAAGACACTGAGGGAGTTGGGCTGGACAGTAGAGCTTTCCATTGAACCTGGGTCTCCCACACCATCCAGGCCTCCAAAAACAGGCTGGGCCTTCACCAGCCTCACCCTGGCTTCTGGGGGCATTCCAACCCTGCCAGACCATCAAGGACAGCCCCTCCAGCAGCTCCTCCTGGTGCCTGGGGCAGGGGTTCAGCCCCATGGGTGCTGCTGGCAGGAAACCATCGGGAGCCAGCGCGTGTCCGCTCAGTGGGAGTGCTCAGCACAGTGTGTCTCTGGCCTGGGAGGTGGCTCCAAATGCCTGGGACTCCTGAAGCTGATTTTGCTGAATGTATAAATGTGCCTTTAACATGCACCTCTTCTGAACAGGGTCTGGCAGGCTTTGAGATCAGTTTGTCTATTTTAAGTATTTGAAAAGAAATGTCCTTGTCTTTCATTTGTCATGAGGGTAGGAGATGTCTGCCATCAGCAAATGGCCAAGTATTTAATATAAACACTTTCTAAAGAGATACAGGCGTAATTAAATGGAAATGTGGCTGCTGAGATGCTAAAGCCAGGGTCTGATGCAGCCATTTAGGCAGCTTCTGCAGTAACAAGGATACAGCTGCGATAGTGGTGGAGCTCCTCTTACAGGTGCAAGGAAAAGAAGTGGGTGAGGGACAAAGAAATACCTCTCTACCGTTATCCTCTAAGCATGTCTGTGAAGACAAAAGGCTTTGAAAAGAAAGCAATGCCCTTTGGTAGATGCTATATGCCAGATACGGATGGGGTGAGGAAGCCTGGTAGCACCCAGCTCCAAGCACAAGGGATGCATCAAGGGAGGGGGAAAGAGCTTTCTGCTGCCATCCTTCCTGGGCACTCAGCCAGGGATGTGAGAAGAGGTGATAAGTGTATAAAATGGCTTAGAAATATATAATCATGGCAGTTTGGGGGTTGGTTTCAGTACAATAGAAATGAGTTTTAATTTCTTCACTTTGGTGAGATGGGGAGATTTAACTGTCATTCTTGTAACAGCTAATCAAACTGATCAGACAAGCTAGCAATCATGCAGACATCTACCCCAGCTCTTCCAAGAAGAATTTGAAAGTCTTGAAAAGAAACCTTTCCATCGTCTCTGCTAAAATGTGGGTTTCAGTTTTCTCACTTTTGTTCATGAACTGGCATCCTCTTCTAAGCGTGTCTAATTAATTATCAGCCTTGACAGAGGCTTGTGTTCTCAGTTACCCAAAGTAAGAAAAGTCCATCTCAACCCTAACTGTTCTGTACGTGTCCCAAGACCGGGAGAAAAGGCTGCGGCAGCCCCACAAGCGAGCCTTTGGATGCCACCCAGAGGTCACGCTGCAAACTGGTGTGCGGAGGCAGAGGCACCTGCCGCCTCGGGGTGGAGGGCTTAAACGCTGAGCCCTTACACACGATAAGCCTTCACCTAATAGCAAAAAATAAACCAATCCCCTGTTTGAGGGAAGGAGGAGGACTGAAAATGCGTGAAGGTGTGAAGATAGCATACAACACAGAGTAACACGTGTGAGGTGGGAGCTGTGTACACTGCTCACCCTTGCCTCAGATCTCCTGGCTATTCTCTGCCATACCCCAGCCCACCGGGCATCCCTTCTTTCCCCATCTTCTACTCTCCATTCCCCTGTCTCACTCTTCTGCCCCTGACACCCTCTCTGTGCTCACTGGGACCTGCCTGCCTTTGCCTTCCTGAGAAGAGGAGGCACCTCAGTCTGGAGCTGGGAGAAGGCCAAGGATGCTACAAATTTGGTAGGTCTGTGCAGCTGACCAAGCCATGCATCATGCCTGAATGGGCACTAGATCTCTGCCTTTGAGATGGAGAGCATCCAGGCTGTGTGGGAAGGGCCTGGGTGGGGGCACAGCTCTCAGGCAGTCACACCTCTCTCTGCATCCCCATCATGTGTCCAAAGATGGAGAGAGCACACAGGAGAGCTGAGGAGCTGCACCACTCTCCACCCTTATGCCAGTCACATCACTGTTCCAATGCTGTGACACCAAGACACCAGACACCAAGGGACCTCTCCAGGACTTGGTGTCTCTCCACTAAATGCCTTCCTTATGTACTCCAGTGCCCAGTGCTTGTTCTCTGCACCTCCAGGAGTGCATTTCTTCTCTCTCTTCCCTCACAGCCCCCATCCTACATCACCCTCTCTGTCTCCATTCCCTTTTGCACCCTACTTTCATGATGACACTGCAAACAGGGAGGAGACATAGCCTTGACAAAACTGAGACAACACTTCAGAAGGGCTCCTAGGGCTGACACCCTTACCTGGACCCCAATTGGCTTTCCCTCAGACTTTGGCTGTGATTTACAGCTGGTTTTCTCCTCTCCATCGAAGCCATTGGGAGACTCCGACTCTTTGCTGATAGCATCTTCCGGTCCAAGAGTTTCTGTGGCTGCTGCAGTGGTCACCAATTGTGTCATCAAGGGAAAAACCATTCCCTTCCCACACAGCCACAGATCCAAGCAGAGAAAATTGTAATTTGGGTGGGGTCCAACTACTGCGGGCAGTGGTCACAGCAGGGTCTCCACTGCTGCCGGCAATCATGGGTGTGACCACTGTTGTGTGAGGATTCAACTCCAGAGCAAGAGCAAAGCCAGTGCTCTGTCACAGGGTGACACCTGAGACCACAGCAGGAGACTCCTGCTATTTCCTTGCTGCACCTCATGTGCCTTTCCAGCAAGCCTTCCCAGCCTGTCAGCTCCTTCAAACTGCCTTACAGCCTCTTGCAGTTAGGAGAGGATAAAGCCCTGCCATGGACTGCAGGTGACCACCCCGTGACCAAGAATCTGCAGTAGCTGGAGGCTGGTGTTCCAGCATCTGCAGTTTGTGACTGAGCGCCTGCTGAGCACTCAGCTCACGTGGGACGGAGGGTTTAGTTCCCTCCTGCCCCTACTGCTCCTTATGTGGAAGCTGGAGCTGGCCACCCTCTGCACCAGCACAGCAAAGGCAATGGGAGAGGTTGGTTTTTACACAACCCATGTGATGGATGAGCTCCTGGAGCAAGCAGCCCTCCTGCCCCAGTGTTCCCCACATCTTCTCTCTGTACTGCACAGCTGCCCTCTGCTCCACAGCCCGGCCCCACATGTCATCACCAGCCATCTCCTTTCCTCTTTTGACACTGCTCCCATCCCAGCACCGTCCTCAGGGCTGGGGATTCCCAGGGAGCAGGCGCAAGGGGGGCAGAGCTGTGTCTGGTGCACATGCAGCTGAAGCAATGTTCTGCCTCTGGGAACGAGCAGAGCTCTGCGAGGAACCCCATCATAAAGCGAGCCCCACGCTCTCACACCAGCCTGGGCAGGAAGATGTTCACAGGGGAGGGAGAGGATTCAGAGAAAGCCGTGCTTTAGTGGACACCTATGACTGTGAGCTGCTCCCAGAGGAAATGGGCTTCAGCCCTGCATGAGTTTGGAGCAACAGCACAACTGAAAGTGACCTTGAGCCCAGGGACAGGCTGGAGGGGCTGTGGCTGTCAGCTCCTGGCTGAAGGGATCCTGTGGGGCTCTGGGTGCTGCCATCTCCAGGAGGGAGGGAAGGTGGCCCCCTCCACCACAGGCACATTCCAGGAGAAGGTACAAATGACCTCCTGCTCTGTCTGGATGCCAAAGGCCGGGCCTGGGCACATCACCTTTGGTGTCACATTTGGAAAGAGCCAAGCCAGCCCTGCTGCCAGGCCCCTGCTTGTCTTGGCCTTCCTAAATGTGCAGAGAGGGTAAAAGTCTTAACGGGATTAATCCTGTCGGGTCAAACTGCTGATGTGATGTGGGGCTGGGCAGTTTGTGCAGCACCACCACAAGGAGGAGAGGAGAGAGAAAAAAGAGGGAACAGAAGATGCTAGACATTTATGGCTCACGCTCACAAAGGGAAGGTATACTTAGAGTAGGATGGCAGTTTGTGGCGCTAATTGCATTATCTAATAGCTGTTAATTAGTTCCTGAATCATGGCACCACTTTACAACTAGTGAAGGGCCTCTCTGGTTGACAGATTCACACCCCTCAGAGTGTGAAAACAGAATTCCTAGATACAGGGAACAGGCACCTTAGAAATACATTTGAGAGAAGATGGAGGGCCGGCCCTGTGTCTGGCAGGGGGAGGGTTGGTGTTGGTCTGCTTCCGTGCCTCTGCTTTGGAATGATGAAGGCAATAAACAACCAGAAAAACAGAAAGGAGATGAGGGGCTAGCAGGATCTGTTGCATTAAAACAGCCTTCCAGCTCCAGCTGGTGGCTACGCTTTCACCCCTCTGGTCAATTGATCCCTGAAGTCCTTATCCTGCTCCAGAGGAGATCTGAGCCCCTGTGGAACAGGAATTGTTTCTTGTCAGTAACATATGGGGTGGTTCTGGGCATTTGATTTTTCCATTGAATAATTTATTATTCTTTCTTCCTCTGCTATTCAACTGGTCCTCATGAGGCAAAGCAATTTCCTCCACCCCACAAGTGAGGAACCTCTGATAGCTTTTTCTGGAGCTGCTGGAGAAGCAGTAAGCTCAGTGGCACAGGAGTAGCCAGCTTGCAGGGGGAGGTGAGGGGCCAGGGAACACCCCTGTGTCTGACATATGTTTGCCCATCAGGTTTGTAAAATTTGCTGTGTCCAGGGCCAGAAGGGAGTGTTGAGGTTGGGTAAGCCCACCACCCTCCCAGGCAAGCCAGGAGCCTCCCTGCCTTCATGTGCTTAATGCTGGCTTTCAGAGTAAAGCCGAGGTGCCGCACCCAAGGTGCCTTGCACCCGGCCCTGGGAAGCGCTCGCCGGTCGGAGCCGTGGCTGTCGGGCTGCTCCTGCAGGTGGAGCCCAGCCCAGCATCCCACAGCAGCCATAGCTGCGCCCCCTGCCCAAACTTCCCTGTACTTGGCTGTGCCCCCAGCACTTGCCTGTATCCCTAATGTGCCCTTTGCACGTTGTAAGGAGACACATGCCATTTATCCACAGCATCACCAGACAAGAAGCAAGCCAGTGAGAAAATGTTTTTTAAAAAGTAATTGAAATGTCACTCCTATAAATAGCCTACCAGCACACTTGTCACTCTGACAATTAATTAACCTCCTGTCACCCAATTATCAGCCCAAATAAATGACCTATCAGTGGAACGCTACTAGCAAGTGTGTGTGGCAAATGCCATGCAAGCCAAAGTCCAGCCTTACCCTGCTGTGCCCAGCCTGCAGCTCCAGGCACCGGCGACTCCCCAGCAGCTCCCATGCCTGCGCTGGCTCCGGTGGTAACATCCCGGGGGAAGAAGAGAAGGCTCACCACGGCTGCATGGCACAGAGGGACGAGGGGGACACAGGGCCCTCCTTCCAGTGCCCTCTGCCTCGGCCGCGCCAGGGCAGCAGCTCCCTGCTGGTGGCAGAGCTCAGGCCACGTCGCTGAGCTAGGAAGGTGCTGGGCTTCCAGCTGAGCCTGGGCTGGAGCCACACTTCTCCCCTCCCATCCACTGCATTAATGCTCTCTGCCTCAGAGAGATGCTCATGTTCTTTTATATGCCTGGGCTGAAGCTTTAACAGAACCCAGCTGTTTCAAGGAAGCACAGCAGAAATAACCCTGCTGTCGCTCCAGGTCCCACTGCTGGGAAGGGCTCTGGGACCAGCCAGCAGAGAGGAAAGAGGGGAGAGAGACAGGATTGCAGCAACAAAGGACTGCCTGGATTAGCTGGGGTCATCCCAGGGAGAGGTTAGTGGCTGGGACCAGATGACTGTGGGAGAGAAAAGTGGAGGAGCCACTGAGAGCTAGAGGGGCAAGTGCTGCAACACCTAAGAGCTGTTTGCTTGAAGAGCAGCTCCCCCTGCCCCAGGGATGGGCCTTGCCTGGCCATGGCAAGGGGGAAGGACTTGGCTCTTTTTTGGAAGCCAGCTGTATGGAAGCCCCCTCACTCTGCCATGGCCCCACACAGCCACAAGTGCCCATGCCAGGTCCCTACCACGCACATGGGGGATCTGCCCCCCCAGGTCAGGCCTGTCCCAGGTGTCAGGGCTAGTGCCCAATAAGGCAGGGCCTGGCCCTCCTGCAGAGATCTGCAGCACCCTGCACTCGCCCTCTTTGTGCCCAGGGTCCCGTAGGTGGGGTGCAGCTCAGGCAGCCAGAGATGCAGTGCTGCTCAGGCAGGGGGGACATGTTTCTCTGTAACTCATCCCAGAGCTGAGGCACCACAGGGAGCAAACAGTAAGGTGCTCATCTGAAATTTTAAAGGCTTGGCAATGGAAACAAGAGCCCCTTGCCCCATGGAGCAGTGTGAAGCTCTAAAGGGCTTTGAGAGGACAAATGAGCCAGCTAAGCAATGGATGAGAGAAAAGAGAGAGCTGATGCCCTGAGCCAAGGGCAGAAAATCAGGCAGGAGCAAGAACCCTGCTGGATGGATGCATATGTGAGAGCCCTAGTCCTGGGGGCAAAGAGCAGATGGGAATCTTTGGGGTGCTAATGAAAAAGGAAAAAGAAAATATGAGACCCCATTTGGCCACAAGACCTGCCAGAGGATTTGGAGTTGGAGGTGATGCCTGAGCAAAGGGATACAGTGAAGAAGAGGAGCTGTGGCAGAAGGTGGGCAGGAGAGCCCAGGGCATGGAAAGGCACAATGGAAAATGTGGGAGTCAGGGTGCCAGGGGAGGAGACCAGGTAAGAAATCCCTACAACAGTGAAGGGGAGGGATGGAGAGGAAGGAGGTGGGAATAGTCTCAGTCTGCCAGAGAGGCATTACTTATGTCCTCTAGAGAAAAGTCCTAAGAAAAGCTCCTTAGAAGGAGAGACCTCACACAGAGACATTGCCTGCAAACCTCTCCCTGCTGCCTTCTCTGGAGGCTCCCACCATCTCCTTGCTGGGCAGAGTGGGAGCCTTGCTGGAGCTGGAAACCTCTGTGGGCTGCAGCTCTCTGGCTCAGGCAACCCAGCTCTGCCTGGAGTCACCTCTCTTGCTGCAGGATGGTGATCACCAGCCTGTTGTGCTGGTGCTGAATAAGGCAGGGGCTGGCCCCCGTGCAGCACCTGTAGCACCTGTATCCTCTACACTCACCCTTTTTGCCCCCAGGTCCCCATGAGCAGTAGGGTGGGGATGCAGCTCAGATGGTCAGGGATGCAGTGCTGCTCACCCCACAGCACAGGGCAGGGGTTTTAGCCACCCCAGTGACAGGGACTGCACATAGTAGCAGAGGGTTTCATGAGTTGAGCATCACTTAGGGCCTTGGTGAGTTATCTGAGCTCTGCAAAAAGCATAGAGACCACCATGCTAGACACTGCCCCTAAGTGCTGCAGAAAGGCAGGCCCAAGGGCAGGCAATACATGCCTGATTTTGGAAGATGCCAGAAGGGTTGCACTGCTCTCCACTCCTCTCTGTACACATGCATGCACTTTTTTGGCCTTATCTGGGACTGCACATGATGTAACTGTAAGCAGAGGAGGGATCCAAACTACCCCAGAGGCACTAGAGACGGCGAGATGCCGGGAACTTTCCCATCTCAGTCAAGCAAAGATCCCTCAAGGACCTTCATCCCTCCTCAGCAGAGCCAGCCTGCCGCACTTCCTGGGGCTTGGGAGCTGGCATTGACACTGGCAGGGTCTGCAAGTGAGGGGTCAGTGAAGCACGGTGCCATGGAGGCCTCTGGAGAGCTGCTCTGTGACCTGGAGCGGATGCAGGGGCCCGGGACACTGTGTTTGCAGACTCATGTTTTCAGACCTCAGTGTTGCACAACTGCAGCTGAGTTTCCCACAGACAAATAAATCTAATTCTGTTTAGAGAGGCTGAAGACATTAACCCCTTAACTGGCCAATGCAGACCAAATTCACCAGGAGCCTTCACCCTGCTGATGACATTTCACCTCCAGACATTTGCAGCTGAGGCGCCTGGTGTCAGCCCCCACTGCCTCCTCTGCCAAGCTGCAAGGTGCTATACGATATGCTAGATTTAAAAGCAGTTGTGGTACCAGAGGGGCTGCTTCTCTGCCTGGCTTTCTTGGCTGGAGGAGCACAGCCACCCTCAACAGCTCAGTAACTGCTGATAGCTCGGTCCAAGCTTGCTGAGTTCAAGGATATCCACGGTTTGCATTGAGTTCTGCCTTTAAAGGACAAAATTCCAAGCTGCTGCCCCTCCTTCACCAAGTGACCTGGGATGTAACTCCTCTTCGAGGCTCTTGAAGACACTTGTGTCTTCACACAAACAGCCCTGTGCTTCCCCATGTCCCTCTCCAGCTCTCTCTGAGTCACTGGAACAGGTGGGAGAGGTGCCTCTGCAGCCGCACATCTCAACCTGCCTAACGCTGGGGCAGGAGGTGGGAAGGGAACAGGGCACCCAGGCATCTCTGCCACTGCCCCTTGCACCAAGTGGGAATGGGGCACACATTGCACAGGCCATAAAGGTGTGATGGGGACAGGGTCACAGCAATGTAGAAGAGCCACTGTCACTCACACAGCTCTGATTTGCAGGACCTCCAGCAGCAGTTTCGGGGACCATCAGAGGGACAAAGCACTGTGCCTAGAGCCATTGCATTTGCAGGCTTGGACAGGCTGGTGATGTTCATTTTCTCTGCAAACTTGCGCAATACAAGGTATAAACTGAGCCTTTGCTGGAGTTCCTCCTCCATGCGGTGCAGCCTCAGGGCTGAAGGCGTCTCTGGAGGGTCCCGAGAGCAGCCCCAGGGCGAAGGTGTGAGCAGCTGTGCCTGGCACGCAAGGGGTGGGGCTGGGGAGCATCTCCAGCAGAGCCTCATCTACTATGCTCAGTGCCAGGGGACCCAGGCTCTGAAGACAGGTCAAATGATGTTGGTCTGGCACAGAGTCAAGTCTCAAGAAGACCAGTGCATTGATCCACGGGGAAGGTGGGATGGCTGCCAGCAGGCACACAGAGTGAGGACACGCAGGTGTCTCTAGCTGGGAGAACAGGGAGTGGTTGTGTGCCTCCTGCTGAAACTCTGTGTCTAAGCATCAAGGGGAGGATCCGTATATGAGACATCTTGCCCTGTGTTCATGCACCAGCAAAATACTGAAATCATGGACCAGCCTGACCAGGGAACACTTGTCCCTGATTAATTAGTCCAGGAATTGCCTAACTCTTTGAAGCTTCAGTAAATTAATTTGTCTGAATACAGGGCTAGGGTCCATTTAGGTATGTTCAAGGGTGTGGATGCAGCAAGACGGTGCCATGCCTAGAGGTTTAAAAGGATGTCATAGTGGGTTGTGCTCCTAGGGACAGACAAGGCTGGCACACTCCTCCACTTGGCTCTAAGTTGGACAGCAATCAGCCATTTAGGCCCTCAGCTCCTGATCTGCCAGGGCCCTGGGCAGGAGAGTACATGAGTCTTCCTAAAAGCTGGTGTCTGCTTTCTGACTGGTCACACAAATCCCTCAGAAGAAGGATGTATTTGGCATGGTTCCAATCACCAGCTTGAAGAGGCTTCAAGAGTGCCTGGGTGTGGAGCCTCACTGCACCCACTGGTCACTGGCACACTCATGGTGGGTGCTGGTGCTTGGACAGGCTAAATAACAGTCAGCAGGGGATGCTGGGATGGGAATGAAGAGAGAAGAGGAAGAACATGGAATGATCTGGTCCAAAACTTCCATTTCCTTGCTGTGTCAGGTCCTGCACTCTCATATCTCCCCAAAACACATCTTGTAACATGCAGTTTTAGAGCCAGCCCAGAATGGATGCTGAAATGCAAAGCAAATCTCCTCCCTTGGCTTACTGGAGAGCAATAAGGGCATAGACCCATGTCAGACTGAGGAACAACTGGCTCGAGGACAATGCCTGCTTCTCCAGAGGATGCCCATCAAAGCCCTGACTTAGCATGCCAAGGAGAAGGGGTCAGCTTGCGCACAAGAAACAGTTGCTGCGTGTCTGTCCATGTGGAAAGAGGAGTTGTGTTTGTGCAGAAAGCAGCAGCCCCTTGCAAACAGCCTCCATCTCCCTCTCCTCTCACAACTGATCTCCCTGCTGCCTTTGCAGAGCAGCATCTGCCACCTCAGCTGAGTGCTCACCAAACCTCTTCACCTCTGTGGATGCTGCTGGTCAGGGCTCAGCAGGGCAGGCAGAGAAAGGATCAACAACACAAAGGTGTGCTAGGGACTGCTCTGCATCAGCTGCTCCTCCTCATCTTACTATTTTTTGCTTTTTTTTTTTTTTTCCCTCTCCTGGGGAGATATTTGTCATTTTAATTTCAAAGAACAAAACAACAAAACCCCAACTATGACAAAACCTGCCATCAATGGGGTGGGGACACAGCTTGTGGGGACAGTTAAAAGAGGAAAAACCATGCTCCTTCTGCAAACTCAGAGTAATTGGATCACAGCATCACATCATTTCAGTTCATTTCTCTACTATGAAAGAAAACAGACTGACCTGCTGAGATGGGTATGCCCCTCATGTGAATAAACAAACCACTTTTACCGGTAGCCCTTCTCCTCCTTCTCCCTCCAGCTTTCCTCTGCCCACTCATCAGGTCATTCCCAGGGCCGCTGCCACTCCATCCAGCAGCCCTGGAAACTTGAGCAAGGGCGCAGTGGCTCGGCTCCTGCAGGAACCAGGGCTGCTGCCCACCCCTGCACCCCTGCTCCCATCCCCACCTTCCACACCCAGGGCTCCCACCACTGGCCGCCATCCCGGCTGAAGGGGGAACCAGGGATGGGGCGCTGAGTAGGATCTCCACTGGATGACCTGGTCTTTCCTGGATGTCTTGTAGGGGCCTAGCTCAGGCTGGAGAACAGCAGCAGGTGCTCAGATCACAGGAGTTAGGGTGTTAAGAGGCAGGAGGTTGTGCCCAGCAGTAGAGACAGCAAAAGCATCTTGGTGTCACCTGTAATTTCAACATGAGCGTTGTCTCTGGTGCTGTTTCACTAAAAGCCTGGGCTGAGTAGTTTGATAGATAGTGCCTGCATCAACAAACCACCCAACTGCATTGGTAGCAACCCTTCCAGTCCCTCTGTTCACTCTGCAAGTTGTGGTAGAAGTAATACCTCCTTTGGAGGTCACCCAAGGCAGTTGTGATAAAGCAGGGAGCCTTGAAATGCTCAAACAGAGCCCATCTACCAGAGGGGACCACCAGCCGTTCCTCAGGTTGGGAAGTATCTCCCTAGCCTTGGGCTTTCCAAAGACCAGCTAGAAAAATCCATCCACAGCACAATCAGAGGGATTGAAAACAGGTCAGACAGAAGACAGTGCTGCTTTTATTTAAGAAAAATTATAAGAACTGTTTCCCTGATTCCCTGAAGCCAATGTCATTATTTTGGAAAGAAAGAAGGGTGTGGCTGCCAGACTCTTGTCCATGATGCGCCAACAGAGAGCACGGGGCAGCTGTCATTACCAGCAGAAGGGGCCAGAACAGAGCCAGAAAGGGCTAAAGGGAAGACGAGATCCACATTGAGGGAGAGAGTGGGCAAGATATTTCTCCCTTGCAATGCCCAATCTGGCAAAGTGCTCTGTGAAGAGGGGGCAAACTTTTGCCTAGTCATGTCCTGGGAGGCAGCCACAAGCGCCAGAAGGGTTTGCCCAGTAGGGCGACAAAGTATCCAAAGGATAGGGGATCGTCTCCCTGTTGCTCTTGTTGGAATAGCTAGGGAAGCAACAAAGCGTGCAGGTAGTTTCTTGTCCAGGAATGTCTCCTTCCCAAAGAAGGCACCAGGGGAGCAAATAACCCCGTCCTGGGTTTCCTCCTGGTGGGTGCCTGCCCTCGGAGCCGCAGGCTGCTCATATTCCCTACTCAGGGTGCTGACAAGGCTGTTTCCTGGGTGACAAGAGGGACCCGAGGTTCCTCGGGCGATGGATCCCGGGAACGCTGTTGGGTTTGGATGGGAGCAGGGAAAGGGGGTGCCAGACATCACCCCGGTGCCTTGGCAGGGCTACACGGCTCCAGACATCCCGGGGCAGCGAACCAGTGCGAGGGTCCCGACCCGCGGGGCACCCCGGCGTTCCCGGAGAGACGCAGGAATGTGGGAAAGTTGGCAGAGACACCTCCCCCATTCCTGGGGCGACCGCGTGCCACATCCCCCGGGGGTGCGGAGCCCCGTCCCCATGCACCCTAAAGCCATGCCGACATCCCCCGCCGGACCCTGCGGGGGATGCCCTGCGCCCCCCGCCCCGCGCACACGGAGCCCCGAGCAGCGACTCACCGGGCAGCCCAGCCCAGGGCGCACCGCCGCCCGACGCCGAGCGGTTCTCAGCGGCCATGGTGCCGCGCCGCGCCCCCGGGGGCTCCGGCTGGCATGGCCCGGCCGGCTCCCGGCTCCGGTCCCGGCTCCCGGTCCCGGCGGCGCCGCGCGCGGCGGAGGGGCGGGGAGAGGGGAGGGCCCGGCGCTGCCGGCTCGGCCCCGGCCTCCTCCCCCCGCCCCCGCCCTCCCCCGCTCCAGATGTATCACCCCCAGATGTGCGCCCCTCTCGCCGCCACTAAAACGCACCGGGGCGGGGGCGCGGAGGACGGGGGCTCACGACGTCAGGAGCCGCTGCCAATCCCCACGCCGCCGTCCCCCCCGTCTCAGATGTGGCCTCCCGTCCCCGCCGGCCAGATGTGCGGGAGCGCTCTTGCAGCACCCCGGACAGCGCTCCCGGGACCGCCCGCTCCCCGGCGCCGGGCTCCGGCCCCTGCTGCCCCCCCCGCACCCACCGGCGGGGATAAGCCCCGATCCGCTGCAGCCGGCAGCGCCGGGAGCACCCGCGTCCCACGGCGGGAGAGAGCGAGGAGCAGGGAGCCGCAGAGCGGGGCCCCTCACGGCCTGGGCAAAGGGAGGCCTCGATGCCTTCCCCAGTCCCAAAAAAACTCTGCCGGGCTGTCACTAACACTCCGAACTTCGGTGTTCATGCAGAACAAAAAAACTCATCAGGCAGTTCCACAACCAGCTGACTGACTGACTGTCCCCCAGGTCTGTCTTCTGGTAACGAGAAAGCGTCAAACAAGAAGAAAGAAAGGAGAAAGGGGGAAAACCTCAAGTATTCCCTTTCCTGTACACCTTTCCCCTTCCCTCCACTTTAAACCCAGAGCAACTCCTTTACCCACCCTCTGCCTCTCCCTGGGCTGTCTCACAGACCACACGGGTATCATTTCCCCATCTGCTCTGCTCTCACACACACATGTACAGACACACACAAACAAATAAACACCCTACTGTAACCCTCCTTTGAAGCAATTACAGTACCAGATGGGTTTCTACCATCCACTCCTTCACCCCCTGATCCTCTTCTCATACCTCTCTGACTCTGGGAGGTAGCACTTAACGAAAGCACGATGTTTTAAGTCAATGTCTTCCCTAAACATGTGTCCAGCTCACAGACTGGACTTCTCTTTCCCCCAGATCCTGAAAACTGCTGTCTTCTCCCTGCCAATGGAGACGTATTTCTGAATTCCAGCAGAGAGAACACTGTTATGGTAATTCAGATTATTTTCTCTGATGACACATCTCCCACTCCAGGTGCCCTCTGCACCCTGAAAAGGTTAAAGCCTTTTGGCACTCACATCTGCTGCTGCCTTTGCACACCAAGAAGCCCCTGCCACAGCAGGGAGGCAGGTGCACCACCATTATTTTAATCACCATAGGCCACATTCTGGCATTTCTTTAGCGAGTTTAGTCAACTCATGTTTGTTTTCCTTCCTGCCTTCCCTGAGAAGAAAGAAGACAGAGCTTTCCAGATGTTGGCTGGTGTGGAGCCATGGGATTGCACTGAGTGCTATGAGGCTTTGCTGGCTCTTTTCAGCTTAACATCTGCCTGCACTCTTTTTGCAGCCACTGACCAAAACCCGTCAATGACTCCAGCCAGTTATTTGGAGTCTCTTGCCTTGTCCAAAGTTCTGACCTCACATAAATACCACCCTCTCCTCCTCCTTCTTTCCCGCTAAAAAAATTAATGTAAATAAACCTTTGTCACACTCTGTGAGAACTCATCAGACAGAGGAAATGTCTGCTTCAAAGACAATTTGATTGTACTGGAGTTGGGTTATTTGATTGGACTCTTGTTTCAAGCTACAAGTCCCCATAGAAAGACAAAAGACTGTAATGAACAGTGAGATGTCTTCTTCCCAAGCTCATCAGTCATGGAGAAAAAATGTGTAACCAAATTGAATACAAAACTTCCCAACTTCTAACTCTTAGCTTAGCTATATGCACTCATTAGTCAGAAGCAGAATTTCTGAAAGCCTGGACTCACTATACATATTCCAATTTAAAGGCAGCACTTGCTTCTTTTGGCTTGACATTTTCACACATTCCCTTCTCATTGAATTTCACCAGCCTCTCTTGCTGCCACCAAAGTGACATAACATTCCTTCCTGGGCCATGTCAGCACTGGTCATGAGCAACAGCTAATCCACTCCAGAACCAGACCTCAGCTCCAACCCTTCCCCTGGCCACGCACATTGTGACGAGCTGTGAGGTGGGACAGGAGGGACTTGTGGTTTTCTCATGGAAGAAGCCAAGGGCTGACTTGACTTCATATTCAATGGCCCAAACAAATTAAGGGCCTACCTTACTCTGTTTTGGAATTAAGACCTGTGACAGACTGAGACTCCTGCTATCCTGCTGGACTGACCCAGCTTGGTCTGGGGGAGTAACCAGCCAGTAAACCCAGCATCTGTCACCTCGTAGGGATCTGGGATACTCCTGGAGCTGTCTATTTTTCATGTAACTGCACATCTCCCACTTTTTTGCATCACTCTACTTCCAGCCTCTATTTTTTTTAATGGCTTCTTTGTCTTATTTTTTCTTTTCAGCCATGCTGTGCTGTGCCTGCTCTCTAATCAGCATTAGCTACTCTTCCATTATCAGTTGGCAATGTTCCATCATGCTCCTCCATCTCAAAAATTGCCCTTGCACCAGAACACCATAAACACCTAGGAACAGACAAAGCCACTTCTCTCACCTCTGCCTCTGAAGTGGGGGATATACTGAAAGCAATGGCAAGTGACCACCTTGATACTTCACCTTGGCTTGTGACAGTTCCCATCCATAGCTATCCTGAGGCAGAGTGGTTACACCACTGAGCAGGTGCTCAGGAGATGAATATTTCTGAACTGCAGGAAAAGCTGTTATGGGTCATTTACTCTGGCTTCCCCCACTAGCCCAGGAACATCCACCCATTATCCCTGACAGATTCCCAGTAACTATACTCAAACATGCAGCAGCCACAGCAGCAGCCAGCACTGGCTCCTGGCACACAGACTAATGCCAGTCTGTGTCTGCTGGGGGACTTGGGGAATTCATTGCTGGTCCTGCAACCCTAGACTCATGGCAGGGCATCCTCAAGCAAAGGAGCTGTTTTCACCCATCCCTGCAGTACATGCGGCATGTACCAGTTCAGACACATGCTTCTGGCACTGAGCTCTGCCAGGGACAAATCTGCTCATCATCAGCTCTGGCCAGGTCTCCCCCTTCCCTACACAAGTCCTCCCTGAGCCTGACAGTCTCTGCCAACCTCCAGCAACAACAGTCCAACCCAAGCCTTGCCTCCCACCCTGCTCATGCTCGCATGCTCACTCTCCTTTCTTTCTGTCCTTCCTCAAGGCACTCGGGTTTTCTTTCTGCCTCACACACCCTTTCATGCTCCACTTCCCTCCCTCTGCCACCAGATCCCTTTGCCCTCCAGTGGATCCACATTCCTTCCCCAGCACAATGCAGGCAGCCAGTCCCCCACCCTCTGACAGACGTACTCCCACAAACTTACTGAACCCATCTACACGGCTTTAATATTCATAAAAGTCAACCTTAGTCTAAAGAAAATGTGCTTGATGACGAAAGTATTTACATTGCAAATCACTTTTAATAGCCCTCTGGTAGTCAGCCTGGTGATAAATGCTAATCCATCTATCAGCTCAAAACCAAAATAAACCCAGCTCAGAAGAGGAGAGTCAGAGAGAGAAAAAGCAGCTGGCAACAGCAGTGAGAAAGGCTCAGGTCTCTGGACCATCACTGCCACAGGAGACGGGCATGAAGGCTCCACTCAGCAGTTGGTGAGAGGAGTGAAGTGCCCCAAAGGGAGCAGAGGCAGCTGCTCTACCTGCTCTTGGCCAAGCAAGGAGACACCTTTCACTCACTGGAGTGGATTTGGCATTGCCTGGCAGGAGAGAGCTGTCTAAATGCCAGGGCAGTAACTCAGAATCCCTGCCCATGCCCAGGGCTGCAGGGAACAGGATGATGCCATCTGTGGGTGGGCTTTTGCCCTGTGTGCACTGCTGGGTGAAACACAGCCCCTGGTTCAGTGTCATCCCCGTGGGAAATGGAAGAAGGGACAGCACCTCTATCCTAATAATTTGCCTAAGGGCATGGGATGGAACATTTGTAAAGGGGCTTGGAACTGTTTTAATGGTCTGAAATAAATACTGCTTTCAGGCCACATTTGCCTGGAGCCTCCCACACCTGTCTCTCCTTTGAGGAGGTACAGGGTGATCTGTACACAAGTCCTCCTCTTCCCCATCAATACAATCCCCAGAGGAACAGCTCTTTCCCCTCATTCCAGCTGTCCCCAGGGCACATCAGGAACAAACAGCCCCAGACATGAGTTCTTGCTGGAGAACAGTCACTCATGGGTGCAAGGGGAGCCAGATCCCAGACCATGCTGGGACGAAGTCACACTGCAGGGATCAGGGCAGGAGGACTTGCAGGGCCAAGAAGAAGCAGGTTTGCTGCAGCCTTCCTGGGAGAGAAGGTGACTGAAGGCACCCAGCCATGCACTGCTGCCTCAGCCAGAACCCCAGCAGTCATCCAGAGCCACATCTTCTCATGCCTCATGGCATGCCTTAACTGGAGACAGAGGGGAAAAATACTGATGTGGAAGCTACATTAAGCACATCACTTAGTGCTCAGCTGTTTCCCAGCCTCCCAGGTTGCTTGCAGAGACAAGGTAATGAAAGATTCTTTCATTATTTGGAAAATGTTGTTTTTAGCATCAGTGAAGGATGCCAGAGCCCCAGCCCCAGGGAGGGAGTGACTGTGGAGCAGGTGTAGCCCCAGTGGGCCCCTACTCAGGGGGCCTGGCAGGGCACAGCCAGGAAAGCAATGTATAGACATTCTGGGCCATGCAGGGAAGCCAGGTGAGCATGAAAGAGCAGTGACTAATACAGAAAGCCATCCTGCCATGCCAGGCTGGTCCACAGGCATGCAATTCACACCAGTCCATAGAATCCTTGAAATGCCAGGGGAGCACAACAGCTATGCTCTCAGCCTGGCCACAAATATCAGTGCCTTAAACCAAGTGAGGGGATATGGCAGGTGACACACACTTCTGTCACCAGATGCTACCCTTGGAAAGCTGCCTGTTGGGCACTGCCAGCAGCTTGAGCTCATCAAAAGGCAGGAGGGCAGCTGCAGCCTGTGCCTGATGTGGCACCTCTGGAGAGAGTTAAACACCACAGCCTGCACCCAGCCTGGTGCACTGCAATCTCTTCAGTCAATAATCATCTGCTTTTTGTGTTTTAAAAGATTGCTGCTGCTATTTTAAGGTTGCACTCAGTTTTGTCACATTTGCTGTATAGGCACGACTTCAAATACTTCAATGTAATTGTTTTGTTGCAGTCTCCACTCTTGCAACTCTTACTTGCTTTCTGGGTAATGGAAGGGGGAAAGTGTTTCTGAAACACTTATTTTATACCTACAATAAAAAAAAATTAAAACCAGAAAAATAAAAGGAAAATGTTAGGAAAAAATGTTAGGAGTGTAAGCTTGTGCTGTTCTCCTGCCATTTCTCACATGACACAGAAGACAGCACATCTTCCCCACAACTGCTGTGCCCATGGGCTGGGTCTGGCCCATGGAGCCAGGCAGTGTGTGAGAACTCTGTGCCTGCCTGTGGTCACCATGAGCTCCCCAGGGCCCTCTCCCAGGCACTGTCCCACACAGCTTGCTGCCCAGCCATCAGAGAAAAAGCAACTAAGGGCTAAAGCCCCTTTAACAGATTAGTCTCATGAGATAATTTTCCAATTCACTACTACATTAATTCATGAATTCACTAACCCACCATGCTCACTCCCACGGCAGTTGCCTCCCCGGCAGTGCGAGCCCCGGCCTCCCCCCTGGCACGGCAGGGAGTCCCCAGCAGCCCTGTGGTGAGCCCCGAGCCCGCCTGCTGCCGCCTGCCCTCCCAGGGCTTCCAGCTCAGGTGATCCATGCAAAGCCTTCCGCTGGGTCCTGCAGGATCTGCCAGCGGCTGTTGCAGAGGTGCAGGAGAGGATATCCACAGGAAACGCTGGTCCCTGGACTATAGGGGTTGGAGCCTCCAAACCTGGCAAACCTCCATGGAGCTGAGACCACCTCTGGCATGTGTAGCCACTCCTGCAGGAGAAACTCATCCCAAAAGGAGACAAGCCCCAGTTCCACATGGGCACTGAATCACTCAGCCCAGCCTCCCGGTGGCCTTGCCATCCTCCCTGCACTGGGGTGCTGAGGCAAGCCCAAGTCTCTCTGGGGGCTTCCCTGCAGCCCCCCAGGACTCTCCACTGCAGGGGCAGAGAGCCAGCAGCCCTGCAGCGCAATCGCCCTGCCATCAGGTTTGCTTCACTGAGCAGCTTGGCAGAGCCTGCCTTCTAAAACACGTGCAGTCTAATAAATGCACTCCCTGTTTTAAATGTATCTTTCAAAAAAGAGCATTTCCTTCAGTTTGAGGTAATTGCTGGCACTGCTGGGGGACAAAGAGCTCTATGTGTGTGCATCTCACTTCAGGCAGCTCAGCTCTGATCCTCACATGGACAGAATTTGTGCTCCCCACAGGCACATTTACCTCACAATAGAGGCCCCACTAAAGTTAATGCTACCTACAGTGTCCTTCACAGGGAAGGAAACCAAGAGGAACACAGCAAGCATGCAAAATCCACAGCAGGTGAAAAACAGTCAGCAGTTCCTGTGTCAAGAAAGCATTTAGTACAGCCAGAATGAAGCACACCATTGCTTTCCCAAGAAAGATGCTGCCCCTGCCCTGCATTTCCTGTGCCTGACAGGGACCTGGCCCTGGTGTGGGGGAAGGTACGAGGCCGTGGGTCACTTTTCTTTATCCAGTGGGCATTGAGTGTGTGTGTGTGGCCATGGGTACGGGGTACCCACGTGCCTTGCTGGGCAGCCCCCCTGCACTGACACCTCACACACGGAGGCTGTCCCTCCTCTCACCCCTTTTGCCCAGCCTCTGCCCACTGAAGTTTACCCTGGGCAGAAGAGCCCACCGTAGGTTGGCCATGGGTACTGTACTGCCATGCACTGCAGGGATGAAGGCAGCCTGCTGTCATTGGGGTTTTGCATTCACCCCACAGGTCTGCACCCCCATTCCCAGCCCCAGCACTCACCAAGGAGACTTCACCACCCCAAGCCAAGCCAAAAACATGGCTAAAAGTATTTTATTATGGCAAGAGGCCATATCTCAAGGCAGAGCTAGGGACAGAGGAGGCTCGAGGCTGCAGGATGCAAGAGCTCTGTTCTCTGATGGCCAGGCTAATAACCCTGTATTAAATTACAAGCCTGGGTTCAGTTGTGGTTGTTTTGTTTTTGTTGGGTTTTTTGTAAGCTGTCTGTTTAGATTTATCAGCGTAATTCCTGATACTGCCTTGTCGGACATCATTACGATAATCTCCCTGCTGTGTCTGCCAGGGAATTGGGAGGCGAGCAGAGGCGGCTGCAGAGCAGGGGAGTGGTGGGGCCTGGGCTGCCTGCCAGGCACAGCCCCAGGACCACTCACCCCAGAGCTGGGCACCCTGGGGAAGGTGGAGGCACAAGCCCCATCAACAGGACTCAAAAGTCAAAGAGAGCAAGCTCAAACTAAGGGACAAGGGATCTAGTCTCTAGTCAGACAGGTCACCATCCCTCCAACACTCTCACTGGGAGGAAGAGATGCCTGAGGGAAAGGAGGCACACAGAAAAACCTGTAGGATGTGGGCAAGTTGAAAAACGAGCAGCCTCTGTTTTGGCACTGATCCCTCCCCTTAATTCACGGTAATTTTATCATTAATTTAAATAAGGTTTCTCAGGGCAGAAAGCACAAGAGGAAGAAGGCAGGAGGCTGCTAGCCCAGCTCTGTCCCTCCATCCTTCCATGCTGCAGCCCTTCTCTGCTCTGTGGGTGCTCCCTTGCACACACACACAGCTGTGTACACACATGCACACACAGAGCCTTCCTGTCTTCCCCACAGCCAGGCCTGCTGTGCTCCACCTTGGCACAGGTCCTTGGCACAGGTCCAGGCCTGCAATTTGGCTGGCAAGCCCAGCCAGGCAGGCAGCAAAGTGCTTCTTCCTGGGGACCTGGCACTGACACACTCACCTGAGGCAGGGGGATGCTCCAGTGCAGCACTGCAACTCCTCAGCAGCTGGAGCAGGGTCTGCAGCTTCCCTTCCCAGCAGCTAGAGTAGTCTGGGCTGAAGAGCTGTCTGGGGCGGGGATTTGGAGCTTTGGGATATTTTGGGCATGACATAGAGCAAAGGTGCCCCTGAGAGCCTCTTCACCCACATGAAGCATCCCCCTCTCCATTGGGCAGGGGCTGGGGGAGCCACAGGTGGGAGGTAGGTAATCACATCAGCAAAACAAATAAAAATCCCAGCCCAGCCTGGAGTTTTTATTAATGAAAATGAGCCTGTGATGGGAGGTAATTTCCAGCCCCTGGGTGATTCGGCTGGAGGATGGAGCTGCAGATAGGGATGAGTCTAGGCAGCCAGGCAGAGTCAGAGCCCAGTCAGATGCAGTCAGGGACCAGAGCCGCTTCCAAGAGGGGATTGGGTACGTGGCCTTGAAACCTAGAATGTGAGGAGAGGAGCTGTCAACACCTCCAGAGAGCAAGTGCTTCCAACTGCCTCGCTGGAGATGCAGTGTTACCAGCCACTGTCCCTTGGTGGGGAACTGGTTGAGGTCACCACAGGAGTGGGGCATCTTCAGACCCCATTTCACAGCACTCCTATCCCCACGCCCTGGCTGTCCCTTTTCCAGATGCTGGTCCATGCAGCTCCCGGGTTGAACCACCCTTATCCAACTCCTCCAGTCTCCCTTCATGCACCCACCAAGGCAGTTGCTCATGGCAGCTCTGTTCTTCCCCATCTCTTGTGGTATGCCAGCATCCCCCAATACTGCTGGGAAGTGGGATGGCAGGCATTTCCATAGCATGATGAAAAAAATAGGATCCCCTCTTACTACTGTAAAGTGGGTAAAATCTATATTCATTATCAGAGTTGAGTGAGAGCAACACATTTTGTGGGCAAATTTTCTTCTCAGGAATACCACATTCTGATGAGCTGAATTAATTTATACCCATTGGAGTGTCTGACCCTAAACAGGTTGTATGACTGAAATTTAAAGAAGCATTATTGTAGTGATAGTATTTCAAAAGAGGAAAGTAAGCAGCTGTAGTCTTATTTGTTGGAAAGGTAAAACTACTTTATGAAAATTTACTTTTTTCATCCATTCAGGGCTTGAGACCTGGCCTGGAAACCTTGCAGCATCCCCAGCATAGAAGTCAAGACCTCTCCCACGTTAGCTGTGGAGCAGGAGCTCATCAGCCTTGTGAGGAAGGCTGCCTGAGAACCCTTGCAGCACACAGAGCCTGTCCAGAGAGCGCAAGCAAAGCAAAGCAGTGGTTAATAAATTTCCTCCAAATAGCTGAAGATGCCAGCAGGAAGGAACAACCTTTTGGGGCTGCAAAGGGTTCACACTAAACCAGTGGAGCTGCAAGATAAACCCCATGCTCCTGCCGGGCTCAAAGTGCTTTTCCAGCTGTTTCCCAAAGGATGGGACCTGTTACATCTCCAACCATCCCTACAGCAGTAGCTGCCAATGCCTCGGGGAGACCCAACCAGAACCAGCCAACATCTGCCATGCAAAAGCCACCCCTGTTCCCTCACCTGGGGCAGCCTTCCCACACTGGGCTACAGATCACAGCGCCTCCATCCATCACGTCCCCAGTGAATTGAGGCAGATGTGTCACTGGCCAAAGTGTTACTGCCAGTCCCAAGCTGGCATGCTTCAAATAGCTGCACACTGCGATACAAATTGTACTGTGATGAGGTACATTAGGCCATCTGGACAGCCTTAAACAGCCTTGGTGAAGACAGAGCAAGGGCTGCTCGAGGTGGGAGGAACCTCAGCAGTTTCAGGGCTGTTTGCTATTCCTTAAGCTAACATTTGTGCAGCCAGTGGGGCTGGGGCTGGCAGCATTGAGGAGTTCCATGCAGGGTGGGTCTGCCCAAAGGCAGAGCTTCAAATGACCAGTGAGTGATCCCTGTGGTGGATGGATCTGAGTCCTGGCAAGCATCAAGAACACCCCGCTCCCATCAGTCCCATTACCTTTGTGGGGAGCAGTGCTCCTAGGAAGGAAAGCCCATGCTCACTAACGAGCATAAGATAAAAAATGTTCCAGAGGGGGAAGAAACAAAATGCAGGAGATCTTGCTAGAGAAAACCACCTAGGCAGGAGTAAGAGCCAAATGGCAGGGAAGGAAACAGGAGGCAGGAGCCTAAAGAAACCCAGGGGAAATGTGGTGTCCCATCCTGCTGAACCCTGCAGGAACTGAAACCATGGAGGCAGGGAGCAGCACGTGAGACCTGGATGGGAATTCTGCTCACTGGTGGTTTTCTGACTGCTGGTATCCCTGAGCTGGCTCTTTTGTGGCACCTTGGAGTCCTGGCAGGGTTTTAGCTGAGCAATTTCTCAAGTTTAATTTCCAAAGTAACTTGTAGGGAATGAGCTCAGTCCCTGTGTGGGACAGGCCTCAGTGGTGCTGTGGGTGCCCTGACCTTCTCCTGGCTGCTGGTGCCATGCATCCCTGTCTCTCTGCTGCGACCTACATTCTGCCTCCCCAAACATACGGCCTTGCACTTAGCTGCATTAAACCCACAGAGCGCTGCATAGGGCTAATTTCCGATCAGGCTGTCAGGAAGTATTATGTCAAATACCTTACAGGAGCCTAAGCATATTATGCCAACACAGCTACCTTTGTCAACCAAATCTGAGATCTCATCAAAAAAGCAATGCTGGGCTTAGCCATCCTCAGCGCCTCCAGGGCTTCTCCTGGGTCACTGCACTCCGAGCACTGCCCAGCACTCAGCCTGGGGCTGCAGCTCTGCGGGGAGCAGCCCCAACTCCCTACCAAGAGCCAGAGGAGCTTGCGTGACACTGAAATAAAGAGTTTGTGGAGCAAGATGTTTACTCCCACATTGTGGGTGGGAAAGGCTGGGTGCAGGGCAGCATCTTGTGCCAGGTTACTGTTGCTTTTGCATGCTCAGCTCTTGTCCTCCTTGACTGGGAGGACCCATGACCCAGGTGCTCCCTATGCATGAGAAAAATCTTGTCCTTCTCAGTTATCACTTGTTATTGCCAGTCACACTAGGTACCAGAGCCCTAAAGCTGCTGTTTAATGGCTGTGCTTACCCCCCCCCCCACCCCGCCGCTCAGCAATGCAGCAGGACCAGCCTCAGTCCTTCCCTAAATAATTGTTTTAATTAGCATTTCCTTTGATGTAGGTGATTAACAGAGGGCTGCTGGCAGGGCTTCCATGGGAACTTTTGCAGTGGGCAGGCAGATAAATACAATCCTCTGTACTGCTGTAGCACTTAAACGTTTTAGTATCAGCTTCCCCAGCGGCGGGCAGTCAGTCTTCATTAGCCCCTCCTAAACCTTTTCTAATTCTGCCAGAGGCTGGAGGGGGAAGGAGTTTATGGCCACTGCCCAAGCGTGGACCCTTGGGTGGGGTGTGGCCGTGTCTGGCTGGATGAGCAAACCCAGAGGTAATGACCCCCAGGGAAAGGGCAGAGCCACGACCACAACACCCCGGGGGAGTTTAACAAGGACCCAGGGGAAGGAGAGAAGCTGGTCTTGGGTACCAGCCAGCAAAGGGCTCTCAGCAGTGCCTGGTCAGCAGCCAACAATCACCACTTGCTCATACCCCCATGCCCAAAGTCTGCAGTGAAAACAGGTAATCTACAAATTAAAGTTTCCCTGCAGCAGGGTGGCAGTGCCCCACACTGTGCTGGAGAAGGGACTGGAGTCCGTCTGCGTCAGAGCCAGCTCCTGATCCTATCAGGCTATTACTGTATTATTGAACTGGGGATTGAGGGACAGGCTTTAATAGCTGTGATGGTATCAGAGGTCCAGCATTAAACTCCAGGAAAAGGCCATGAAGATGAGCCTAAGATGAGCCATGAAGATGAGCCTAAGAAACAGAAAGAACCAAGCCTAAATGACCACATCTCATGTTTTTGCAGTGTTTGCTATTTACCCCATCCTCTGTGAAGCTGAAGAGCTCCTAGCTGAAGAGCTGGGAGCTCAGAGGGTAAGGATGAAAAGCCAGGGAGCTTCGGGTTTTCCCGAGCTTGGAAAGAGCAGGGACTCCAAAGACCAACTCCACCAGCCAAGCTGAAGCAGGGCAGGATGCAAGGACAGAAAGGCAAACCTCAGCAGCTGCCAAAATCCATGTGCCTGAAGCTCACTGGCTGGCCAGCCACAGCTGAAGTGAAGGCTCAGTGGGGTGGCAGAGACCAGCTGCAACTCTCCACATACACACTGGTCCAGTTTCAGCAACAGGTCCTCCTGAAGACTTCTGTGTCTGGCTGCCTTTTCCAGTGGTGGCATTTGCTCCCTGCTGTGCTCACATCTGCCATTGCTCACACTTTGCCTGTCCTCCTGAGTTATTTGAGCAGCTTGCATGGGACCCCCAGCTTCTCCCCTGTGGCACCACCCAACTGGAGGAGCCTGGCCTGCACTGGCACAGAAGGTGGATGCTTGGAGACCAAACAGCAGCATATTGATTTTCAGATGAGAGGCCAAGGGGAAGCCTCACAGTGTCCTTCCTCTCGGGGGTGCTGGCTCCTGGCAGAAAGAGCTGATGCCCAGGGCCAGCATCCTGGGGAAGAAGCTTGATCCCTGCCAGCTCCTACTGGTGCCACATGCCATCAACAACTGCTTGAAAGGCAAAACAAAGAGGAGCCGAGGGAGCTCACTGGGAGCAGATGAGAGGCACTTCTGCTCGAGATGCTGTGGGGAAAACAAATCCTCGTGCTTGGCGGAGTGCACGGAGTGCCTGTACGGGTTTCCTGTCTGTTACTGAGCAGGAGCTGGGCAGGGAGGGGGGAGAGGCCTCTGCTCCTGGGGATGAGGGGAGAAGGACATGGGCATTAATTGGCTGGCAGAGAGTGGCAGCTGGAAAGACTGCTTTGCCTTCCAGCTCCCTCGTGTGCTGAGGGCCCCCTCCATTGCAGGAGTGGCAACGGCATGATATTTATGCACTGCACAGAGATCCCAGTTAGTGGTGGATGGCTCTCATGCTGCACACTTTAATTAATTTGCTTTTTCCTATTGAAAAATAACTTCTCTGACAGATTAGGATTGAGCAGAGAGGGCAACTACTCCCTAGCCAGAAGCCTGACCAGCAACTGGAGGAACCAGTTACGAGGCCTGGCTTTGGCATCAGTAGTTATGGGAGAGACTCCGCACACACACAGCTGTGACCAGGTCCCTGCCTCTTGTTCCTGCCCAGCACATCTCCTGGTGGTCACATACAGCTGGGGTCCCAGCACCACCCAGCTACAAAGTCACCCCACAGCAGCCACATGTGGGGTGGGACTTCTGAGTGGGTCAAATAAAGTACTTGGAGATGAAGCAATAGATAAGCCAAGGAGTGAGGGCAGAAAACCCAGGGCTCACAAGAACAAGCAGGCATCACCACTTCAATGTACCATCTGCCAGGGCTTCAGTACCCTTCTCTGGGATCCCAGGTCTCCCTCCAGGCAGTGCTCACCCTCTGGTGTGGTCCAGGCCCCAGAATGCTGGAGCATTCACTGGCTGCAGCAGCCCCCATGCAAGTTTCCATCTGTGATGGATTAATACAAAAAGTCCCCTTCCAGCACGGAAGCTCAAACCACTACCTCCTCCCACTGCCCCAGGTTTCTGGCACATTCTCCTTTCCTAGCTAACCTAAATAATCTTGCATCATCAGCTGTTCCCTCCTCTTTCAGCTCATTAGGGCTTTTAGAGAACACTGGCTCCTACTGAACCCGACCAACCCACCATTAATCTCATTCCATGCCAAGAAATGGCTCTTACTTTTGACTCCAATTCCCACAGCTTCTATCTCCAGGAGGACTCTACCCATCACCCTTGAGGTGACTAAGTTTCTTTAATAGCTTCTTGTGAGGGACTTTATCAAAAGAGCCTTTTGAAAGCTAAATAAAATTCTCTGCACTGTATTTCTCCTTTTCCCAGGATTTTGTTAGCACATTTAAAGGCTCCTGACAGTCTATGGCTGAGAAAAGCTTTCACTTTTTAAGATTATTTCCTGCTCCTACGCAGCAAAGCTCTCACTTTGCCTCCTAAATTGGGCCAGCAAGTATGCATAGCTCTGGTTTGGTTTCCTGAAGCAGCTCTTGTTGAATTTCCATGTTGCTCCTGGCACTGCATTTGCCTCAGTGCTGCATTGTCACACTGCAATAAGCAGGTAAAGTTGCAAGGCTTGGGGAAGGAGCCCTGAGCTCCGTGCTGCTGCCCCTGGCGTGGGCAATCCCACTGCCTGCTCTTCTATGCAGAGCTCAGGCCTCAGGTCACCACGCAGATTCAGGGGTGTTGCTTGAGGATAAAGTTAGATCAGCCCTGTCTGAAACAACTGTGGAAAACTGCTGGGCTGGAGCAAGGTAGTCCAAAGCAGATAAAGACTTTTGTCCCACAAGAAGCATGGGAGACATAATAAAGAAATTGCATTGGGCTGGGTGTGGGTGAGCCCATTTCCTAAGTGGGCTCAATTTTCCCTCCTGTTCCCTCTTCTTCTCACCCATTCACCCACGTAGCTCCATCAGGTCTCAGGGAGGGATAATCTGAGCTTTCCTAGGTATGAAACTCAAAAGAAAAACACTGCTCTCTGTACACATAAGCCCATCAACACTGAGGGTACCTACTCAGTTGTGCAGCAACAGCAGGTCATCTAAAAAGCATGTCCAAGGCAGCACCAGAAGATTCAGCACAGTGGGATGTCCACACCCACTGTGTCCACAGCTCCTGCTTAAAGCCTGTAGGAATGCAGGCTGCAGTCAGGCTCCACTATTAATAGCCTTTTGCCCAGGGCTACAAAGCTGCCTGCTCTGACCAGGCCTCCACTCTTCCTCTTCAGGAAGAGCATCCCCTTCAAGTCTTGAATGGAAAAGTGCTTTAGAGCTTCAGAGATGTCCCATGCCAATGGCAAAGACAGTGGCTGTGGTTTGCTCTGGCTCCCACTGGAGCTCACTCCCTGCTCTGCCACAGTTTCCAGTGGGGGCAGGTCTGGAAGCCATCAGCAGAGCAGGTTTCAGGCCTCTGCACAGCAGCCTGGCCACAGCACCCAGCAACAGTGCACGCCAGGCTTTGAGAATCTGCTAGCACCTTCTGGGTGAGGCAGCCCAGAAGACACTTCTCCAACTGAGATGGAAATTTTTCTGTAGATAGCTTGGCTCATTCTGAAAATGGATATCTATAAATGCTCTGCAATACATCTACCAAGAATGCGCCTCAAGATTCTTCCAGGAATCAAGCAGGGAGAGAGAAGAAATGATGTCAGGCTGAGCTGAAGCAGTTTTTTTCCCAGGTTCTGTTTCAGTTTGTTTTCAAGAAGAGCAATAAACAGTTCTGTCTAGACCTGCACTGCCTTGTCTGTCCATCTGAGACATAGCTCTTCTGGCTCTCAACTGCCAGCACATCATCAGGCCCTTCCACAGTAAGGCAAAACAGAGATGCATGAAACCTTCCTTGCCACACAAGGGAATCCCATTTTTCAGGCTGCTCTCCTGTCAGATCAGGGATGTGGCTGGCTTGGGGCAGGTTTTAGAGCCTCATTAACACTCGGCAATGAGGTCTGGCAGCAGCTGATTTGATTTAAAGTTCATCTCCAGGCTGTGATTTAAGGGAAGATTTGCTTAGTGTTCTCTAACAGACTCTTCTGACTGGGAGCTTGAGTGCTGCCTAATGACAGACTTATTTATTGTAATGTCTTAGCAGCAGAGAATCTAGAGGAACTGGGCACAAGCACAGCAACTGCTGGCAGGTGCTCAGACAGCACTGGAAACATCCCTCACACCACAGTGGTAACAGAGGAGTGTGCATTCCTCGATCCAGAACAGCCAGATACTGCAACCCTCTTCTGCATCAAGGGGTCAGCAAGACAGACCACTCTGTGCTTGCCCAAGATGTTCAGTGCTGCACCTCCATACAGCTTTTTACACAGGATAGGTGAAATGCTCTTCTTTCTCCTTACTGCAGTACTTGAGTGATGGGAAATGCAGAGGTGCCTGCTCATCTCCAGACTGGTTAAAATGTGATTTGAAAGTAAGACCTCCCAAATGCACCTCCTTGTTTCCCAAGTTTGGACTTTCAACTCACAGGCTGGGTCTGCTTTCCTCCGGAGAAGGGGGTGGTCATCATCTGACATGCATGCTGCCAAGAGCTTCTGAGATGGATGTATCTATCCCCAAGGCCAAAGACAGAGACAACCATCACACAAATGAAGACAGGAGGTCAAGCAAGGGTTTGTCATATTTTAATGACATTGATCTTTGGTGTTTCCCTCGTCAGCACTCACACTCTCCCCGTACTTCCTCCATAAGCCTGCTAGGGATGGAGAGTTACAAACGAAAAGGAAAATCACATTTGAGACTAAAAACAAAGTATCAGAGCCTTGACTTCTCCACTAGAAACTACATGTACAAGGTCAAGATTTCACATGCAACACCTTACATCACAGACCCATACCTCACACCCTGGCCTGGAGCTGAAAAGAGACTTCCTGCCCCGTGTCAAGGATGTGCAGCTCAGTCCTGGCACCAAGAAACCACTGGGGTGGCTCATTCATGTTAATATTGGCACAGCTTAGAACATCCTTCTGAGAACTGCATCCTGACTAGAGAGCAGTAGCCCTTGTCCCTCTACCCATCCACATGGCATCTCTGCTTCGGTTCCTGCCAAGTCCTAAACTAACTCTAAAAAGGAAAGATTCCACCTGTGAGCATATCTTGATCCATGCATATTCTGGTGAAGGCCAGTTCTTTCCAGAAAAAAACACAGCATAGGCAGGACTGGTGTCAGAACACCGCACTCTGGGGGAGCAGTGCTGTGCTACGGAGAGGGACTGTGGCCTGGAAGACTCTTCCACTCCAGCAGCAGAGCTGGAGCATCACTCCTGGGTTTGCCCAGTACTGCCTGTCTCCAGAAGGATGCTACAGGCCGCCTTCCCTTTCTTTACTCTACTGATCAGTTCCATAGGTAAAAAAGGGCAGGAAAAAGGAAAGGAAAAAGGCTTTACAAAGGATGACACACCAAGTTTCAGGGCTTAGCTCAGGAGATGCCATGGGACTTCAAAATTTGGCTGATTTGCAGCAAGTGTGGTTTGTATTCCTGTTAGCTCCTCAGCAGTGGGAATGTTGGAAGTTAAGTATGCTTTCTTTCCCATGGCTTCCCTTGCAATTCTTATCCCTTCCCCGATCACCCAGGATAGAGAAGCCCTCTGAACCACCAGCATCCTGTTAGAGCCACCCATCCCTGCTCTTCCAGCTCCTGGCCAGCTGTGAGGTACAGGTCTCTGCTGAGCAGTACAAGGGTAGCACCAACACACAACTCAATCTCTACCTGTTCCGCGACTCCCCACTGGTGCTGTCATTACTATAGAAGTTGGTACTGTCGGGAAGATGGTTATTGTTAGTTAGGTCACTGTATTCAATTGGTCCCTCGGTGTCCATGGAGGACTGGGCCTGCCCTGGCAGATCCAGGTCACCAGCGCTTTGTCCTTCACTCCCACTAGGGGCTGTCCGTGGGCTCAGGCCATGCTCCGGCAGCTGCACGGACTCTGACAGGATCCGTCCCTCCAGCTCTGTGCCCAGCTGCTGAGAGGTGGACTGCTGTGCTGACGTGCCCTCAGCTCCAGTGGGCTCTGTGCCAGTCTGAGAGCTGCGGTGGATCCGGTGGCTCACAATGATGTTGTTGCCAAAGCCGCCCATGGACGCCATGGTGGTGCTCTGCTCCCGCTGAACCACGGCAGTCATGCCACCTTCTGCCATCAGCCTCTGAATCCTACTCAGGGCATCCTCCCCACTGGCCCCATATTCTGGACCTTCACCTGCAACAGAAAGAAGAAGCAACTCTGGTGCACAAGGCAAACTACGACACAAAATAAAGCATGCTGAGTAGTTGCATCATGCAGTGTGCGTGTGCTGGGACAGAAGATAGGTTCTATTCCAGACAGAGCCCAGTATTTTGTTTCCACATCTTGCCACTTGGTTAAGTGTCAAACAAAGGCACCAAATTCTGTCAAGAAAATCTTGGTCACTTCCACAGGTAACTCTCAGAGACTTGCATGTCCAAGCCTTGGAAAAGCAGCTCTTATCTAGCCATAAAGACGGGGGAAAGGGTAGTAGTCAAAGAGGCAGGACGCTTTATCGCAGCTGTAGAAATAAGCCTGCCAGCCCCATGGGGACAGGAAGAGAAACCTCCGTTTGCACTGCAATAAACCAAACAGTTCACCATGGTGTTAAAGAACCCCATGGCTTTTCCTACTTCTGTTTGAGAAGCAGGCAGATGACACACTGGTAATGTCCCCAGTGTCAATCTAGGGAGGACATAAGAAGCTGGCCAACAGCAGACAGCAGCTACAGAACATGGTATTCCACATTAGCTATGATCAAGTGTGTAGGCTCCTGCTCCCCTTGACTGATATCTTTTGAGGAATACAAAAAACCATCTCCAGACCTACAGTCTTTGTCTACCCTTATCTCTGAGGCTTCCCTTTATTGTCAGGCTGTAGTGAGCTCTGAGAGAACCACAGTCAGATAACTTGGTTGCTCAAGATTACTTCAGGAGAACAAAACCTCACCGAAGAATTGTCCATGTAGAAGATTAAAACACCATCACAGGGAAGTTCATTCCAGTTCAGTTTCTCAACATCCTCCTTTTACTACAAACCCTATCCGGAGCATCTGGGGAGAACAATCTGTAATAATAAACTGCTAGAAACATTCCACAGTGGGATCTTGCTGATTCTTATTAAAGAAATAAATCTCACTCCCACCTCTATGAAGCTATCACAGTGCTGATTTGAGGAGAAAGCCGTGAGCTCTCCTGGCACCAAGGAAATGAACACAAATGTCAACAAGGCTAGATGTAAGAAGGAGTTAAAACACAATAAAAAACAAAATGCCACACTGACTAGGAAAACAAAGATACTTGGTGCTGTGGAGTTTAATGTCTTTATCCATGATTTAGATGAGGGGATTCTAGTGCACGCTCAGTAAGTTCACAGTTGACAGTAAGTTCGTTGGGAGTGTTGGTATGCTGGAGGGTAGAAATGGTCTGAAAAGGGATCTAGACAGGCTAGGTCAAGGGCAAAGACCAATTGCGTGAGGTTCAACAAGGTGCCCCTGAGTCACAACAGTCCCAGGTGGCATTACAGGCTGGGGGAAGGGGGGCTGGAAAGCCACTCAGCAGAAAAGGACCCGGGGGTGCTGGTCAACAGTGGCTGAGCATGATCCAGTGTGTGTCCAGGTGGCCAAGAAGGCCAGTGGCATAATGGTCTGTATCAGCAATAGTGTGGCCAGCAGATCAGGGCAGATTGTCTCCCTGTACTCAGCACCAGTGAGGCCATGCCTTGAACCCTGTGACCAGTTCTGGGCCCCTCACAAGAAAGGTCACTGAAGTACTGGAGCACAACCAGAGAAGGGCAATGATGCTGGTGAAGAGTCTGGAGCACAGGTCATAAGAAGAGCAGCTGAGGGAGCTGGGTTGTTTAGCCTGGAGAAAAGCAGGCTCAGGGGAAACCTTATCACTCCCTACAATTACCTGAAGGGAGGTGCAGCCAATCTCTTCTTCCAGTTAACCAGCAGCAGGATAAGAGGAAATGGCCTCAAGATGCACCAGAAGAGGTGGACATTAGGAAGTATTTTTTTTCACTAAGACAGTGGTTACTCATTTTAACTGCCTAGGTAAGTGGTGGAGTCACAATTCCTGGAACTAGTCAATAAAGGACTGGACATGGCAATTAGTGCTACAGTTTAGTTACATAGTGGTGTTTGGCCAAAGGTTGGACTTGATGATCTTGGAGGTGTTCTCCAACCTAAATGACTGGATGACCATGTATCCAGCATGAGAGCTAAGATACTCAGCAAAGTCCACACCATGGCACTCAAGAGACATCATGCAGTCAGTCGGTGACAGCTTATTCCCTTTTATCATGGGCTCAGTGGTACTTGCATCAAGCACTGCCAGCATCCCCCACCACAGGACACAATTTCATCCTCAAATAAGTCTGCTGACATACTGTCCTCCTGCAGAAATATTATGGACATTCAGGGCAAATTTACATCTCACCAGTAGTGTAAGTAGATTCCTGCTAGGAATGCAGTAAACCTGCTACATGCACCATACCTAGCCCCTTGATCAGAGCATCAGTGGAACCACAGACACCTGTAACCACAAGAGTATCTGCAGCACAGCCTAAGACAAATGAGCAAGAATACCCCCTGGACACAGCCTGACCCACAACTCTAGCAAAGAAATCCTATTCAGGATGTGGCTGATGCATGAACTAGGAACTTGGCTGACCAGTACAAAGACTGAGGACACAGGCAGCTATTATATTGGAAAACTCCAGCATGAAAAACATGCATGCCAAGGGATATTGAAACATCAATCATGAGCAGAACTAAGTGGAAGGTCTGAGAAGCGTGGCTTTGGATTCAGTCATCACTTCCTTCTGAGGGCATAGTCGTACTTAATTACCAACCATCTGGCCAGGCTGGAGTGGAAGCTTAAGAAAGCCAAGATTTGCAACCTGGTCTAGTGACATGCCAGACAGGCCTATCTACACAACTCCTGAAACAGCAGGTACCGTGCTCTTGATAGATCACTTACTATAAATGAGTCCAGTACAGAAGCACTGGAACAGCAAAACAGCAAGGACTCCCAGCCAGCCAATGCTCCTCAGCATTACAAACATATGTTTCACCACAGCACCCCTTGCTCCTCCCTGCCCCTAAATTCCCATATGCCATGGCTGAATTTCCACTTGAGGCATCTGCTTGCTCAGAAGACAGGCAAGGGCTGATGCCACAGCAGGAATCAGCAAGGCGTGAGCCTTCAGATCCCAGAGATATAGCAATGTTGGAAATTCCCAGCCCATCAAGAGCCAGAAGTGAGCCTCACCATGCAAGCAGCCAACAAACACCTCTGCTTTGGGGACTGTCCTCCCCTTTTCCTCTCTCAGGTTTCAATGATGACTTTGGCTGACTAGTTCAGAGCAAAGCTTGCTGTGCCATTTGCCTTGAGCTGAGCTACAGCACAGATTCACACACAGCCCGTTTCTACTGCCTGGTGACTCCCACACACATTCTTTCACCAGGCTGCCAATGCAGACTACATTAGTATTCACAGCAAGTGAAGTAAGCTGACTTCCATTTGGTGAAGGTTCAGGGTGGGCACACAGGCACTTACCCAAAACAACAGCAATGCTGTAAACCACAAATGTATCAGCTTGCTGCAATGCTGTGCTCCTACAAATGTCTTCTACTGTAACCAAACTGACCTTTCCAGAGGTCTAAACTCCTGTCTTTTCCAAACACAGAACAAAACATTACTCTTGAGAGCAATTATCCCAAAGACCAGAGGATTTCTGTCAATGTAGCTGTCTCAAACATTTACCTAAATATTCCCTAGCTAATGCATCTGTTTTTAAAAGTCCTCTATGCTACTCCAGCAAGACAAGAATTTGACACAGAAAACTTCGCAGGCAAAACATCTTGCAGAGTTTTGATGGAGATGGGCGTAAGGCAGGGTATTTCCACTTCTAAAGGAAATGCACTCTGAAGTACCTATAGGGAGTACAACTTGTTTATCTCTGGGCATGGATGGCACACTCCTGATGAAATGCAAAGTCCACAGAAGCAAGGATGAGATCAGACTTTCCTGTATCTCTGCAATACACTGACATTGGTCTTGAATTTTCTTTTGTTTTCAACATTCCTCCTTGTAAAACCAGCAGTAGTTAGGAACCATGTTTGCAAACAAAGCATCAAAATTAGAACAGTAAGCACTGCAGAGATATCCAAGTCTTCAGAGAACATGAAATAATAGCTCTGAGGTGTGAGCTGCCCCACTAATTCAGATGCTCAAAGATAAAAATATCAGCATTTTTACATTAATTCACCCCTTGCATAAGAATAGAAAAGGGAGGGGCGCACCACAGTATAATCAGCTATGAATAATTATATCTCCCTTAATGCCACAACAATTACTTTTCTTTCCAACCAAGCCCAGAAACATGTTCACACTTCCTTTCTGAGGTAGTTAATCCAAGCAACTCCACAGAACTCAGAAAAAATACAACTGCTTTATCTTGTAAGAATTTTCTTAGTAATATCTCACCTTGGCTATTCATGTGAGTGAAACTTACTTTTGTAATGAGAGTTTAAAAGTAGCCCACATAATTTAATCCCAAGAGACCCAAGTACTTGGAGTAGATCACGCTGTAAAGGCTTGCAAAGTACATACTTCTAGAACCTAAGTCTATTTTTTAGGTAGTGGTTTTCAGAGGATTTTAAAGAGAAACCAAAATTTGCAGTTCTATAGGGCATACGACGCAAATTTTACAGATGGACAGGCAAATGAAAGGCTAAGGGATCTACCCACGTTTCTACTTGGAGAATGAGAAGCAGATCTGGAAGCTGATCCCTGGTGTCCCAGTTCCCACTTCCACACTAACTACACAAAAGTCACGTCACATCTGACAACAGCATTGCTAGAACATGTTCAGCTAACATAAAACAACATCTTTCTTCTTGTTAGCATTCATGAGGCTCAGCTGGGGACAAAGTATTCCTGCCCAAGCAGCCCCTGGACACGTGTTCCTAATGTCTCAGATTAAATAAGTTACATCACATGCAGGCACACTGATTGCTTCTAAGTGCTCCTCAGGCATCCCCAGGATGCTCTGCTTGCGAAAGTTTTGCTTGCATGTGCTGTCTTTTCACTCCCGATAGTTTAAAGAAACTGAATCTCACAAACCCAAGCCTTCATTTTACAACCCTCTTCCCTCTCAAATGAATCTGCTGCAACCTTTGAAAGCAGTTGGAACTGATGGAAATTTATACTGGCTGGTGTATAAACACTTCAACCCAATAAGTTAAAAACTGTATATGGCATGAAAGCATATGTTGCTCCCTCAAAGACAGGCAAAGTAGCAATCCAGTGACAGCAAATACTCGGATGGCTACAATTTCTGTAACTGGTAACACGTCCCTGCTTCCACAATCACTGAGTTTTAAGCCTGAAAGACAATGCAGATGTAGGAAATCAGATAACAAATAATTTTCAGTTATTTGTTGTTGGGTTTTTTCCTCTTTAAAAACTGGATTACCTGAAAGACAGGTAATCTCTCAACAGCCAGGGGACAGCATGGGCCCACTATCAAGCAAGTGTCCTGCAGCTCTGCAGAGGTCCCTCTCCCTCAGCCTGCAGCAGCTTTGGCACAATTGCAGACTCTGCAGTTACTGCGCCTTGCACTGTTTTCTAAAGATCCAACAGCCTGAACAAGTGGCAGCCACAGCCTGACCCAGTCTGGACTGGGAATTACAATTTTTAAAGGTTAAAACTTTCAGCCATTAAATCTCATTAGGAATTTTTGTTGGGTTATAAGTGAGATTCAATCTGCCAGCTGAATACAGATCCCACTCCCATCGCGCCTGTCTATTTGCAAGGAAAACATAGTATAACGCCCAACAGATTGTTTCTAATTAAGGGTGCCTCAAAGTTACAACTCTATCACTATTTCCACTATGTCTGTCAGCTTAAAAGAAAATAGGAGACAGTTCAAATATTGTTTTAAGCACTTCTTGGTACCTCTCCTAGTTTTCTCTAAACTCTAACTACCTTTCCTTTATGTGTGGCGCGGGAGCAGAGTTCACAAGTCCGCTATTAACTGCTGCAAAACAGAAAGATTCAGACATTAGAGGGATTCACTTCTAATAAAGTCATCATATACTCACTCCTCCAAAGGAGGCAGAAAGATAATCAGAGAAGCAAAGTCCCCGCAGAGCTTTGCATGAGAAAAGGAAACTATTTATACCCGCACAGAACTTAATTAGATTTCTGATGCAATTCTGCATACTCTCTTTTTTTTGTACAGTAAGCACATATCTGCAAGAAATGCCCTGAGCCAGAATTCCCCACAACAGAAGGGCTGACAGGACAGAGGACAGAAACCCACTCTCAGGGTAGCATTAGCCTTTCTTTTTTTTTTTTTTTTTTAAACCTTACAAGGGGTTTTTTTTTCGGTTAATTGGTCAGTTGGTCAGGGCTTTTTTGCCCCTCATGGCAGGGCAATAACTAGACCACTTTCCTTTACATTACTCAGAATCACACTTGATTTATCCATTCTGCTGCTGATAATGCTGCTAAGCCTTTACATAGTGATTCCCATCTTCAAAGCCCCATACAAAACACTAATTAATCTCCACAGCCCCTGGTGTGCTGTACTATGGAAGATTAATTCCCATTTAGTAGATGATTAATAATTTGCCCTGGGTCACACCCCAAGTTACTGATAGCACATTTCTTCTCTCTCTTTTCCTTTTTTTTTTTTTTTTTTTTTGCCTTTTTGCCCCTGACATCTAGATCATGCTATTAGGAAACACAGTTTTCCTTCCAGCAGGCAGAGTTACGGCACATACAGTGGGCAAATTAACCATCAGAAAAGCAGCACAACACCTAGTCTTGCCTGATGGAACACACTGGACGTGCATCACAAGAGTTGATGATGCTAGGAAAATGGCTGACTTACCATCACAAGCAGCCAGTAATGCTCATGTGTAATGTGAAACATAAAGATGAGCCAGACTACTAATGCCACAAGTACCTCGCTAACTGCCTAAGGTGTTGGCAAAAGGAGAAGAAAATTTGTCTCTCTGCTTCGTGTCAGATCTTTACTACTATCATGTACTACTATTGATTTTTTGATCCTTCATCCTCCTTACTGTTATAGTCTTAACAGTTCCCTGTTTTAAGTTATTCATGAGCCCTTACAGGAATTTCCACTGAGGATGCAACTGGCATAGGAACTGACCAACAACAGGTAAAACGTCTTGGCTCATCTCTGATGCACAAGTTTAAATTGCAGTACCTCCTTTGCTCTACAGGCCCTGATATAACTGACAGGAGTGAGCTCATTTTGCAGGTGTGGCCATTTGCAAGGGGACATATGGTAAGTCAATGTCTGAGATGGAAATTGTACCAGATGTGGAACTTGCTGATCTTCTTCCAAGCAAGAAAGAGAGATGAAGAGAAGTATCTGTCCTAGGCTTGTTATTTACACTCCTTTTCTTCCAAATGTTATGTGTTTTTCTTCTTTGTAGAGATATCCTGCCAAGGCACTGGTAAAGAACACCCCTTTCCCCGTTTCATTAACAGTCTAGTTAAAACCTATGATCTAGATATTGGAAATTTAGAAAGAACAAGATAAAGAAACTGTCATGAAGATGTTTGTAGAACAGCAGGAGAGAGAAGCAGTGTTGGAGAACTCTCCTGGTTTAACTGACTCCAAAAGCCTGCAGCATCAGCCATCATGGCCTTGATGCAAGAAGGTCCCACACTGTATCACGTTCTCAGTCTGTGTTCCACATTCAGTGGAAGAACCAGTTCCCATGAGTTCAGCATTTGTCCAGACAGTCTGCTCCAGTCTTATTCACATGCCATCAATTGTACTAACCTTCCAGAGAGGTTAATCTCAGCTCTGCTGAGATAAGCAGACGGAAACCCCAGCGGGCAGGAATTTCCCACTTAACTTTGTACAGAAGAGCTGAGATCAGAGAAACACAAAGCCTTATCACACATGCTGGATACTACACAGCAGAAACTGTGGAAGAGTCACATACCAAAATGAAACTTTCAGAATGACAGAGAACAAGCAGGCATGCAGGCACACACAGGCATGTTGTGGGCTATTTCCCAAAGCCAAGGTGGTTTATCATGAACCAACAACTTCAAAACTGTCTCCTTGATTTTCTCTTGTGTTTCCTATGTACATACTGCCCAACCCCTACCTAGCCAAGCCTTCAGAGCTGAATGAAAGCACAAAGTTACAGTATTGAGACAAGAAACTTGGATAAATCAGTGTGTTCAACAGATTAGTGACTTTGTACAGGAATTGCACAGTAGCTGTTTCCAGGTCCTTACATATTGGTAAGTTTTCCTGGACTGCTAACCACTAGAGACATTTTTGTATAGCTGAACTGGGCACTCATCATGTAACCTCATCAATCAAATTAAACAGTATCCTCAAAGCTGTTTTGTGAGAAGTGATTTACAATGATTTACAGTAGTGATTTTTTTGGTATTTAAATGTTGAGCTTGTGAAGCCTGCAGACCTTTGGCATAAGTTGGAGGATCAAGCTGAACTCCGACACAGAGATAGAAAGGATAGCTCCCTGCAGCTTGCAGCCTTACTGATGGTTAGGAGATCAGGAGATGTGTGAGGAATCAAGGCAGTACAGTTGATTCTACAAAGAGACAATGATCTGGAGAACAATGAAATTTCTTTCCTCAAAGCATGTGAAAAAGACAACTTTTCTATTCATATGGCCAGAGATTAATTCTCCTGATCATCTATGCCTGGCTACAGGCAAATTAGGCGGGAGAAATCTTTGTTGAAGAGATAAAAGGAGTATCCACATGCACTGACAGGATGTGGACCATATGAGGAAACTCCTAAAACACCAGGTAAACTGTGTCAGATAAACCACTGATTGATCTCCTACCTTCACCAGTCCCTGCAGAGGCGGATTCCTGCTCCTGTACCTCCCTCTCTGTCTGAGTCTCGGCATTCTGCAGCTGAGGCGCCAAGGTCTGGGTACCTTGCGATGTCACAGAGGTGGGGGGATTTCGGGGTTGTAGGCCTATGGCATTCATCAAGCCCATGTCCCTGTCTGTCCTCCATGTAGCTCTGCTGGTTCTGAAAAGAGAGAAAAACAATTAAGACCAGGATCACTGGAGGCAACATGCCCAAGCAAGACTGAAACAAGAACGAGAGGCTCTTCTTGCCTCCACTCCAACTAGGCACCTGCTTGACACTAAGAGGATGGGGATGAAAGGAATTGTAACCCCAATTATTTACACACACTGGTCTCTTTAGTTTCAAGCCACTCACCCCTCCACAGAAGCAGTGTGTCTTACAGGCACAGAGAGATATCCCTGCAGCATCATTAAGCCTGCGGAACAACTGTCTTGGAGTCACTGCGTTGAGGAGGCAGCACAACGTGCAGTGCAGAAGCACAAACACACACAAAACCTTCTGCACAGCAGGGCAGTTTTGACTCCCATGGATGTAGCCTGTAGCCTTTCCCTCCTCTGGACTTCCTAGTTTGTCAGCATTGCACATGAATGCACTCCAGCAGGCATTTCTGCCCGTTCCAGTCAGACAAGGGAAATCCTGTGTTCTCAGAAGCAAACAACAGGAACCACCTCAGGGCTCATTAACTTCCCAGACTCACTCAGCTGAAGTGTATGATGCTACAGCTGAATCTTCACAATGCCACAATGCTGTTTTCTAAACTGACCTCTAAGTGCTGGGAATGGTAAAAAGATTCAAGAAAAGACTGCCTCATTTACAACCTCTTTTTTTCATAGGGCTTTGAAACCTGCTACACTTTTTTTGCTCTCTCTTTGAGCTAGTTCACTTTGGACCAGTATTTCTGTCTTCAAGCTGCCATTATACCAGACTGAGTCAGAAACTTAAGTAGTGGCAATATCCACTCATACAGCAGAGTAAAGAATCTCTACTGCTTATTTTACAATCAGACTAAGGCTATAGGACAGCCCAGACATTTGCCCTGTAAACAAGCTCACAACTTTCTTGGTATGCTGAAACTCACAAAACAGAAACAAAACTATCACCCTCTTGCTGAGAACAGCTGGCTTACAGAGAAATACTTGTCACTATGGCAAGAAGCAATGGACTGCAGATTCACCCTTGTGTTCAGAACAACAACATGGGCATCACTGGACAGACTGAAAGAGCCAATGGGGACGCCAAGGGATTTAGCTTTATTTTTAAAGTTTATTACTGAGAAACAACTGTCCCATGACAAGCAATTAAAAAGATGAAAATCAATCACTGGGTTGGCACCATGTATTTGCCCTTTTCTCTGCCAACTCCCCTGTTCTTCAGGGGAGAAAAGGGCAAGTACCTTCCAAAGGCCATTTGCTTTACATAGTGTTTTTGATGCATCAAGCCCTACGTGTTCCTCCCACAGCTGTTACTGGGGCCCTGAATGACACGTGTGCTTTAGTGTCACTGGCACTTTTGGGCACTGAATGTCACTTGATGCAAGAAGGCCAGGTGACCCAACAAGGCAATACTAAAGAGGGACAAAATTGCATATTTAAAGCTGCCAGTGGTAAGGGAACAAAGAAATGATGTCAGAGCTAACAAAAACAGCAGAAAGGGTCAGGTCTCTCTAACCCAGCACCCAGGAGACTCACCCGGGCCGCTCAGTACTCCTGCTGCTGGAATGCACAGTGAAGACATTCTCATTCAGCTGGTCCCAGTGGTACTCAACTCCAGAGTTTAAGGCCCTTAAAATGCCAAAGAAGGAAAAAAATATTTGTATGACAGCACAGTGTTCAAGCCAGCACACATTACACACCCACAACATGAATAGTGTTGATTCCTGCTCTACAGAAACTGCAGATCTAGCTCACAGTTCACATTTTCATTAAAAGGGCTCATTGCCATAAAAGACCTTGCAAACATAGAGTGCTATATTACCAGATTACTCTGGAATATTCCTTTCATTTCAATTCAGTATTAGCACCAAGACATAGCAACAGGAGCAGAGAGATTTTCAGGAAATGAAGACATACAACTGTGCATATAAAATCAGGTTACCCTAAGTCCAAGTAACTAAACAAAGAACTGGAAAGGAAAGGCCAATTCTCCCTGTGGTGTCTGCAAGCACTTCCTGTACTAGGTAATGGTCAGTAAGACACTGCTCTTATTCAACATTTAAATTCTTTGCAAACGATTCTCATTCTACCTATGAATAATCTTTATACATCCCTCTCACTGACAGCCACTGTGGAGCAAGGACAGATGTAGAGAATATTTTAACAAGTTTCCACAGAAGAGCTTGTACTACATCAAAAACATGTGTGGCTATTGATGAAAAGTCCAAACTTGAATTTTACATCTAATGCTACTAAGTATAATGGAACCACCAATGGTTTGGAAACCTCTCACACAGCATTTCCCCAAAAGATACACCAAGCCAGGGCTTACTACTCACAGGAACAGACAAGGTTATCAACCACTGCCAAAGACAACAGGCAATCACAGAAATGAAACCACCATAATGCTTTAAGTACACATTCCACCAAGAACAGGGTGAGAGCAAATCCAGCTTACTCTGTGCCATACAGAAATGTTACAGGACAGGCAGTATGCAGTCCAAGGCAGCATAGAGATCTCCCACCTCCTGTGTCCCACCTTCAGAGGCACTCTGGGCTGCATTAGCATGGAAGGCACTTCCTGGAGTGCTTTGCTACACCATGCTGATAGCTCACATGAGCTGGCCTGGGAGTTTTGAAATGGTGCTGTGCACCACATGGTTGCTGGACTGCACATACCTGATGGTGCTGGGTGGAGAGTTAGCAGTGCTGTGCAGTGGTCACAGCAAGGCAAGTGGGGGAAAAAGACCCCAAACCAAAAAAATAACACCTGTGTAGACAAAAGGGAACTGTGTCTGAAGAGCTGAACTTCCATCACCCTACAGACAGGCTCAGAACTAGGTGAAATCCCATAATCTGAAGAAAGGATTCCTGGCAAATAGTCGGTAGCTGGTTATGGGTCAGGCACAAACGAGACGTTTTATGTACATATAAAAACTGTTGTCCCTGTAAAGAGATGCCTCAGGAGAAAAAGCAAGACCCCAGCTTAGAGGATGCTGCAGGTCAGACATGCTGCAATGGGAAAGCAGTGTGTACTGGAGGCCTGGGGCTAGACTGCCAAGATGACAGCACCCCAGGTTAAGACCCACGGTGAGAGATGAACAAAATTAGGTCAACAAAATCACACACAGAGGCTACAAGAAGTAACCAACCTCTGTTTTTTTGTGCTAGTCCTGTGCTGCATTATAATCCATGAAAGCAGCTGCCAGTGAGATGTTGATTTACAAAGGTTTCTGAGTTTACTGACAGACGGTAACTTGTCACTAAAACTGTGCCAGTCCCTCTGGCTTCTCCATCCCCTGCCTAATATACTGGCTGAGGATTAGCTGTCACACTTTGCTGTCTGTGAAGCAGCACTGTCCCTAGGCAAGAGAGACTTTCTGACCTCGTAGTCAAAATTTCCATAAAAAGTCTAGTGTACTTGGTATTTACAGCTATTACACAACAGAGCCAAGCTGACCTCTTTTCCCTCTTCCACACATCTTCATGTTTCCCAAAGAACAGGCATGGCATGATCCCCCACAGCTACGTACATGATTGGTATTCCTTGTCAATGTGTGCCTTACTTGTCTTTGCCAGCTCTCAAGACAAGAAACCAGAAGCCCACAAAGCTTCCCCCAGGCCAAGATGGGAGCTGACAATACTGTATTTCCTCTCTTCCCCTGAACACCACATTCCTGTAATACACAGAAAGTCCAGCTCCTGCACACACACTCTGAGTGGATCAATTTCACTTCGACAAAAGCATTGTGGTACCAAGCTGATATGCAGTACACCCATGAAAAGCTCCTGACCATGCTCCTACCTATTCTGCAGAGTTTCACTACTGTACGGTGGGGTTGTTAGACAGCAAAGTCCACTTCATGTTGTCAGTTTGCACACAGTTAAATCAACAGGCATTCAATTTAATGCATAATTTTTCATATTGGTTTTAAACACTGCCATTTATCAGCTAGGCTTCACTGCCAGGGTCCTATTAGCTATTCCTTTACTTCCAGAGAATCAAGGGCTTTGCCTTCCTTCCCTAGAAGGAGGACCTGTAGCAGATGGTGCCACTGCTCTGGCTGCTGGCTCTGGGAACTCTGATAAACAGGCTTAGGCCAAGGTCACTACACTTGGCCACGATGGGAGTTCAACATTCTCAGCACCACTTTAACCTGGCTTTTTAGTTAGGTGTACCTCCCTGCTGGGCAAAAGAAGTGGCTCAGAATAAACAGCTGGCACTCCCTGCAGCAGCAGCATCTTCACTGCTACCTTTCAGTAGTCTCTTCCTTTAGCCAGCTACACAAATTACCCTGTCCCAACTCTACCTCTTGCAAAAGCCGTAAGGCCCTCAGCACCATCTCTGTCCTCTTTTGTATGCATCTGTGTATCTCTGAGCTGGAAACCACACTGGTCTCTTTACAGCTCCTAAGATCAGTATCAAGATTGCTCCTGATTAGGTTTTCCAGTCTTTAGAGATTGATTGAGCCTATAGAAGAGATGTTTCAGACTGCATCAAGATACAGTGAGGAGAGCATACACCTTAACAGAGGGCACTGGTTGGGCACTACCTTTTATATGAAGATCATAATGTCTCTTCTTAATGAATGAAATTTCATCAAAGAAATACTGCTAATGAGGGCTAAATGCCAGTTTTAACACCATGTCTGCATTAGAGACTTGATCACATAATCAGACCTTAAACCAACTTCAGTACACAACAAGATGTGTGCAACAACCACAATTACCTTGGTTTAAGTCAGATTTTCAATTACGCTTACAACTTGCTCTGGTTTAGCCACACCTATTTAAAATAGTGCAATCTCCCTTTTCGGAAAGCCTAAAAATTTTTTAGCTCCCATTGCAAAATTCTGCTTGAATTTTGTAAATGAGCAGCCTTTCACAGTACGTTTCCCAGGAGATCTGCAAATCAAGGCCTGACAATTCATTCCAAAGAAGCAGAGCTTACGCTGGAGAAATGAATATTTTTCAGGTAATGTAAGCATTTAACTTTTGCTTCATCAAACTCTAGATACAGAAATGCTAGAAGCACTTTACATTTTTCAAGGCACAAGGTAGAAGCTCTGTGTAGCATGGAGCCACTTGGATGTGGATGCAGTAAAAAGGACATTTGATGCCGAGGGCTTTAGGGTGAAAAATTGCAATTCTCTGCACTGTGTCAGTCATGGACAGTGAAGTCCACTTAGTCAAGTTCTTACTCTCTTCCCTTTTATGGCTGTCACTAAGCTCTCTAAGCCCTCCCTGGAAATTTCCATTAGCTTTGTTACATGCAGAGCTGCTCACAGTCTGGATTTCCCAGCAGGGATCTGTTCTAAGATGGACTTTTCCTTCACGCTTGTGTCCAGCTCACATTATTAACGAGCTTGGAGAGGATGAAGGGCACAGACTTGCAGGCTTTGCTGAAAGTCAAATAAGGATTCAGAGTGGAGCCTGTTAAGTATTAAGAGCCAACAACTTAGCAAGCCTCTCCCTCTACACAGGGGTATTACCTACACAGCTCAGTTACGTCTCCAGGAAGAAAATAGGACCAAGTACTAGGAATTAATGTCAACATTATTAACAAATTACAAAAGAGCTGAAATGCAATTTAGTGCACTTGCTTTGCCAGTATTTGAAGGATAAATTGACAAAGAACAGGTCAGCACAAACAGACTCAGACATGTGAGTAACCTCCCAGCTGGCATATCCAAAACTCGGAGTTGAAGAGGAGGAGGGATTAGGATGAAAATTCCCCAACTCTACCATAACAATACAGTCAGGAGCATGACAGAAAGACAAAACAACCCATAATTTGCAAGTGGTGTATGCACGTCCAGGAAGGCATAAATAGCACTTACTACCTTTTCACTTGTATCATCAGGGGATGATTTAAGTGAAATCTGAAGAAGACAGCAGCAATGAACAAATGCACTGCTCTCCTCCTTCAAATCCTGCCACATGGAAAGGCCCAACAGCAGCCCACTTGTTTGCTATAGTACCGAATTAAATTTTGATTACAACATTGCTGCCTGCAATCCCATCCAAAAATATCAGCAAAACCTCATTACCAGAATGAAGACTGTGGCAAGCCCAACACAGAAAGGAGGCTGCCTTTCTGATGCCATGCAATGCGCCTGATTTTCATGCTGCCAAGTTTGCTGTCTCCACAAAAGGAAATACTCCTTAAAGCTGATTTCTCAAATATACTGTCCATTCAAGATCACTAAATGCAAGCATACAAAACCAGATTAGTTTACAAAGATTTGGATTTCCCAAGACACGCTTTCTTCCCTTTGTGTAAACTTGTCATTTCTAAGCCATTCAAACTGTATCAAGGAAACAGAGTGAGCTACAAGAGAGCAAGGTGACACTATGCTAAGGAACAGGAATCTATTGTCCTGGTTTGGGCAGGCAGAAGCAGCACATAGTATCTCATGCAATGCAATGCAATGCTGGCCAGATTCCAGATGCATCCTTGTCAGCAGCTCATTATCTCTTCTGCCAGGGTGGTGATGATCAGCACAGCAAGCCCATCCCTAGCTCCCATGATTAGCTAAGCAACGGTATTGTTAGTACAAGGCGAAGTTTGGCACTCCCAGCAGCTGCCTGGATGGGAAAACAATAATTTCTAACGCCTTACTTCATAAATATTTAGCTTTCTGTGCAGGCGATGAACCACGTGCAGAGACAAATCCAAGTGAAAACTGGCTGCTGTGCAAACTGTATGGAACCAGCAAAGGGGATTTCTGGAGTAATTCTGCAGGGCAGTAACTCCCTTTGACCAAGAAGAGGTGGCAGCTTCATTGGTGCCAGCCCATGTGTAACTAGCCAGGGGAAGGACACAGGATCAAGTACAGGAATTCAAGGAACACAAGATCTGCAGTTTATGATTGACAACCGCAGATATTTAAATGATGCATGACATCATCCTGTCCATCACATTATGATGAATGATGCATCTAAGAGCAGCCTCATTTTTACTCCTAACATTGATACAACCCACTAATTTTCCAGAATCCTACAAATTTTGCCTGTGTGAAAACCAGCAACCATGCAGAAACATACCCTGATACCTACTAGAATTGTCCAAGGTGCTGCAGAAGCAGGACAGCAAGCAGCTTGGTGCAGCTGGTAGCTCTGTGCCTGCTTCAGGGAGGGTGCCAACACAGCTTGGAACACTTTGCAAGACAACTGGTCCTGTTGATTTGATTGTGCAATCCTGCCAGCTAGGTTAAATGTTTGGATTTTTGAAGATTTTGTATTCAAACTCACACCATTTGTATGAGGCCAGCCTTATAAAGCTGGTGGCACCAGTAGAGAATTCAGCAGCTCTTCTGTCTCAACAACATAAACACATACAAGTTTGTTCTGTCTACCAATGGACACTTAAGGCTGGATCCAGTTCATGATCTTGTGGCCAGTAGATAAGATTTAGACAGAAGGCACACCCCTAAGAGCCATCTTCCCTCAGTAAAATTTTGGTATCTCAGCTAAGGAAGAAAGTCATCAGTCAGCTAAGCTGGTAGATACTTCAGAGAGAAAGAGAGATTAATACAGTAAGAAGAACCCAAACAGAATAGTTTCTTCTGATCCACAGGACCACTATAGCTAAAAACTAAGTGACTTCCAGGCATCAGCATTTGCAACCTACCTACAGATTGCATGTAGAAGATAAGCAGACTCATAAAATAATTTGAAATGGATGACACACCACCAGAAAGCATTAAGAGGAATTTGTCTTATATTCCATGGGAGAAGTCTTCAATTAAGAATCAGTCTTCCAACACATTCAACAGGAGTAACAAATGGAAATTAAGCCCAAGACAATGACAGAGCAGAAAGGAAGGAGTTTTATGAAAGTGTGGATGTTTGACTATTTTAGGACTCAAGGAAAAAACCCGCAAAAATATTGAGGTTGAGAGTGCTGCCCTTAAGGAATGCAAAGATGAACAGAAAAACCTGTGTTGAGAATAAGGACAAGGAAAGTCCCTCTCAGACAGCCTTCATTCTTCTGCTAAAACACCAGAACAACTTTCAAAAGCTATTTTCTCAGAAATTTTTTACACTACCACCATGTAAACACACTGTGTTTACCCACAGCACGACATACGAAGTTGTAACTTGTATCATGTTTATGAGAAAAAGAGCACAGCACCCAAGCCAAATAGCCTGGAACAAACAAGGCAGAAAAAGAGCAAATAAGAATTTCCTGAATTTTCACTGACTTTCTTCTCACTAAATCTTGCCAGTATGCCACGGTATCTTTTGCTATCTGGTTCCAACCACACCAAGTACCAGGTAGGAACACCTCTGGGAGGTAAATAACAGATTCCATAATACACAGCTTAAAAGTCTTCAAACAAGCACAGTTCAGCTTGACACTATCATCCACACAGCTATAAAGATGGACAACTCGCTTAAGTCCTCTAAAAATCTAAAGGCTTGTTAATTGCTTGAAGTGATAACAGGCAGACTATACTCCAAATAAGCTTTGAACCCTCAAAATATCTTATGCTGTTTATGATCCATCAGCTCTTCCAGTGGCTTAGACAATTTAGGATGTTAGGAGTCTCTGGAGGAGTGCAAATTGTTTATGCCTTGTAAGGCCTTAAAACATCTTGAACTGCTACAAGAGAGCCAAAGTGACTCTTAAGTCATATTTGAACTTTCATTACTGATTTAGCAGAAGCTAACATTGATGAAGTAGGCTTGTTTTGTAGATATTATGCCAGCAAACTAAACCAGGAAAATACATCTAGAATGGGAGAAAGCAACATCAAAATAAATGCTTAAAATTAGCAAGCATAGCAAATGCTTATTTTTAATAGAACGTTGGAATGTGCACACACAAAGCTGCTAAGCTCCAGAACCAAGATCTTGGTTTGGTCAAGTCTCAATGAGATCCACAGGGCAAGCCAAGGTTTATATTTTTAATCTTCAGTAGTTTTGAAATTATCCAACTAAAAAGTATTCTGTTTAGCATACAGGGGAAACTGCCTCCAAAAAAAGTGAAAAAAAGAAAAAAACATCAAGAACCCAAAATTGCAATAATTACTCCAACTACTCACATACTGTAGATGTGAAGTTAAGACCATTTACAGACAGATTTAAAATAGGGAAAGAAAATGAAAAAAAAAAATTGGTTGTTTTGTTTGCTAGCTGGATTCATTATCAGAGTCCTGCTGGAAAAAAACAGGCATAACGGACACCAAATTAAACTCCACAAATAATATGGATTAAAAACTGGAAAATTAAAGAAAATCTTATTGGAAGGCAAAGGAAGTAAACAAGTGAACAAGGAAGGTCTAGTATAGATCCGTGGAGAAAAAAAAGGTTATAAGACAGCCGGAGAATTCGTGCTGCAGGAGAGGGAAAAGAGATTCTAAAAATAAACATGAGGAAAATGGCATTAGAATGAAAAAAGGACTATTCATTTGTGAGGCTAACGACAAAAATCAATGATGTTTCAAAGTGGACAAGATATTGAACTCTCTCCTCTGAAGTCTCCACTTCTAAAATATCCAAGGGTACTTGTGTAATTAGGGTGTAAGAAATATGCCAGACATAGCAGCTAGTTGCACTCATTTTGAATTTTTTTTAAAAGTTAACTTTTTTGAGTCATTTGCACCTGTTTTTTAATACGTTACCAAAAAAAAAAAAGGAAATGACAAAAGGGCAAAAAAGTCAACTTAGCAGCACTCTTCAAAAAGAAAGCCATACTTAAAACTGACTATTATTGTCTTCTAAGTGTAACTTTTATCCTTTAAGAGAGTAATATAACAAATAGAAAAAAGAAGATATATTGAAACAATGAAAGAGTGAGCCATATGCAGTAGGCAGTTAGTAAAATAATTGCTTGCATGAAATTTAACTGCTTTTGAAGACAGAATTAGAAAAAAGTACAGGAAGAAAAGGTGGCAGGTATGATCTGAATAGATGCAAGTGAAGCATTTGGTAACTGTTTTCACAGCACGTGGCTGTGCTCTTACAGAGTGCTACTGAAACTGAGAACCCTAGTTAGGACCTGCAGGTGACCAGTGATGCAGAACACAAACTGATATATACCAGGCTATGATTTCTTAACACAGAGCTCTTTACTAAGTTCCCTTTCTCATGGTGCAAAATAAATGTCACTAAGGAGTCAGTCCTACAGTATATCTTGAAGAACTGGGTGAGGGAAATGAACTTGCTAGTAACTGAAGACTAAAGCAGCTTTCAAAATTTATCTTTAGGAATCATAAACATATTGAGTGGAATTTTATGAGCACTTAATTCCATCAGTCATCCTGGATATCCCATTCATATACAAAAAAGGGGAAAAAGAATAAAAATTGGTATCAGAATTGAAATACTGTTTCAAGCTTCCACATTAGCACTCTTCTTCTGCAACTACAATGACCAAGCCTCTTGGCACTGAGGTTACCTAGGCTTCCCTGCAGAATTTGGAAATAATTAATTTAGTTTTTTTCCTTAAATGCAAGAACGACAAAATCGAAATGTATGCTTGCAGGATGCATCTATAGTGAAAAATGGGCTATCTTTCCTTCTTGTCAGCCCTTTTACCAATCAAAAACATCTTTTATCCTCTTTTAGACAATTCAATGTATCTTGTGGTTAACAGGCAGCAGAAGTCCAGGACACGCCTTCATTTCCTTGTTAAAGGCCCCATGCAGATGCTGCCTTTCAAAAGGCCATTTGCTAGGAGGACTCAGACATAAATAGTATCTCCAGCTACCCCAGTTAACAGTTGTGAGAACATTTCCTATGCAGGGTTGCTAACATGCCTTGATAACACATGAGGGAAGACAGTTCCTCCTTCTGTCTCCTTGTTTACTCCATCCTCCAGAAGCTATTCTTAAAAGGCAAAGGATGTAGCTTATGCTGCTGGGGGCATCATGGCTGGAGGCTGCAGAGCCTGAGGAATGGAGCCAGCCAGCAGAGAGACATGATGTGCCAGGCAGCTGCATAGATTACCATCTCTTTACCAATGCTGATAACTAGATGTAGACACATTGTCCCTATCAGTAGATGGGAGGATATGCTATTCTCAGAGGAAAAAAAAAAAAGAAGAAAAAAAAAAAAGATTGGCACAGACAGATAAATGCAGTGATCGCTTGCAAAGCATAGGAATTTATCATAAAGATAACTTTTCTGGAATAATTTCATGTTAGAGACAGATCTCATCCCAAAGAATTAAAATATGCACACTGAATAGCACTGAATCAGTTTGAGACTCTCCACACCTACTTCCCAATGAGAGAAATCTAAGGAATGCTGCCTCTGAACCAGATGCATCTTCAGGGGTATATTAATTCCATTACCAGAAGCTCCGACAGCTGAAGAAATCGTTCCTCTCCTGTGGATGCCTGCATTAAAAAGCTAGCCTTAGACAAGGTGTTTCAAGAGCTTGACATTTTCTCAGAACAGTGAGGTTTCTGGAACAGTATTTGCAAAAGCTCGTGAGCACTGAGCCCTTCCAGTACCTGCTTCTGAGCACAGGGGAGAGGACAATCAAGCTGAAACAACAAACAACTGATATTTGGATCCCCTGTCTTTTTCCCATGATGTTCCTCCTCAAGCAAAGATAGCAAAGGGCAGCATCCAGTCGGCTCCTCACCACTTTTGGTCTCACCTGTTTATGTTTTGCAATACAGTTAATGTTTGAGATTCCCACCAGGAATGTTTCTGAAGGGGAAAGCTCTATTGGGATGTGATAGGATAGGAAAAGTTGTGACCATTAAGAATCATATTCCTTTTTAATTCAGGAGAGGTGTTTCTACCATACAAGACAGACACTGATGATTTCATTCCATGATGCAAATCCAAAGATTCAGAAACTGAATCAAACCTTGAAGTATGCAGAGCCAAAAAAGGGAGATTACTGAAGATTATTAGTGGTCACAGTTACAAAGGATGTCAAGTAGAATGTAACAAGAGAAAAATATCCTTAGGCAAGCTAAAAAAGCACTAGCAGCTTGCATAAAAGTCAGTGTGCAGCAGGACAGCAGAGGAGTGGGGGAATTCACACTGCTGTATCACTTCCTGTGACAGACCTCCAGGCCACAGTTGAGTAGTACATAGTAGATCACTTCCCTTTACTTCCTAAATGGAGCACAGTGCCTCATGTGGTATGCCTAAAGGGATTCCTGTTTATATCTGACATGGCTCTTCCACTGAATGTCACTGTTATCAATTTAGTGTCTTGATGTAGCTCAGTGGTGCCCACCCTTGAAAACATGGCAGCCTCAGAGCCTTTCAATACCACACTTGTGGACTGACTACAAATTCATCTTAAATCCAAAAAGCACAGATTAGCACATGTTAATGTGAAGCCGTGTGGAACCAGACAGCAGACTCATGATCTAATGGGTATGCAAGTCTACCAGTTTGCAACCTTGACAAGAATGAACTACAAGACCCTCGGAAAAGAACAAGGCTGTCACAGCCTCATAAAGACTGCAACCTGTTTCCAAGCCACATCTGAGCCAACACTGTTTTATCAGCAGGATTTGCCTGTGAACCACAGACCTGAGTCCTCTTGCTTCAGCTCAAAGGTCAGACTTGTGAACAGTAAATAGTTTCACCCGTTGGTCACTTGCAGAGGAAGTTAATTCTAAAAGCTGGGTTCTGGTTGAAAAGGAATCCAAGTCCCCTGGGTTCTTTCACACAGACCATTCCTCAAAGACTTAGATTCAGAGGGTAAAGTACACAAAGTTTTTAACAGGTCACAGAGACCTGCTCTCACCTTCTTAGAGCACAACAGCTCTGAGAGTCAACTTGTCAGCACCTATTAAGATGGGAGCCTTGGGCTTAAAATACCAAAACCTGCCTCATGGCTCAGCAGCTCAGTCACAAGTACTCGACTCATACACTTGTCTCTGCAAGCTGAGCTGCATTTCTAAACAGCTGAATCTTTTGCATCCACCCAACAAACATACAGGCTATTGCAGAAATCATCTGGCTGCCACCTTCCTCTAATTTGCAGTCACAACCTCATCATAGTCAATTTGTGCCTCTTTGCTCACTAATAAAAAACACACATATATATATTTATTAGATCCAAACTGCTAGCCCCATTATCCCAGTGGGGTGTGCAGCCAGGTGGCAATACACCCACCTGGATGACAGCTGAAATATTTTCATTTATATAGGTGTCAGAATAGCCAAGCATGCATTCACCAAAAGGAAACAAGCCATGCTTAGCCAACCTGATTGCCTTCTACTATGGGAATACAGATGCCTCCTCAAAGAGTTCAATGATGACACAAAGCTGGGATGGCTGATATCCCTGAGTGCTGGGCTGCCATTCAGGACCTTGACAGGAATGAGAGATGGGCAGAGAAGAACTGAATGAAATTCAAAAAAGGCATGTGCAGGTCCTGAACCTGGGAACCTGCACCAGCACAGGCTGAGGGCTGAAGGACATGGGGGTCCCGGTGGACAAATTGTCCATGAGCCATCAGTGCCCTTGTGGCCAAGAAGGTCAAGAATCCTCCACAATCCTGGGGTGTACTAGAAAGAGCTTTAAAAGCTCTTTGACAGGTCAAGGAGCCCTGCCCCTTTACCCAGCCCTGGTGAGGCCAAATCAGGAGCATTGCGTCCAGTTCTGGACTTATCAGGACAAGAGAGACATGGAGCTCCTGGAGCAGGTCCAGTGGAGGGCTACAATGATGACTATAGGACTGAAGAGAGGGTGTCAAGAGGACAGAGCCAGGCTCTTCTTGACAGTGCTGACCAACAAGCAATGGGCAGAAACTGGAACACAAAGTTCCACCAAAACAAGGACTTCTTTACTGTCCAGGTGACTGAGCACTGGAACAAGTTGCTCAGTGAGATTTCACTGTCTCCTTCCCTGGAAATATTAAAAAGCCATCTGGTCACTATCCTGAGTTATGTGCTCCAAGGGATGCTGCTTGATTAGAGGTTGGACTAGATGATTTCCAATGGTCCCTTTCAACCTTGACCATTCAGTGATATACATTTTAATAGTTTTTGCTTCTTTATGGAAGGCTATAAAACCTCCTCCTTATCTTTCCTTTTTAGCCCTGATAAAGACTCCACATTGCAGATTTTCTTAGATAAAATGTTCCCCTGATCCCACTATCAAGCACTCTATGCTACTGTGCAAGTTAAAAGGCAAATTTTAACTATTCCAGCTTATAAATCTAGCTTCCTCTACACCCATATTAATATTTTGCCACCTCTGCTGTTAAGCATCTTGTATCTCATCCTAGAACAAAATTTTTTCTTACAGCCTCATGTATTGATGGCTTAATCACCTACAATCAACCAAAACCTCAGGTCTTTCTCCTCCTCCGTCATTTTATCTACTGAACTCAGTGTAATTAGTCAGTAAGTGCACTTTGTACTGTTAAGTTCTAATTTCTATAGCTCCAGTCACTTTAACAGCAATCCAATTCCTCTGCAATACTTTGATTTTTCTCTGCAGCGACAAAGCTAATGTCACATCCTCAGCAAATTTATTCACTGCACCCTTACCAGCCATTAGTGTAAATAGTATTAATCAACCAGTTCCAGAACTGTTTTATTAAAGAAGCCAAATGACCTCTTTTTTGACAGAGTCCAGCTGTCAATAACGTTGTATTCGTTCCTTTAGCCAGGACTTCACCCACTCTTTACCTGATCTTGTTCTAAGTCTTTAGAAATTAACCAGATTTATTGTAGTTCCAATATAGGAACTGCCTTACTAAAACACAGCTATGTTAGACAGACCAAATCCCTGGCTGACCCTTTAATTAGAAATAAAACCATAAAATTCTCAAGGACAGGTACACAACCTACTGTACTCCACTTTAGGCAAATCACAGTGCATTTGACCCCACTTTCCATGGTTTTTATTTTACTTACCTTTAAAATGTATCCTATAAATTTGTGTACTGAGATTAAAATAATGGATTGACAACATAATACGACCTTGCCATTTCAATTTTTAAGCAGGGTTTCTTTTGAACACTGGGAGGGCTACTTGCATAGCCTCCCATTATGAGTCCATGGAGCTTCAAGTTAGGCCTTTTTTTTCCCCCTTTTTTTTGGTCAGCTTGTACTTCCAGTCTACTCGTTTGAATCCTCTACTTGAGGAACAGCTGCTTTTTCAATCTCTTTGTATGATTCCTGTAGTACTTACTTTCAAATGCCTCCATTGCATATGGGAAGTAAGACTCAGGGAATTATAATAATCTCTGTTAACAACGGGGGGGTTTCAGTAGTACAGTGTTTTCCTGCTGTTTGCTAGACTATCCTCCATACAGTAGTACTCTATCAATTCCTGAATCCTGCATTTGTCTTCCACTGCATTACTGTGTATGGAAACCACTGAAATATTTTTCATTTTCTCCCTCACTTCTCAAGTTAAAGCCAATACACATACCAATCTCAAAACAAGTTTATTAAGCCAGGAACTACTGAGAAGGCATGTCAGGATTTTTCCTTTCACTAAGGATCTGTCAAGTAGATCTGGAACAGACACCACAGGTCCAAGCCACTTCTACTCTGATAGAGCCTCATTCACCTTTGTGTTCTTATGTTAGTGCCTCAATACAAATTATACAGCTCAGTGAGTAACTACACCTTCATGCTGAGGTTTACAAGTCACTCATGACTCTTTTGGGTCTATAAAATGGTGCAGTTGAGAACAGAACACATCAGGTGTCCTGCTCCAGAAAGAACCCACCAGTCCATGTGATGTTTACAATTATCACCAGAAGCATCTAATCCACCAGCAGGAAACCTGCTGAAGCATTTTTGTCACGCCCCCCCCCAATAAATCTCCCACCTAATACAGCCAACCTTGTTTAATGTTCACATACAATACACCTTTTTTTGTTGGAATAGTGCCTAATTAACATTATGAGCTAAGAAGGTTGTACATGGATGTTGGAGAAGGGCTGATTGTGCTTCCATAACATACCATAAAAGTGTTCATATTGACTCTTTAAATAGTGAGGTGGCAAGAAGAGATATGCAACTCAGCTTTGGGGTATACTGCAAGAACTGGAGTGGAAATGTAATGTGGGGTGTGTGAAGCCAGGACAGCCAGATTAAGCTTGACTCTGCAGCATTCAATCAAAGAATCTACCCTCAGGGAAACTTCATTTCCCTGGGTTCTCATCCAAGTTCATCTCATGAACCATAGACAGCAGACTAAATCTTAACCATTTTTCTATACCAAAAATAACTTAGAATATTCTCAAGTTCAAGAAAAGAGCCATTATTCTTGAATAATTTTGCTTAGAAAATACAACAACTGTTCTTAAAGAAAGCCACTTATCCTGAAAGAGAGTGATTAGAGCTTATTCTGTAACAGTATCTTATAGAACTTCATGTATAAACAAGGTCTTGATGAAAGATTATGTTAAAGAGAATAAAAGGGCTGTTTGAAAAGCATTGCCATTCTGTAGTACCAAAAGTGGTCCAATCTGAATTCCAACCAGACTTCACAGAAGGCTGTGCTGAATTAGTCACTGTTACAATTGTATATATTTATTCTGATATCAGCTAGTGATTCTAAACTGACACAATAAGACTCTCCTCAAGCACCACATGCCTGATGTCATAGCACAACAGATGGAGTCCACATGCATGTGGTATGATCACCAGCAGTGCTCTAAGTTTCTAGCTGCCAGCTTTTAAGTTCCAAGGAACTTCAACATGTGAAGCACAACCCAAAAGAATACTAAGGTAGTTTACTACCAGGAAATAACTCAAGCAGAGAAACTCCTGAAGTGTCCCTGCAGCATAAAAGAAATGTGGTTCCAAAAGAACACTTGGAAATAAAATGGAAAGAAAGGTTTCAACAAAGTAGGATGCAGACACTCCCCAGGAACACTGAAAGCAGTATCTGTCACCGTCATCATCTGTGTCAGACCACAAGTAAACTAGCTTGCGCTGAATTGTGAGCTTACAGAAGGGTGGTTACATGTTTCACAGCTCTATACAAATTAAAGGGAACTGAAATGTACACATCACACCACTGGACTTTAAGTGAGGACACCAAAATAATTCAATGGCTTGCTCATAATCATGACAAAAATCTTTGCAGTTCATAGAATCTTTTGCTTGAATACTGAAAAAAGTACTTGATAATTCTAGGTCAGCAACTTTCAACCTGGTTGGTGGTCTTCAAGAAGTCCCTGAAAGCTGAGGAAAGCAAGCATATTACTAACTCAAATTTCCTGCCACTGTAAACCTTCAGAAATCTATAAATCCACAGAGGCTAAAAGACACTGCACTAGTCATATAAGAAATAAAGGATCCAGAAATCCTAGTAGGACACAGGAAATAACAGGAGCTAATGAGATGCACTTCAAACACTCTCTGAAGTTTACCATCAGCAAAACAAATACTGATTTTAAAAAACTCAGGTAAACACTGTGGCAATCCAAAAGAAGTATTAAGTATTGGAGTTTTTGGAAGCCTCAAGGACAAGAAAAGCCACGTTATTCCCACTACCTGAGAAAAGAATGGCTAAAGCACTTACAGCTCTATGTAGTGTCTGCATGTAAAGCACTTACTCTGGTCGGCAAATCACCAGGTCCCCTTTGTTGGTGCCATAGGCCAATCCCAGGCCGGGCTCAGGCAGCCAGCGAGCAGAGTTTATGCTGACGTGTCTCCTCTGGTCGGCAGGCATTGGGTACAGAACGTTGAAAACTCTCTGGAACAACAACAGGAGATTACTTGACAGGACAACACAAGGCAGGAGAGCCAAGGAGGCTCAAACAAATTTCCCCAGGTGGCCATAGAGATATGTCACTTTACAGGATTGCAGGCAACCACTTAATCAGCAGTGAGAGTAAGCAGCTGCTAGAAATGCACATATATGCGTCCTTAAATCTTTAATAGGCTGACTAGCACACAGCTGAAAAGCATCTAGCAACCTGAACTTGGTATACTGACAACAATCCATTTAGCCCAAAAATATGGCACATGGAAATCATAAAAACAAAGGCATGGGAAATAGAAAAAGCACTAATGAATCAGTTTGGCTACTTAAAATAGAGAGGGACAAGATGCTTTAGTGTACTGGGCCATTAAAGTATCAGGACTTTGGAAGGGTAGGACTGAAGACTTACATTTACAAGACCAAACCATTAAGAGAGTTTCTTCAAAAATTTAGCTAGTACACTGTCATCACTGCAACTAACAGACTTTGAATCTGGATTTTCAACGGGATAAATCCAAGTGAAAGACAGGTTTTCACTAGATTTTCTAGTGGGCAAGCATCCCACCTTCACAAAACCTTTCCTCCAGACTCCACAGAAAAAGGGGATGGTGGTGAACCAGTGAGCAGGGAAGGGAATGATGTTATGCTGGAACAACAGGATGACTGTTGACGGGAATGCACATCAACCACTATTGCATTGCTGAGGTGACTTGAAGTAAATAATTAGAAGCCATCCAGATGGTACTTATCAGCTATCGTAACAAACTGGGGCCATTTTACTCCATAGCTCTGTTGCCCACTGCATATCTTGTCCCTGACAATTTGAGAAGCATGAGTCAGGGATTACTTCTCTATGTGCCCTGCAATAGCTAGTACTCAGAATCTTCATCCTGAGCATCCTCTATGCACACAAAGCAAGACAGAGCAAAACAAGGTAGCTACATTATTTCCCATCACCAGTAACAAAGTGAACTGCTCCTCTGAGGAGGTCACATTAGAGGAGAAAAAAGGATTTCTCTGTATGGCAGAAGCTGGCCAATCTTTGCCCTGGCTATAACTCAGCAGTTAGTGTATTCAGAGAAGCTCAGCATTTGGGCAGGAGGAGCAGGTCTTTAGGGGTTTAGCTATGTCATAGCCATCTCTGTCATGCCAGTCCCATTTCCCTGCCCTGCCTTGCTTGCTGGGGCAGCAAGGAGGGAATGGCAAGGGGAGAAACAGAAGGGGGGAATCAGCGGTACAACGGTTAACACCTGTTACCATGGAGATTAGGGTGCACTCTCAGATGGAAAGATTGGATTTGGAGGAGGAAGGAGGGGAAAGGGAGGGGTCTGCCAGAACCAGGAGCATAAATTCATTAAATAAGCATTCTGAATCTCTCAAGATGCAAGGGTCCATCATATCACTTTGGCAAGTCAGAAGCAGTCAGTTTCTCTTCTACTGAGAATGCCTTTGTCACATCTCAGGAAGCCGCCACCTTCCTGGGCTAGGAACAAGCTCTCCCAACTGGCAGGTCAGCTTGCACAGCTGTTCTCCCACATGCTCCATAACCAGCCACACCAAGGTGGGAGACTTGCTGGCTACAGCTCAGCTTTACTGCTTTTACTGCTTTGCAGTAAACAGCACCCGATGGAAAATTCCCCTCCAAGGACATGAGTCTGGTTTTGACAACCTGCAAGTGCTGGCTGAGGGCTGAATCTCAAAGACAAGATAGCTTTAAAATTCTGCATCAGAATAGTTGCTTCATCATTCCACTCCATTCAATTCTAAACAGCTTGTCACGCTGAAGAGCTCCCCTCCCCTGCTGCTTCCCACTCCCACGCTAATGGGACAACTCCATGCAGTGTTAAGGGTGATGACATCCGTGCGTGTGGTAATTAGTACATAAAAAGAGAAAGCAGCTGTACTGGCATAATCACCACTCACAGCAGTAACCAGGACCCAGCTAATCAATCTGATGCAGTCATACAGACTGTCTGTTGCAATTGCATCCATTAACAAGACCCCCTACTCTATACACAGAGTGGAAAAAAAATTTAAGTTCCTTCAACATCAGCAGGTCCTTCTCTTCAAAGAACTCTGCCAGGAAGCATTATTTGCCATGGATCACAGCTAATTCCTTTTGGATTTTCTTTTTTTTTTTTGGTCTTCTTGTTTTGATTGTTAGATCTTATAAAAAGTTACTGAGATATTTCAACCAAAGTAGCCAGCCTGAAAACATACCACAGACTGACCACACCTCTTTGCTGTGGCTTGTTTGGGCTTTGTAATTCTGAACTTCTAGGAAAAACGCTCAGGGTACTACAGGAATCCCACATAAACACAACTCTCCAGCTTCTAGGTCAACTAAACGTTGCCAGCCCTCAAACTCTTAAAATTAACAATACAAATGCATAAAGCTGATAATTCAAGAGTTTATTTTCATTAGGGCTGGTCCACAGATTAATTGCAGGCCATGTGTAACAGCCATGTTGATGGCCAAGGGTTCACGAATCAGTTTAGAAACACTGTTGTAAAAGTACAGTGAATGATCTTTAAAGGTGCCCACCATACTCTCAGAGTCTCCAGAGAGCTTATTTTTAACAGTGTGGCACTTTCAGTTATAAGATATCATACTGCACCACATGCTATCAGCCCATAATCACCATCAGCAGTCACAAAAAGCTTCCACACTTTTCACCATAACCAATGTCAAACTTGCTCTTAGCATCACTATACTACCAATTCAATAATACGGGGCCACACCATTAGACATGGCAATTCAGCATTTTACAAAGTTGGCAGCTGCCTTTATGTCCAGATGCTCTTCTGAAATAGTTTTGAATGGTATGTTTCTCTAACAACAAACACTGTGAAGTCTGAGGAGTGTGAGCTTCAGAACATACCTATGGAAGCTCTAGCAGGTAACACCGTTATAGCAAGCAGTTCTCTTCTTGCAACAACAATGATGTATAAACATCATTTCAGTACACGTGGCAGGTCCTACTCCTTCCCCTTAGGGCCCCATGATCCAGCCTGAATTACACAGAGCAGTTGTTTGACCTGTAGTTATGTTTGTAGAAAACTCTGTCTCTGGTGATCTCTCCACACTCCGCAGAGGATTCTAGCAGTCTTCTGTCATTTCAAGGAATCCATCTCTCAAGTTCAGGGGATGTCAGAAAGGTAAAAAGCCTTTGTTGGGAAAAACCAAAACTGTCTAGGTAGCTAAACTTCCACACAAAAGGCAATTTGTACCAAGGGAAAGCAACACTCACTAAAGAAATAAGTTAGTTGCTTCCATTTTACATCCCTGTAATCATGAAGTGTGGGGAAAGATTTGTTGGATTTTTGTCTGCACTTTTCTATTTCCAAAACCTGTACTAGAAGCAGCAACTTATCTCTTTGGTGCGCCTTTTCCATCCTCACCCAACAGGAGTGGGCATGTACATCATGCACTGAACTCTCTAAAGCTGCTTTCATTGCTTCATAGCCGCAGGAAAAAATGGCTCAAAGAAAGCAGGGCTCTAAGGCATGAAGATAAGGAAAAAACAGGCCCTCAAATTATTCAAAGAACAAACTGCATTTGCAGTGCAAAGGCCACCTCAAGCCCACTGTTGCTGCTTCCCCTCCAACTTGTCACTGCTGTCACATCAGTACTGTCACAGCCACTAACTTAGGTATTTACTTAAGGCAGAGTGCCAGGAGAGGCTGCATGACAATCAACAGCCTCAAGGAATCTTTCTCAATGATCTCATCCTCAATGTCAAGCTGACAGGCCCAGGGCACAATACATAAGCATAGAGCTAGACAGTTAATTTATACCTGCCCTGGAGAGGTAAGAAAACTTTTTGCTGGAAATCTCTGCTACATCCTCATTATTGAGCTAGTCCTTCTGTCTTCCCCTCCCATTCTGTACTAGGGAAGCTGCTGCTTTTTAATAACAAATTAAATTCCACCTTTCCCCCCATTTCTGGGATGTGCCAGCACTAAAAAGCTGGACAGAGCAATCACCAGGATGCTGTCAGTCATCAAAGCAGCAGCAGCCTGCCCCAAGTCTGTGCTCCTGTTGCCAACTGACCGCAGTGCTGCACTCGCCCGATCCAAGCGGCGCCGTGCCGGGCCAAAGCAGAGGCATGGCATCATCTGCACAGCCACCTCTTGCTCAAGGCCTTCCCACCTCTAAGGAGAGCAATGAAAAGCAGGGGAGTGCTGAACACGACATGTTTGGCAGAGTGAGACCTTTCTTCTCTCTGGCACTTAAGAAAGAACAAACATGTTTTGAAGCTGGAGAAGAGAAAGTTTTGGCACAAGCAGTAGGAAAACTCAGCAGGAACTCTTGCTTTTTATCTTTTTTTAATTCAATAGAGACACTTCTGCTCTCAACTAGATGCATCTGCCTCCAAGATGCCAATAAATTTAAAGTCATTACCTTTGCTTAGGCTAAGCAGTAAGCTGGCTATTAGATGAGCCTTGATAAGCACTGCTGGGGGGGTGGGGGGTGCAGCTGTTGTCTCCTTTACATGGGGAGATTCTGCTATCCCTGAAGCAGATAAGGTGGGTTTTTAAATCACAAAAAAGCCTAAAACATAATTATGAATTTTCAACTGAATTACACTGTCACCAGAGGCTGAGAGACAATGAAAACACACAGGGAAAGAACTATCTGATGTGTTAAACGCTAAAGAAACGTCTTGGAGGACTGGTAAAATACACAGTTTCGCAGCTACTCTGACCTGGGTTGCCAAGGAAAAGCTTCAGAAAGGACCATTTATCTCTGCTGGATGAGTATAACTGAGGCAGCCAATAAATGTATTTCTCAACTCCACAGATGCAAAGTTTATATTGGTAAACAAAGTGCTTTTCATATGAGTACAGATTATACTACCAATGCAGCCCAAAAATCACAGCCAATCCACACACTGTATTAAGTTCACTGAAAGTACATCTCTAACCAAGGCCTACATACAGTCTGAAACTACTTACAGAGCATTAAAACAAATGCAGAAAATTATTAACTCCAATTGTATTTGCCAGAGCAGCAGATAAGATGCAGTGACAGCATGAAGGCATAAGCAGAGCAAGTTTGACTTCATTTTTTTTTGATTGCAAGAACCTTGTCAAGAGAGCATTAAAATAAATTAATTATCTTTTTTTGCCTCCTCCTAATACTGTGTTACCACTGAAAGATCTTACCTGACATTTTTATAATGCCAACGTGTTAACTAGCTTACTTCTGACACCAAGGTATCAGGTAAGTTTCTATAAAGCATCTGCCACTCCCCTGAATACACCACATGTCGTTGGCCAGTAAGCCTGCATCACTGACTTGTATTATGCATTCAATTAGTTTGTGTTTTTTGAAGGCCCAGAAGTATAATAAGAAAAAGACATTCTAACCTGATCTCCTTAATAAATAGTAGGATATTTTGGCTTAGATTACATTTTTTTACTTTGCTGCCTATTAATGAATTTCACAAAATATGTTGAAATTCAGGTTTAAGACTTGCACTGTCACAAACTCCAGAACCCTCTACAGCAAAATTCAAGTGTAGCTTGTATAAAGCAGAGCAAAGCAAAGCAAAACAAACACTCCTTGGGATAACTGACTGATTGCTCAATACATTTATTCATAAGACAATGTATACCAGCATTTTGAAACACAGCAAGTCTCCCCTTTGTTTGGAAGGAGTCTCTCTGCCTATATGCAGATGCAAAGAAAAAGGCACCTAATTTCCATGATGAGATGGGGGAAAAGATTTGTTTTCTTGCTTCCAGTCTCTCCCTATTAGGCAGGTTGGTCTATGCTGCTCAACCCCTCCCCCACAGCTGATTCCTGATAACAACATACACATCTTTCCAATAGACCTTCTCTGTTGAAATGGAAGAAGTGAAAAATAATGCACTTATCTTTTCGGATTTGTCAGTCCTATCCTCAAATGGATTTTATCGTCCAGTGCTCAGCACAAATAAAATTTCTTTCAACTCCATTTATCTCCCTCAGATGCAATAGGATTATATATAAATTTTTTCTTCAGTCTTTACCAATATAACAAACATCTTTCTGCCTTTTTCTGCACCTGTTGTCCATGCAGAAAATCTAGCTTTGCTTTGTGAGCCACAGCAAATTAAGTGAGAACTCTTAATTTCCAACAACTGAAATCTTAACTGTGGATAGTTGATCCAATTCCTAAAACAGGCCAGCACCAGAAAATTCTGTTGGGTGGATTGTGAAAACTTCTGCAAACATAAAAGATTGTTGGTTCTTCCTGATTCTGGTTGATTACATAATTTATTGCTTATAATATTTAATATTTCAAATTCAGAGGTCTCATTAAAGCACACCTAATCCTTTCTTTAGGTGAATTCGCATTATCAGCTGGTACCTAATTTCACAAGCCTGCCATGCAACTACTACATTTAAAATTAACTAATGGGAACAAGGTCTTACAAAGATGTGGATCATCTTAGGTAACAAAGCTCTCACTCAGGAAAATAACACACTTGCAGTGAAGTGGCTCATTATTTTACTACCTGTCTTTCAAATAGCTCCAAAAACCCCCTTAGGGGATCATCCAAACTGGGATCTGAAACCTAGGGTTGAGTAAGCAAGAAATTGTTGAACAAAACAATTATCTTTTCATTTGTACATGCAGATGGGTTGGAAAAGATGAAAGGAGAGAAACAGAAATGCCAAAGGGATTGGAGTGACAGAAGACAGATACACGTGTATGTATATTCAGCACAGATGCACAGATAAACTGAACTATGTAAACAGGACTGTATCCCACTGCTACTCTCTCTTCCAAAAATCACCAACAGCTCCCAATGCTGCACCAATCTAACAGACATACGGTCATTTCTCTGGCAAAAGGAACAGCAACCTTTTTTTATTTTTGCCCTTAACTCAGACTGCAAACCAAAACCAGGATCTGTGAATTCCTCATTAAATGTCATGCTGAGACTGTAACAGCAACATCTACAATATGTTAAAAATCCAATGACAGAGCAGAGGATTTGCGCACAGCTGCCATTCCACCCCGTTCTCCGTCTGCTGAGCCTCAGTGGAACGGCATACAAGATCAAATGTCAACAATATGTTGATGACAGAGCTACATGCATCCTCATCTAGGTGAAAAGAGGCTGACATCCAGCTGCCAACATCTCTGGAAGGAATAAATACAAGAGGAAAGAGTCGGTTCAAATTTAATTCAATGAAAATGGTAGGAAGAAGTACTGGAAAAAGTTTCTGTGAAATAGCAAACAGCAATTTCTTCTCAGCCCATGCACAGTTCAATGCAAATCGTTAAGAATTCACTTTGGCTGTCTTCCAACTAAATGACTTGGGCAAGATGACTGCACATAAATAATCTCAGATGTAGAACCATGTTCGCTATAATTTCTTAAATCTAGTTAAAGCTACGTACCAAACTGCACCAAAGCTAACAGTAGCTACTGTGGGGCAAACAAGCTCAAGGCTTTATCTGAACTGCAAGAGCCCTGCTCTCCAAATACTGGACCTCATATTAAACAAAATGTCTTGGCTCTCAGTTTCACATCCCATTAAGTAAAAACATCCTGAAGAGATGTCATTTTTTCTTCACACCAGTTTGCTAAAACGGACATTGCTCCCATGTTTAACCATCATGAGAAACTAACATAGTATCTTATGAAGGATTCTAATGAGTTTTTAGTTTCCTCTAAGCTCTGTCTTAGCGGACTTCAAGCAGACACAGCTGAATTGGTCAAGACAGCAATATAACTAACTCTTACAACATACTATTCCTGCATATTTCTGCATCCATACTCAAATGTGCACATCTGTGCAAATCTTCATGTCATCTGCACCCCCAAGGTTGTGCTGCATTTTCCAGTAATGTTGAATATAGCTCTATTTACAGTACCCTACATAAGCAGTGTTTACCAACATGGTTTTGGATATGATCTGTTTTCCTAAAGACATCTGACAGAATCTGTCAATACACAGCATATATAAACTACTAGGTCTCAACCAGACAATTATGCTCCATTCCATTAAATGGAGGGATTTCCTATTTCAGTTAAACAAGGGTTCTGTTTCCAGGTCCTCTTCCTAGTATCAACAAATGCTTGCAGTCTGTGACTTTGCATGGCCTTTTGAAAGGCTAAAAAAACATCTATGTGGTTTGACTTCTGCCAAGAGTCAAAAATTTCTTTGGGCAGTAATTGGACATATTATTTGTAGTTCTACTTGGAGTCATCAGAAGATCACCCTGTTGACCTGAAGATGTCAAATCTTCCTTAAAATAAGACCCAAAGGACCACACCAACACATCCTTCAACAACACAGCAAGAGGCTGGTACTTTTTTGTACACTATTCTTGTTCTCAGAAATATGTTATTTCACATGAACTCTTTCACTGGAGGTAATGTGTTGCAGTAAGCCATCTAATCATATTCTCCTAACCAATTTTATTTTCACATTACCAAGGTTTCTGATAAAACTAACTTGTGCCCCAGTGAAACAGATGTGCAGGGTATTTGCTTTCAGGATTGAAGCTTGGTTGCTTATGGCTGCAGGAGTTTGCACAGATCACCCAGAGACTGAGTGAGTGACCTTTGCAGACCACACTGGATACATTTTACTGACACTTGCATGAAGCTCAGAATGCAGCAGCACTCAGGAAAACTGTGCACTGTACTCACTAAGAGTTAATATGCTAGAACAAAAAAAAGCTTGGCTTTGTGCTAAAACTCTCCAAGTCTTTCTGTTTCAGGCCTTTCTTCCTGTGGTATTTGGAATTCTCCATCTGTTTACAATGGAAATATACAAATACTCTGTTCCATCCAGGCTATTGACCGACCACTTAATCAGAATGTTTCCCAAATAGCTGCAGTCTTGTCAAGAACTAATTCTGGATCTCCACAGCCTGAATACTTCCACGTTCAAAGCAAGTGCAGCATTTGAGATGGGGATTGGTTAAGTCACTTTATCCCCACAAATTGTATGATTTGCTCCTCAGTTTCATGTCAATCAAATTTTTCTATCACCTACCTTACTTTTTGTATCCTCAGCTTAAAAGCTACTCTCAAGGTTTCATTTTAATTTGGATTCCAGTAATCATGTTTTGCTGATATTTCCAAGTTATCTTCCTCTGGATAGAATGAAAAACACTAAACATTGCGAGGGCATCAGCATTTGTGAATGCTAGAAATAAAACTACCTTCTGGCTGCCTTTCTCACTAGTTCCCACTGCTAGCAGATCCAGGGCAATATGATCCTTACTCTTCCCATGTTTCTAAGGACCTTCAGCTCCATGAAAGATTCTAATTTCATGTTCTTCTAAGTCCTTTAACATCCATATAGGCTTAGAAATACATGGAATTAAAAAATCACCTAAACCAAATAGCTTGAAAACAGACATGCTTTATTTAGAAATAAATTACACCTATGTTTTCAAAACAGGCTACAAAACCTATCCTTATTCCACATTTGGAGTCCTGTCTCCCAGCTTTTTATCTCTGAAACTCAAATTGCAGACAATTCCCAGCATCACTGCCATCTGTACCACCACCAATCTAGATATTTGCTAAAAGCAACTCTTACCTTGTTCTCTTCAGCTACAGATACATTTCAGAGAGTTGCAAAAAATCCAAGAACACAAAAAACAAACACTTGATGTTCATGCATACCCCTCCTGTTAAAAGTCAACACTACTGAAAGCTTTCGTTTTTCAGACTGAAGTTTAAAAATTGTTCTTTAGCAAAAGCCAGGTTTCCATGTGAAATGCTAATCAGCCTTATCTGAAGGGAGTGAGCAGAAAAAGCATAAACCTCTACCTCACAACTACCCCATTTGATGATAATTCATTACTTTATTTCTGAACAAAATTCATATCTGTCAAATTACAACAGCCCTGACCTGTGGTGAACTCAAACCAATCTCTCTGAAATACTGGCAGCAAGATGCATACAGACAATGTACACTTGTACAACCAAGGTGCTCCTTAGTACAACCCAAAATCGCTGTAGTTCTCAGAAAATTGCATCAACAGCCAGTGGATTTCTAGTACAATTAAATGCATTAAAGTTTCATGTAATAAATGAATTAATTAACCTCTATTTTAACAGCAAGATGGAAGAAACTCTCCAAGCAATGGAAATCTGCACTCCATTGACAGCTAGTTAGGGATGAGGAAGAAGGGTTCATATGAATCAGAAATAATCATTGCACTGGTCAGCAGTGGCTTGGAGGCCATGCTGCCAAGCCCTACTCTTGCATTTCATTGACTGCAAATCCAAAGCCAAGAGGGAGGCAGGGAGGAAGGCAGAAGAACTGTCAAGCAACTTATGGGAATTCTCAAAGAATGTAATGTAGCATTTCTTTTGGGAGTTTTGGAGTAGGGTATAATTAAAATATCCACAAAATATTGCTTCAAACATGGCTCTGACTCATTTTTAATTAAGAGTTTGAGTAACAAGTGCTTTGTATTACAAGCTGTTGGCAGAGAGGCAAGAAAAATGCTTTCTGATTCTCTCTAAGGTGCATATTAAATTAGATATTAAAGAATACAGTTTCACCAGGTTTCCTAAACCTTTTTGTACTGCATGCTGGCCAAGCTATAAACAGATTTTTACTCAACTGAATAGGAATATATCAGCCATGGTAAGGACAGTGTGTTAAGAATATTATGAAGTTTCCTACTTTAAAATCTATTTCATTTTGCATGTCTTGTCTATTACAAACTTATGAAGGAGTCTTACTGCAAAACTCAAGGCAGAAAAAATATCTGTGGTGGATGCACTAATTTTTACAATTAGACAGAGGAGCAGTACTAATGAAATTGACAGCTCTGTGCTTTCTAAGCTTGGTCCTATGGACTGCACAAAGACAACCAACAGCACACCAAAATGTTGAAACAGTATTCAACATCACTCAAGAGGAAGGTTCTTTAACCAAATTAATTCAAACTGATCTAGCTGTGACCCTGTCACACATGCATAAAGCTCCAAGTCCAAATCTGTCAGAAGTAAGATATTTTTAACATCTTTAAACATTATTTGGAATAGGGGAAAACAGCAAAATAGTTAGCAAATCCTGCTAGACTGGATGGATTTCAAAACGTGGGGGAAAGGTTTTGGAAGCTATAAATACATGTGCAAGAAAGAGGAAAAAAGCAACCTTTAGAATACATGCAATCCATCTGGAGAAAAAAAAAAATCCAGAACTACAGCAGATGAGAAAGACAGAAGTGCAGTGATGTGGAGCAAGTCTGAGAAGCAAGAGTGGGAAAAAACGGTACAAAATTTTCAGTGCACCAAAACAGCAACCCCCCCTGAAACATAACCCACCCCTCAATGATTTCTGACTGCATAAATAAAGGCTGCTATCCAAAAGGAAAATAACTACCCTCTGTGGGCTTCTGGTAAAACTGTGCTTATCACATTATGTACATTTAAACACATCCCAGAACGAGAGGGAAGAAAAACAAAAACAAAAACAAAAAAAAAAAAAAAAAAAAAAAAAAGAAAGAAAAAGAAAATACAGTTTTGTTGGAGACAGTTCAAAAGAAAAAGAAAGTTGGAAGATTAAATTACAAGAGAAAATTAAAGAATACAAAGCATTACTTCACTAAATGGTGACTAAGAGCAGGGGTACAAGCATTTGAAGACATGGAGACAAAGAAATATAAATGAAACATTCAGACAGTGAGCTTGCTGATTTAGCTGGCTACAGAAAAATGCCTCCAAAAGACAAGGGCTAGAAGCTATAGCAACTGGAGTTTAGAGCAAATGTAAAGGAGAGGTGAAAGGAAGACATGTGATTTTTGCTAATAGGACTTCTCTGTCTTAACTTATGATATGGTAAAAAGACTGTGGGAAGGGCTACTCCAGTTTCTGGCAGAAAAAAATATGCATTTCACTAGGATCTTAAAATAGATGAAAAAGAAACAGTACTAGGGCAAACTAGAATTTTAAAATGATCTTACAGGATGGTGATTACATGTACTTTGTGATCTTATATCCACACAGCTTTTACCAACTGTACCTGTAAACCAAATAGTACTTTTTTTCTTAAATACATTTTAATTTCTGCCTCTTACTTTGAGAGGAGAAAGTGCTGACTGGTGCACCAAATATACCTTCATCATTTATCTTCCCTTGCCTTATAATATGGAGCAGATGATGACAATAAACAAGAGTTTCAGATCAGCTGATAAAGTGACTCTCTCTGAATCATGAACTGTCGGAAAAGCAACTACAGAATCCAAAGGTGAATCAAAGAATTTCGCCCAGTGACAAGTCTGTCCCCAGTGTCAGGACACTAGACAAATGCCTCACTGCAACCCTTGTACACTGGGAAAACAGTGTATGGCCAAAAGTAATAATAATTAGAAAAACCTTTAAGAAAAAAAAGAAAATTATTTTAGAAAAGAAAACAACAGGAAAAAAAGATTTCTCATGGAATGAGTTTCACTATGGTAAAGTTATCTCTCAAAGTGAAAATTTTGAAGACTTATTTTTCATCTCCTAAAACAAGTCACCTGAATACATGGTCTAGAACTTGAATCCAACCCAAATTTTAGCTTTAGAAATTACTTAGTTGTGACTCCTTAACTCTCTTTGTGGATTATTAACTGGACATGGCTTTTATTACCTAGAACTATCACTGAACAGCTGTTGTGCTTCACTCATTAGGAAAGCAAGACACACATGTTCTCAATTCTGCCAGTCAGTGAAAAGATGAAGGTTTTCCCTCAGGTACTAAATGAGTCAGAGTGGATCACAGTTCAGCTGCCACACAAAGCAGAACATAAAGATAATACCACTGCCAAATATCCTTCCATACGCATTAAGAACTAACTTATAAATAGCCAGCAAAGCCTGTTTGGGAAAAGCATGGTCAACTTCAGCTTGCAGGTAGGATACAAAGTTTGGCCCAACCCCTTCCTGAAACTGTTGGTAGCTGCTGTCCTAGAAGTTAGTTGTTTTTAGGAATGATAGAAAATGATACTGAAGCCTCAGCTGATATGCTGCCTCAGCAAAGTCAACTGTAGTACCACAAGCAAGATTCGTATCACCTGAAAAGGTACAAAAGACCTGCTAGGTACTCTGAATGACAAGAATGTATTACACAACATGGAATGTATTTGTTTGTCATCATATCTGAGACAAGAGAAAAGTTTCACAGTTCTGCTGTATTTACATTCTCCTGCCACATCTGCATATCTCTGCAATAAATTCCTTCATGTGTTTATTACTCAGTGGGTCTGGAGCATGTGTTGTCAGAGCCCAGCAACTAACTACAAGGTTGGAGCCAAATGCACACAAACAGAATACACATCTACTCACCCTCATAGAGGTTTCTCCACCATGGGGCTGTTGCAGCCTGAAAACTTGAGCAACCATGTGTTCTGTAGTGGGGTGCAAGAGGATACGTCGGGAAGCCAGTCCCACCATAACATACCTGCCCATTGGAGACAGGCTCACAGAAATGGCATTAGGTCCTATGAAGAGAAGAGGGGTTATTTCTCTCATGCGTTGACATCCTGCCCCATGTTTCCTCCTTGCAGCTTTTTCAGTCACATAATGTATGCCATATTAATCTCATAAAGGGTAGAGAATAAGGAGATCTGCACAAGTTACAACTTTTATAAGACATTTCCTTGTTGCAGGTGTTCTGTCACTAAGACAATGAAATCCTTTAGGGAATTAAAAACTATTCTTTAGCAGCTCTCCTATACCAGCACCATACTTGTCCAGAGCATATGATAAGCCTCTCTCCAATAGTACTGTGTCTGTGGCTGGCTAGATAGTCAATCAAATGTTTCCTGTTGCTACAATTACTGATGCTCAAGCTATTGCATTTCTTACTGATGTTTGAAGTTCTGAGGTCATCACACCCCCACCCACCCTGACATCTTGCTGTATGCTTACCAAATCGCTTTGTGTAAAGCATCTCGCCCAAGTTGTGGGGTGCCAGAGAATATACAGCCAGTATTCCTTCATCAGGGAAGCCTCTCTGGCTGCTGGGAATGAAGGCTGCCAGCAGCTGCCCATCAGCAGAGATATCACAGCTAGCATCATTGTAAATCTTGCAGTTTTGAACAAGCACATTCACAGAGGCTGCAATGAAAGAAATGAATAGTGATTATAGTACTAAGGTTGAACAGAATACAGTAAGATGCAAACTTAATGTTGGACAACGGACAGTACACACAAAGGGCACTCAAGACATTTAGCTTCCTCCAAAAGTTTATGAAATGTTAATACCCTGATTAATGTATAACTTGCTCCAAAACGGAGATAAGACACTGAAACGAGCCCAGGAAATTAAATTTACTCACCTCCTGAAGCCTTCAGCCAAGAAATAATAGCAATTGCACTTTATCAAACACTGCCCGTGGTTAAGCATAACAGCATCCTTTGCAAAGGACAGCACAGTTTAAACAGGTCTCAAATCATGACACTGACAAACTCCAGCAGCATTCTCATAAGAAACAGTACACCTTAATTCATTTCCCCTTCTCTCATGGAGCACCTAGTTCCCGTTCTTCTCATCTCCAGTAAACAGGAGATGAGTGAAAAACTCCTCCCTGCAGATAGAGACATTCATTTCTGACAGCTGATTTCCACACTCATCTTGGATAAAGTCAGTGAGAAAGGGCAGAGACTTTTTTCAGCCAGTCCACCATTTAATTATTCCAGTATTTGAGACACTCCTGCATATCAGTGAAGTAACTGTACAGCAGACTAGTGGGCAGCAATCCACAAACAACAGTTTTATTTTAATCCCTGCTGGTAAGTTGCTGGGTGACTTCATCCAAGTGTTTTTCCCTTCATACACTGCGTATGAAGACTACAAGCTCTAGTACAATGAGGTTCCAAGGCCTCTAAGAACCATCTACACCAACAGTTCAGTGGCACCTTGTTAAGACATGGCTGGAGTGATGTCAACTCTACCAGCCTAACCTAAATGTGCTTCAGTTTTTCAAGAGGTCTGAAGTTGATCCTGCATACGCTATTTTTGGGATAGGGAAATTTAGGTTCTAGTATTTTCAAACTCAGGAGTATAGAGATATAAAAAACTAATAAAAACAGAGTCCACATTTGCAATATAGAAAGTTTGCATGCTAGAAGATGGAACATTCCATCTCACATGTTTGAAGCTATCATGTAGAACACTGTTGATTTCTACAGTCCAGAAAAGATCATCAGATCATTTCTGAAAAAATCATCAAGACTATGCCTAGCCCAGAAGAGGCCTTAATATGTTCAGCTGCAACTGCAAGCAAGTTTATGAAGGCACTTCTTAGTCTAGATTCCTTACCAGTTTTAACAAGTAACAGTACCAATGGTACCAACAGTACCATTCTTGTACCAACAGTACAAGAATGCTTTGTGCATATTTATGAAAGTTCAAACTAGTAAATAAAATTAAGACTGTAAATCAATACTTCGACAAATCTTGCCCTTTGTTTCCAACACCTGTGTAGAAGAAAGCTGCATCACGGAACTGCTATGAGAAATTACTGACAGTTGTCTAGGTAATTTTTTAACCAGAACAGTTTCCCAACCCAGTACACCCCATGGTTCCAGAGATGCTTGCAGCAGCACAAAAAGTACTCATGAGAGGGAAGCAAGACAGGACTGCCCTTCATACAGCATTGCTGATTTAAAGCATTCACTGAACCTCATCTTTAATTCTTCTGGTCTCAAAGACCTTTCTCCTGGGAACTGCTTTCCTCTGTGCCTGACTATCAACTTCTATCTACAGTTCCATTTAGGAAACTCTGATGAAAAAGAAGATGAGGATTAAAAGTGGACTGTGTAATTACATTCTGTACCAAGCCACCTACACCTGTACCCTAAATTTATTCCACCAATTTTACAGTCTTGAAGCTGCTAAAAACAGTAATTTTCAGCCTAGTATAAACAGAAAGGTGCTGAACAGAAAAAGGTAAATAATTGTAGTCACTATCAAGGCTGCAATAGAAGTACATGAAATATACATGGCCCTTAAAGAACAGGTGGTTCAAAAGATGACAAAATTCCTTAGTGCTTAGTCTGAAGCTAGTTGAACAGAAACACAAGAGAATTAAGATTAAAGACTATACTGCTTAATTAAAAAAAAAAAAGATATAATTAAAATGCGGCCTTTTAAAAAAAATCTAGGCTTTATTTAAATACTCATCATGTCACCACAAGAGAAGATGGGCATCTACACAAGAACTGCAGTATGTGCTGTGAACCAGCTAAAGGATACATGACAACAGCTTGTACCATTGTAATCCCAGTCAAACTGGGAGGATTCCTGCTGAGTGACTTATTCCAAAACCAATCCTATTTATACTCTAGGAGTTCTAGGTTGTGTTGACAGTGGAGCTCTAGGTTGTGTTGACATTTTGTACTTCTGCTTCACCCAGGAACTTGAAAACATGAGAGAATCAACTTTGGTTATTGTAGCAAAAACTGAGCCATTTTCCAGTGCTAACAGTGAAAGTGACAGCAATTGTAAACTGCACTAGGGAGCACAATTCCAGAAGAAATATCAGTGCTGATACTCAGCCTTGTGCTGAGACCACGTGCAGGGCCCCTGGTCACAGTTTGGGCCAGCCATGTTCAAGAGCGATTAAACCCTAAATGATAACATGTCCAGCAAAGAAGATGACTGGAGAAAATGCAACATGAATTTTATGTTCAAACAAACACAAAACACCAACACCAACCCACCAAAATAACAGGAGGGCAGGAAATAGAATTGTATACTGTATTTTCAAAAACTACAGAAAGTGCCAGAAAATCATCAGTTTTCTAAAAATAATGTTGAAAACTGACCACTACCATGTAATTGGGTAAAAGAAGCATTGAGTTTGGGGATTAAAAGGTTTCAACAAACACAGTAAGATTCTAGAACAGTCTTTTCAATAGACATGAAAGAAGCAAAGAATTTAACCAATTAGAAGACAGAATTTTAGGAACTACAGTATGTGCTTCCTTAAGGCAGCAGGGAGCTAGTGTACTTGGATAAGGGGTCCTTTCTCATCAATTCCTTTGTAGTGGTACTCTAATCAGCTGTGATCTAAAAAACTGGGAGAAAAAATGGGGAAATGGGAACATACTAAAAAGGTAAGTATTGGGACTCTCACAGCCACAAGACTTTACTTAAAAGTGAGCCAAGCAAAAAGACAACAAATAGAGCAAAAAACCATCGCATACATGCAGAGCATTTGCTAAAGATACATCTATGAAACATCCCCACCACCAACCCTGTAAAAAAGCTTTGATTATTGGAAAAAAACCCCAAACATAGTCCAGTCCACTTTTGTGGGGGTCTAAGAACTGTACTTATTCCTACTCTGCAAGATACAAAAGTTTGTCCTGCACCTCTGGGGTCTGGCTGCATTTTCCAGGAGATAGCCAAGGCTTCTCAACATTCTTAATTACTGTCATTGGATGCTCAATATTAGAAGTCACAAGATCATAGACTTGCTCCCTCAGAGCACAGGTATGGGTGTCATTTAATCATAGGATAGCTTGAGTTGGAAGAGACCTGAAAATCACATAGTTTTAACCCTCCTGCCAAGGGCAGGGACACCTTTGATGACATCAAGCTGCTCAGGGTCCCATCACACATTGCCTTGAACATCTCCAGGGATGGGGCATCCACCACTTCTCTGGGCAACTTCTTTCAATGCCTCACCACTCTCCAATCAAAGAATTTTCTCCTAATAGCCAACCTAAATCTTCTCTCATTTAGGTAAGATCATTCTCCCTTGTCCTCTCATTATCTGCTCAAACAAAAAGTCTCTCTCCACTTTTTTTTCCTAAGATCAATTTAAGTACCAAAAGGCTGCCTGGAGCCTTCTCTTCTCCAGGTTAAACAAAACCAGCTATCTCGGCCTGTCTTTATAGCAGAGGTTCTGCAGCCCTCTGATCATCTTTGTGGCCCTCCTGTGGATTTGCTCCAGCATGTCCAGGACAGATCCTAAACAGGACCTATTTAGCTCAGGGACCATTTTGTACTAATGAACTCCAGCTTTTCAAAGAGGTACAAGAAGTTTTAGAGAGGAAAGACACTGATTTTTCTGTAACTACTGAAAAATCACAGTCTATAGAATCCATGTTCTTCTCAGCTTTTGAAGTTTGTTTTTGTTTTGTAATCCAATGCAAACTTGGACATTCCTAAGATAAAATCTCACATTTTTATTTGTGCAAGGAAAGACATGTTTATATTCTGTACCATTTACAGATTTGGGGACAGTGCCATGTTTTGTACATATCCTCACAGTTCCATGGCTATTTGTTTTTATTTCCAGGTCTCTAATTCTCTTCCTCATCTAGCATTTACTGTATGTCTTTTAAAACAATGTTGGGTTTGGATCACCAGTCACCCAGAGTCGGTCATATAGCACACGTTCACTCATTTTCTCTGTACAGGATTTCCCCCCCCACCTCCCCCACCTGCTCCTTTTCCAGCACAGCAAAGAGGTTTTTGGTGAGTAGTCAACAATGAAGACCAACATGAATGGATATCATCCTGTTTTTAAAGTTTGTTGCATATGTTCAATGTCTCTTAGCAAAACATAATACGTGAGCCCTCCTGCCAAAAGAGAACTATCTTTCCACCTTGATGTGTGCTGGGAACATTAAACATTAGAGATGCAAGTTGTGCTTAACAGGAAAGAGTGCTATTTCTTTCTGTCTGTCATTACCTGATTCACACTGGCATTATTGTTCTCTGCTTTGCCCTCATTTACGGAGCATGAGGACTCAGGCAGCACCTACATCTGGAACCAAGAGAGCCTACTGTGCAAGCAGAAAAAGTCTAAATGTGACAAGTGGAAATCTCAGCAAGGTTTCATTTTAAGGACAGCATTTACAAGGTTCTCAAGAGATGAGAAATATAAACATACCCATGCATTTCACAAAGCCAGAGGCTATTTGATTTCTTTGAGCTTGCAGCCTGCTCTATGAAGATGAAGCCAATAAGGAAGATTTTAGGGGGAAAACTATTGCTATTTTTGGAAAACTACTGCAAGAAGACTGGCCTTTCATCTCCTGTTTTCTTTTGTTGTTAATGCAACCACAGAACTGACAAAACAGATCAAAAGAAACATCAGAGAACAAATTAATCAAGCTCTTGTGCCAACTTGGACATTAATTATGCTTGAAGCTGGGGAAGGCCTGGAATGCCAGCAGCAGTTGGCAAAGGAAAACTGTGCTGGACACAACATCCACTCCTAGCCATCCTTAGAGATGGCACTCTCTTAACAGCTGCCCCTATTTAAAAATTTGTTTAATATTTCTTTTTTCTTCTACTAAGTTACCCTGCATTCCACTGTGGACCAGTAACTATTGATCAAATCACCTTCCTCAAGACCCAAGCAGCGTTAGAACAGGACGAACTCCAGATTACTAAACAAGACCAGTTTCCTAAATGAGACACTAGAAATTGGGAAGAAACTGAAATTATGAGCAATGAGTAGCATGAGAGAAACTACATTATAAAAATATAAACAAAAGAGAAACTCTTCAAATATTTTATTATGAAAAGCCCATGTTCTACACTGTTTTCAATACTTAGTTGCTGGAATTTTAAGGATATGCAACACTCACTATAAGAATATTAAATAAATGCAGAAATAGCAGTGTCTCTGCTGTCAGATAAATTCTCCACCCCAATGCTGATATGACTGACAATTTCAATATAAGACCGGGTCATGTTTATTTCAGAGCTATTAAAAGCAAAACTGGCAAAAAGAGAGAAGAAATCTGAAGCTACCTTTTCACATTTTGCAATTAGCCGAGAAAGACAGGGCTGAGACTAAAATTCCACAAGTCCCTGCATAGCCATTTTCGCAGGACTGCCAGGATCTGCTTTTGTGTGCTCTTGCTGGACTGAGCCTCAGGGAGGTTGCTGCTGCAGAGCCACATCCTGAGCCCAAGGCTTCCAAGGGTGCTGGGGCCCAGACACTGAGATACAGGACTGCACCAATCACGCTGCTGTCACTTACTCAGATGCATCCGCTTCAGTGGAAAACATCCTACTTCCAAGCAATCTTTTCTTTGTTTAACTGTTACAGGAAGAAGAGCTGCTCAGAGATGGAGGTTGGCCACAGAGTCATTGCTCTGATGGAAAGAGGAGCTGGCAGGCAGTCCCAAACTTCAGCTGCATCATTTCATCTGCCTGAACTCCAAACCAGTTGTGGCTTAAGCCGGTCCCAGAAGGTACAATAGACCCCTCTGTGTAAGCAGATAATCTCACAGGACCATCTCTGATTTACAGGAAACAATGGGAGGAAAAAGAGGAGCTACTGAAAACTACTGAAAAAAGGTCACATACCTTACTAAGAAAATAGTTTATTTTCAATATCACGAAGAATCACAAAAAACTCATCCAATCCACTGCTCCTCATTTGAGAATATGAGAATCACGAACCTTCTGAGTTGGAAGGGACCCACAAGGATCATCAAGCCCAACTCAGAAGTGAATGGCCCATATGGGGATTGAACCCACAACACTGATGTTCTTAGCACCATACTCTCCTATCTCTAAGTCGTGCACCTTGGCAAACTTGCAGCTTGCCTTTGTTCTGTGCCTAGGCAAGCTTGGCAAATACCTGGCTTAGTATAAACACAGCTGCTGCATCTTCATACATCCCTACTACACCCTGACAGAAGGAGATAAGGTTAGAAATGCCAGGATTGCGCTCGGCATATAAAATAAGAGTAAAAATGAACATTTCCAAATGGTCATAAGACAAAATGGACAAGCCAAAACCAATGAAGCACAGCATGGGGAGTTGGAGGGGCTGGGGATGGACTTGTAGCTGGAATGTGGCCCACAAGAAGGACACAATGACAGCAGAAACCATACCAAATTTCCAGCTAATTGGAAGCTTTTTCAGAATAAAAGCATCCTGGTAGGTGAAAGGGAGAAGATTGAAACACTGATGTATTGAACAGCAGATGGTTCCTAATTTCTATGGAATGTTATAAATTATAAACAAACATCTTATGGTTTTTTTTTTTTTTCCTGTTTCTTTTTAATTAACAGCCTTCTCCTCAGCAGCCAGATGAGGCAAAAAAATAAGCTATGAGCAGCTGAAGCACTGTTCAATCACTCTACACCTCGCAGAGAAGTCCCAAAGAATTTAAATTGCTTCCCCCTCTGACTTCATCTTTATTCTCTTCCAGAGTCTGGCAGGACCTCCATGTGGCAAAACTTTGCCTTGAGCACCAACCCTTACAAGAAACCCTGAGGGAATATGGTCCAGATGGACCATATTCCACACTGTTTAAAGGGATCTTCCACACCACAGAACATTGCACCCAGCATATGAACTGGGGGAGTCTGCTGCAAGGGGCCAGTCGCTGTTTGGGAATGGGATGGACACTGGTCAGTGGGTGGTGAGTTGGGCACCACTGATGTTTCTTGGGTTTTATCCCCTGCTTCACTTCCCCTCGGTCTCTTCTCACCCCTCCTCACTCCCTCTTTTCATTACTACTATTGCTATTGTTATTAATAACTTAATTTCAATTATTAAACCGGTTTTATTTCAACCCTCGAATTTTACCTTTTCCTGCTTGCCCTCCCTATCCTGAGGGGGCAGGAAGGAAGTGAGGAAGTGGCTGCATGGGGCCAAACCCCAACAGCCAAACTGGATGAAGCTTTCATCAACCTGATCTATTGAAAGATGTTTCTGTTCAGAAGGGGAGGTGAATCAGATAATGTTTAAAACTCCATTCCAGACAAAACTATTCTTTGATTCTGTGATTTTGATTCTCAGCATGTCTCTGCAGTGTCACCACACACTGCAGAGAGAAGAACCCACTCCTTTTGTGGGTTCTTTAAGCAGCAGGACACTACCCCACAGAGACATCTATTGTCAGATATGCAATTTCTGGAAATGCAGAACACACAGATCTGAGACTGTGAGAGTTCTTCTCAATTAATTTTAGTGACTACCTATGAAAGTAGAAGTCTTTCTGAAAACAGAATATCTGTTCTCCCAAAAAAGTCAATCCCTTAAAGCAGAACCAATCTGCTTTTGCTGAGAAATCGAGCAGTGAGTTGCACATATGCACAGAGATGGCCTAAGCCAAAAATCACTTGCACAAAGGAACATTCATGAATATCTACCTCCTATCTTCATCCCAGGCTGCCACAAACATTTCTGCAGCTGTGCAACATGCTATATCAGGATCGCATTCTGGGTTAAAAATAGCCTTTCTAGCCAAGTTAGTTTTAGCCCTGAAAATGTCATTCTTTGATCAGCTGACCGCAAGCATCAAACATGCTTGTGCCTGCATAAGGAAGTCTTTTCCAACGTGAGAGCTAGCTTATGCCATAGAACACACGTGAAACTGTGGTCTAATTTTCACAAAATTAATGAGAAAAGAAATGAAATCAGCAATATTGCTCAGATTCCTGATTCAAAAATAGCTTTTGCCTGAGAAACAGGACTAATCAGTGCTTTTGCAAATGACTAGAAGGTACTACTTCCCTGGGTTTGTAACACTATGGTAAGCAACAGACTAGGGTCCTGATTCCCAAAATGTATTACAGCACTTTAACACAATGATGTGAGCAACTTAAGAGAAATCACTCACAGTTCATTAGCAGGTTCTAATTTAAAGGTATAAATACAATATTTCTCTAGGAACTTGTTAGTAAGAGAACGAAGACAATGAATACAGAATTCTAAGGGAATGGAACATGCCCATGAAAAGGCTCACAAAAAACAAGCCCTATTTACACATGGATTTGCTGATTGCAAGAATACACAAGGAAGATAGAGTGGGAACAGCTCTTCAAGCTTTTAGTCAACTTCCTCAAAAGACTAAGCATTTTACAGTTCCCAGTGCAACATGACAAGCAAGACCTGCAACACACAGCTGCCTTTGAAAGATCCTAGAGCTTACCCTAGCTCTGGTAAGCACAGACTTAAAATAAGGGACTGGTGTCTTTTCCAACTTACCATTGCTGATTTCAGGCAGATCAAACTTAGTGAAGTCCCACCACTGGAGCCGGTAGGTGGTGTTGGCAATGTTGCTGGCCACAGCTGACTGTCCATCTCCAATGACAGCACCTACAGAAAAGGGGGAAATAATTAACAATTTAACCTCTACAAGAATAACCAGAAAAAAAAGCCAGGGAGACAAAACCATAGAAAACCTTTCAAAATCCAATGCTCAAAACTCTGGATTCTTAAAGAAACCTTATTTACACAAATGGCAGCATGTCCTCAATAAGCCACAGAGAACAGGAAATTAACAGGAAAGCATCTCCCTGCAACACATTTCTGAAAGAAAATAAAGTTGATAAGAGATAAGACTTGCCCAGGAACACAAGGCAAAATCCTAATCAATTCATTTGGTGCAAATGCATTCTACTTATCAACAGTAGTGAAGCTGTATTTTCACAGACCCAAAACTGTCTAGTACAGCTATGAAGGCATATCAGAATACAAACGGAGGAAAAGCATTGCCCTGGGAAATTACACGGATTTGTGGACATAATTGCTGCTCCTACTGTAAACTTCACTCAGAAGATACAGGTTGCTTACAGTATTTGTCACATACGAAGGGTTGTAACAAAATATGGACCTGGAAAACCTAGGAGCTGGCCCTTTGCTGCTTTGTGTGGCCCAGCCTACAGCAGGCAAGGGCTGCTATGACACCATGACCCTTGCTAACTGCCCAAGGATTTGGGCAGCAAACTAAAATCAGAAGGCTAAGCATAATTCCTCAGAAACTATCATAAAAAAACCTATATTTCCCAGCACAAAGAAACAGCCACTGGTTACTCAAGTCAGCACCCATTTGAGAAAGCTGAGATGCATCAAATGGGATTCCCAGGGAGACAAATGGAGACAAGAGATGGTTCATCCATGGTAGTACTACAGTCAAAAATGTCATGCTATTTGCAGTCTCTAAGCCTTCATGGATAGCCAGCCCATGTCCTACACACACACCCCAACAACCAGAGAAATTCAACGTAATAGAATTTGGCAAGGGAGAGCAAAGCAAGATCACTCCCAAGCGCAAATGACTAAAAGCAAAGCCTCCAGTGTCTACACAGTCTGGATTTCAGCATCTCCCCACTCCAGTGGGAAGTACACAGCAAATTCAGTGCCCTCACTCTCCTGGAAGGGTTGGCTCAGGACTTTGCTGCCACAGCAGCAGTAATAGAAGAGACATCACTTTGACAACTCTGTCAGACACCTGTGCAGAGTTAAGAGCTTGCTAACTGCTAGTAACTTAAACAGGTGTGGAGGAAGATGGAGAGAGTAGGATGGCTAGATAGTTACTTTTCTTATCAAATCCCAAAAAACCACTCAGGCATGGGAAAAGAAAGAAAGAAACCCAAAATGCCTGAACACACAAACACACCAACAGGATTTTTACTTTCTCAGCAAAGCAAAGAACAAGGTGGGCAGGGAAAAGTAAGTAAGCAAATTCTAAACCGGTGCTGATAAACAAATACACCAAGAAAGCTGCTTGAGTCCTTGCTTCTAGAGAAAGCTCAGAAATATACCAAGAAGACTTCCAAGCAGACAGCTTTACACTGTGCACTCAACTCTGTCAGGCCTCCAGCAATCAACCAACCTCCATTGTACATCTGCTCCATCTCAGTACCTGCCTCTGTCAGACGTGCATGGATCACTTGGAGAGCAGAATTAAAAACATTTCCATTGCTGTAGCATATGCCCAAGGCCCTGTTTTCTATATCCCTCAAAACAAAGGGCTCCTTCTGAAGAGAAGATATGCACTGGAGAAAGCAGATTCAATGAATTAATGAAATTACACTTGGCAACCAGAAGTAGGACAATTAAATTGAATGTTGCTTCAGCTTTAAAAGTCTTCTCACTGCAAGCCTGGATTTGGTACACAAAGGCAGCTCTTCTACTGTCTTGCCTTCAGCCCTCAGGAAGGGAAGAGAAAAACAGGTGCTCTACATATGTGAAGCAGTGGGACTTCCTGCAGGGAAACAGTAACTCTCATCCCAAGGAAGGCAGCATATGCCTTATAGGACTGAGTCAGGCAAGGAAAACACTCTGTGAAGACAGGCAACAGAAGTTCTACTGAGGGCACATAATTCCAGAATACTGATCTTATCACAGATGACTGTTACAAAGTTACATATCTGTTCTGCAATAAGAACAACCTTCATAGGTGTAACAAGCAATATATAAAATGGAGAAGAACTTAGGAGAATAATCATGCTCTCCCTCTACATCAGAGAAGCTTAGCAAAATCACTAAATGCTCCACAAACAGTAAATTCATCTGGCTCATACAACTGCTTCACCTACTGCTAAAAGTACCATAAAAAGCAGCTGGCAAGTAGATTTTTTTTTTTCTGTAAAATTTCTCATCTTTGCATCCTTTTCCCTGTAAGGTGAAGAGGATGCAAGGCTCAAATGAACACCATAACTTGAAGGCTAATTATCCTCTACACCTCCAAAGGCAGTCACATCATACGCAGAGAAACTAAAAATGGAAAAAAGCAGTACTGCCCCATCTACAGGACAGCCCCACACAAATTTCAGAGCCAGCACAATCTATCGAGTAATGCTAATGCTTCAGGTAACAGATACCTTTATCAAAAAGATTAGGACACAGGCAACACAGTTCTTAGTGAGAAAGGTTATGTTCAGAAAAATTTGGTCCGTTTCTTGAAGGCTTCAAACCAGTGTAACTAACACTAATCAGAAGTCCATGATCTATGTCTTTTATTAAGTAATTATCTCCACTTATAATAATTATGTAACTGAGGAGTGCAATTATTAAATTATATCTACATACATATAACAAAGTGTAGTAATATTTGTATCACAAGTTCTGCCAGATGCCTCCCACATGCACGCATGCACTGTCCTACAGTAAAGATGATTAAAAGCATGTAAACATTTCAGACAATGAATGAAGGGAGGAAAATACCCCGTAGCACAGAAATATGCTATCCTAACCTGTGTTGTCCTCTTTGGCTTATGGGAAACATTTTAGAGCACACCTGGAAGACTCAGGAAAGTTAAAACCCTCACTACAGAGCTTTTGTTCACCGTGCAGTATGAGAACTCATTCTCAGCTGGCTTTGCCCAGTCAGGGTTTCAGTCTGGAAGAGATGAGAAGGTGCTTTTGCTTGTCAAGTATATGTAACCTAGAGGCAAACAACACACTATATCTTCTTAAATTTGGGCAGCAAGAGATCGGCTCTTACAAGGAGCTGTTCTCACCAAGCACCTGACAGTCCTGATTCCTGGGTCTTCCACTGTTTGATGGGATCACAAGTGACTGCAGCTGGTACCCAAGGGTCTTGGGCTTGTCATCCTCATGAACAGAACGACCTTTTTCTGCAGAGATGATGTAGATTTCAAAATGCTGAAATCCAAAGCAAGGGCCAATTGAAATGCAGTGAATGTAGGTTTGATTGGCAGCTTTCCTGCGTCTGTCTATCACTGCGTAATAAACACTGGATGATGGCAGAAATGAAGATAAATGCTTTCAGCAGCCCCCCTTTTTCCCTCCACCACCCTGAACTCCATCCACCCCCACTCAGCACATGACAAAAGAGTTTAAAAAGCTGGGGGGGAAGAAAGTCTTAACAAAGCCTTAAATAAAAAAATCCTCAAATCTTTTCTTATAGGCCACCTACACGTGACAGATATTTATCCATCAGTCTCAATCTCCTCAGAGGATCCAATGTATCTTGGCATATGGAGAAATGAACCTTTGCCAGTCAACTATTGCTCATTTATGAATCAAGCCGTAAAAGCCAATGTCTGAGTTCAGACTGAAAGGGAAAAAAGGGGTGCAAAACCGGTTCCCTTGGTACTCCAGCACTCCCTCAGTGAAAAGCAGGCTAACTTCAGACTACTACTATCAAACTTTCAGAAGAACAATTAATACTCTAGAACTACATAGGCTTTGGGGTACACGTTTTGGGAACATGAAACATCTGCATAGTATGGGAATTTCTTTTCCATGTATTTAACAGAAACCAGAGTTCAAATTTTTTTCTAGGCTAGATCCTTTAGCGTTAATTTGTTAGTGTCTAGCAGGTCCCATCATAATAAGAGAAAAAATTATTATAATGCTTACAGATAAGCTTGAGGAAGCTGGAGAAACCCCTTAGCTAATTTGTGACTCAGTTTGAGGGAGTGATTAGTCCCTGGTATGAAATTCCCCCTAGATTAGTACTTGAATCTCAAAGCATGAGTACCTTCTCTTTATGAAAACATTTGCAACTGTAGCTGATACTGGGTTAATCTATACTTGTAAAAAGGATCTGTCAGAATTGATGGGTTTTGCATTTACTTATTCTAGATTTACTACAATCCAGGCTCCAGGAAGTCCAAAACAAAGAACAAATCTATTTGACAAACCAAGGATAAGACTCTCTGCTGCAAGAATACACCAGATTCTCTCAACCAGTTCTGAAACAATTTGAATTCAGGCAAAATGATTACTAAAATCTAGTAGAGATGCAACAGGTTCTCATACATTTCCAACCCTCAAGTATTTTATGGGACAGCCTAGTTTGGGGGACCACCTTTGAAGACAGTAAATATATTAAATTCTGAATGTGAATTTGACAAGTCCCAGCAAATCTCTGTTCCAGGCTACCTTGAAGAAACAGCCTTTGAAGTAGATAAGCTAACTATCTCAAACTGGGCTAATGCTGTAGAAACAGTATGCAGAGCAACTTGGTATTTTCAACCATTTCTTTTGCTTGTTCTTCAATGTACAAGCAAGCTGTAAATTGGAAATGGACAAAATGATTTTCATGAATGGATGCACAATATGCTACTAAGAGTAGTTCAGCATACACTAAGCACTGAAAGGATCTTAGAGTCAACATTAACTGAGAAAGCTTTTAAGAGGTCTATGCTCTTTGAAGGATGAACCTTCAAAAGGCTATTATTTTTTCTTTATTCCAGATGTATAAAATAAGAAGAAATGTAATTTCCCATTCATGTTCATTCCCACCGCAAAATTTCCTTTCAAACAAGGCTTAGCATGCTGAGCTCCACAGACCTCTCAGCTATGGGAATTGGAGCAGGGCTCAGCTGTAGGTAAGTGAGGATGACCATCCCAATAAGAGCCAGTCAAGTACCCAAGGGGTCCACTGACATTGAGAATAATGCAAACATCATATAGGAAAGGGAATTTTTCATCCACAAGTTTTAGACTTCAAAAGGAAATCAGTTAATTTGCAACAATCACAAACAATAAAAGAACAGATGCCTGGCCAAAAGCCTCCACTTCCAATAGAGTCACGATGGCTCCTTGACATCTTACCTTCCTACATTTTTTTCTTTGCCTGATCATCTAACAATTAATAGAGAAATGTGTCTAGTAAGCATTTGTGTTTGATGGTAGAGTCTAGTTTTCCCTCAGGGAAACTAGAAGACATTAAGATCCTTTTCAAATGCAACCACTCTTATCTATATTGCTTGCATCTCATCAAGCAAGCTGGCAATTCTTCTCCTTAAGAGAATTCACACTCTGTTGCTGTTCACTATAGAGATTCCCTGTTCATGTCACCCTACTACCCATGAAAATTGGAAAATCTGATCTGCAACAGAACAGACAGTTTCCTGAAAGAGCAAAAGTTGAGCCAATAATATTTGCACAGAATTGAGGATGAGGAAAAATCTGTATTCTGTGAAAAATAAATTCTCTTATTACAGCCTTTGTGTATACACAGTGGAGTAAGCAAACGTCTCTGTTTAGGAAGGTCTCATCCTACTCAGGGTGACCAATAAAGAACAAGCAGTTTCATTTCCTTGCTGAAGCTACATCAAACCTCTCAGCTTCTGATAGCAACAGATCATGGCCTAAGTCTCCCAGCTGACAAGAACTTTCTCCAACCATCCTATATCAGGTATGCACTGCTGAACAGGAAAAACCCCAAACAAACCGTAAGGAATACACAGAATTTTACCTCCCACATCTCTACTAATAAGCACCTCAAGTACAGCACTGCCACCATAAAAGACTGACAGGATTTAAAGAGTATCTGCACACTATCTTTTATCTGAAAGATTCATAACCTCTTATGCCATAAAAGGAAAAAATAAAAAAGGAAAAAAAACCCCAAAACACAACAAAACAGAGAGAAACACCACCTGAATCACGGGCAGGCAAGAGTATTACTTACACATCACCTTAGTGCTAGAAAGGGATGAATGAGACAAGTGAGATCTTGATTTTGGCAAGAAATAAAGTAAGTGAACAGAAAGTAATAGTTGTGTGTTGTTAATGATACATAATTATTTAGCTTATGCACAGTTTGCAAGTTCATTATTGCAGGGTAGTAAGTATAATTCAACGGAGAACCAAAATCCTACTTGCAAAAGAAGCAGAGCTCTAAGTCTTAGTGATGCTCTTACATCTGTACAACTCAAATGAAGCTGTTAAATGCTACTTTCTTCTTTCTAAGAAAATCCTTATGAACAAGGATTAGGTTCAGGTTTTTGTTTAGGTTCAGCTATTTGTGTTCTCATTAGTCATTTATGATGCTTTTACCTGCGATGGATGGGAAGTTCCCTGGGAAGGCTCCACTACACTATCGCTTTACATCACGGAGCAGCAGGCACACATACACATTTAAAGGAGCAAAACACCTGTTGTTTAGGGACCATCATGAAACTCCTGGAATGCTGATGCTGGATACAGTACTGGAATGGCATGTAAAGAGATACAGGTGTGCCATGAAGCCCTCAAGTAAAAATAAAAAAACCCAAACAAACAAACAAACAAAACTGTCTTCAAATTGAGATGCTGCATCATTGAAAGAGTTTAGCAGGAAAACATTATGGATATCAAAGAAACACCTGTTACCCTTGGCTGAAACAATAAACAATTTGCAAGCTGTTTGAGAAGGGGGTGGTCAAACAAGCTCTCTATTTTTCATTTAGGCCCCTTGCTGGGAAGGGTAGTCAAAGCTGGAGTCTTCTTATCAGCACACTGCTGGAGCTGCTAAACTTGTTTTGAGATCCTTTCTTTATTTCCATGCGATAACGGCATGTGTTAAAAGCATGCCTCACATTACCATATGATTCAGGCAGTAAAACAAGTTTCCTTTAGTATAGCCTTTTAGGGAAAAGATTCAAGCACTAAAAATATATTCCAATCTGCATTTCATTTAACTAATGTTTTGGTTTGACCTTTTCTGCACACTTGCAGCCTTTTATGTGATTTGTCTGTAGGCATTTAAGAACCCCTAACATAAAACAATGAGTAAATGATGGAGAAAGGGATTTACACTTTCTTCATAATTTCTATTACAAAATTCTCTGATACTTAAGAAATCAGCTGTAGAGCCATCAAGCTATTGCCCAGGAATGGGAGTCTGAAATCTACTAACTGGAAAACACTGGGGAAATAAAGACAATCTTTATCTTGTCAGTGTGAGGAGAAACAAAAATTTGGGTTACGGGCATTTCTGCATCTGGAGGTCCACATCAATCTACTAAAAAAGCAGTAAGATAAGACATTTGAAATCTGCTCCAAAGCAACTGATTCTGCAAAGGACAAAGGGTTTTGCAAGTTAATGAAGGGCGGGGTGGGGAGAGTAGTGAATGAGTCCAAGACACGCTGATAGATGAAAAGGCAGAAGAGAGCTGAACTCTGCAGTCTCTAAAGAAATATGTATTCACTTTCTTCACCTCTGGATCCACACATGCAGGCATGTTCACACCCCTGCTTCCTTGTAAATTTCCAGAAATAGTAGGTAACTCTCCAAATCAAAATGCCATATCTCTCCTGCCAGAATTCGATGAAATCCCTGGCAATGTGAACTAGGAAGGTCTCAATAGCTAATGTGCGGTCTGTCTGTGTGTCTGGGGTTCCTCCCTCTGCTTACTCTGTAACTCGTGATGCCTCTGCTCTCTCCCATCACTAAGTCCCTTGCACCACTACCAAGCCCGTCATTAAATGCTTTTGGAAGTTTGCTTTTTAACCTTCACATCTGTGTTTATTCTCTGCACAAAACCAGAGTGGAATCTGTGCCTGGCAGGCATTTCCTTTTGTAAAACTCCTTCTTCTTTCCTTTTCTGACTTTTCAGAGCATGAAATGTGCCTGCTAATCCTAATTGCCGCAGATGGAGAGTCTCGCAGAGACCAGAAAAAGGGGGCATCCTTCCACCAAGCAGCTGTGAGCAGGCACCACTCTTAAGCCCTCTGTTTTCCACAGCTCCCATCTCACTTTAGCACATTTCTGAAAAACACAAGGACAAACCTCTACAAGTAGCTATACCAGAAAAATTTCAAAGAATTACCCTGTTCTGCCTAAATGGCCCTCCCAGCACAAGACCTGGGAAACCTTCACCCAAATCCCCCAAAATTTCACCATGCCCCCCCAAAATCCCCATTTTGCCTGGCAAATCCCATTTTGCCCCCCTCCCCACCCCCCTTCCAGGAGCCCTCACCCAGGCCATGTAGAATTTTGCCAAGAGCCTGGAGAGCTGCCTGGGCAATGCTGAGCTTATTGTGTGACCTGACTCAGGGTGGGCAGTCCTCAAATACTGCAGCAGTACGTCAAAGAAAAAAGCAAAATGTCTGGCTTTTAAGTGTCATTTGCCTGTCTATATCCCAACATTAGCTCTCTTATCAAAGAAAAACTTTGTAAGGTCCCACTGGCATATCCACACAGCTGGCCTTTCCATTAGTAGTGTCTTGGCCAGTAACAGAGGCACCAAAAAACTGAATCAGTATGGTATTAAGACATTTTTGCTGCCAACCGCCATTGAAGAAGTTACCTTTCTAGCTTAGCAGTGTCTGGATTTAGAGGAGTATTTCCAGTGTAGCAACAAAAAAATGCTTCAGAGGGTTGCTGCCACCTAACCAGAATATCCTTACCACCCAAGGCTAATGCTTGGCTCCTCCCCAGTTGCCACATCCCACTGTCTTATGAGGCCTACTGCAGTTCACTGCTCTAACATAGATGCTAACATGTATCAGACTGATCCAGTGTTGCCAAAACTGTTGTATATAGTTTAAGATAATTGAGAGGTCTTGCAATTTCTTGTTATTGAGACTGTGTGCCAAGACCATTGCGACCTCCAGCCCATATTCTATTCAGGTTATACTTTATCTATCAATTCCATAGTTTGTTAGTGTGGCCACAGTTTTAGTTCACACTAAGTAATTCCCCTTCCTAAAAGGCTCAAATTATGTTGTAACAGCACTCCCATCTAACCAATATAGCTACACCAACAGACAGATGTAGAATAGACACAAAAATAACAAGTCAAACTGCTTTCCACAGAAAAGCATTTTCCATTGCGAGTGTGCATTTTAACTACATTAAATCCTATTAATCCAAACAAATCAGCAAGCCAAATTCCTGCTACCGCCTCTGCAACTCTTACTGCAAGAATGTGTGCTTAGCACAACTTGAAATGTGCATGTCTTATACCAAAACACCCATCTGCAGTGGAGAGAAAACCTCAGCAATGTCATTGTAGAGCACCTGCATGCCTTATCAACCACCACATTGCAAAAATACAAACTTTCACTAATTCAAGAAGCAGTGTGTTCCCTGAAAGGGTTTGAATTCTGCAGGTTTAACTGTGTATCAGTACAACAACAAGCTTCCATACAGGAGCCACTTTTCATCGTGGAAATAGCAGTACATAGTATTAATAGAAGTGCCAAGCACAAAAACATATTCAAAGGCTTGTACTTGCCAGTGAATGGAAGACTTGCAAAAGTTATTACTATCCTTAAACATATTTCAGGACTGCTGTATTACAGGACCAGCCCTGTGCACCCCATCTTGTAATGAAAACACTGCATCAGTTTAGTGACATGGACTGAATCTGCACAATACAAAGCACTAGCTAAACATGCTCAGTGGTGGATTTTCACATGAATAATATTGTGTGAGCAGGACACATCACAAAGTATCACCAATCTAAAGAGCAAGAAGAAGAGAAGGCAGGACAGGAACTGGAAAGTAAGCAGAGAGAGTTGCTGTTAGCCAGGTAAAGCAGTGAACAGACACACGACCTGAAGAAAGCAGAAAACAAGCAAGCTGAGAAAACACAAATCTAACAGTAGTTGAACTCATGTGAAGGCAGATCAAATTAGATTAAATTTAAAGCATGGTGGGAAGGAAAGGAGGAAGCCCAGGCTGGAAGAATGTAATAGGGAGACCACATTATTCCAACTGAAACAGAACAAAGTAAAAGAAATCTACAGCAAATAAAGTACTTCACTATCACAATGTTCTGAACACTTTTTCATGGAACACCCACTTTGAGGGTGGTTTGGCATGATGTAGATGACAGCAATGGAAACAAGACTCATTCCTTATTGCCACTAGCTTTAATGCACAAAGCAGGTTGCTGCACCCCAGCAAGTATGCAGGGATCTCTGTTTGAAACCAGTGCAGAGACTCAGGCTCAAGGGGTGACCCAGATCCCAGAGCATGCAGAGCAGGACTGACACGGCATGATAGTCCACAACTTGACAGACCAAGTGTAACAATGTGGAAGTAACCCTGCAACATTTGGAACAATGACACAGCATAAGGGCTCCCAGAAGTCAGGACTCCACCAAGAAGTTTGGCCAAACTCATAACCTTGTAGTGACTTCTGTAAAATTGGTGCCGCAGTTCAGCTCATCACAGACAGGTCCAACCCACTGCAATTACAAAACTGACTCCAAGATTAAAGGAGACTACCACTGTATTCCATTGTTTTTAAGAAGTGTTAAAAGGCAAACTCAAAGCCACATCCAGAAAAACTAAGGCAGCAAAAGTACTTAGAGGCTCAGCATGCAGGTCTTGCACTGCACAGTGAATGGATACTTAAATGAGTTTTATTTCTTTTTTAGGGCAGACTTGACCTTAATCCATCTTGAATTAGTTCATAATGCTTCCAGAGGCTTGGAAGGTCCCCAAGAAGCTTCTGTACAAAATAACCACCACAGCTACTCTACACATCATTTACAAGCAAAAGTGGACAGAAATTTCATATGATGAAAACAGGGCAACGACAACTGGTTACAGTAAAATTTTCAATTTTGCACAATCAAGATTTGGAGCAAGCCATGCTCTACTGGAGGGTAGGGGTCACAAACTAAAAAGGAACTGTGATTAAATGTTCCAGAATCTCACCCTCACAGCAGCAGTCAGAGGTCCAGCTCCTACCAGATCAAAGAATCAGCAGTGGTACATTCTAGAAGATTATGAACACTGCAAGCCAGCCTCTCAGTCCTAGGATTCAGTATAACATTGCAGTTCCAAATGACAATTTTATTAGGCCTCACAAGTCATAGGACAGCAGAAGTTAAGCAGTAACTTAACTTCACTAAAATCACAGGAGTGATCAGGGAGACCAACATCCACTTACAGCTAGCTTCTTCGAAAGCAGAGAAATTATGACAGGGATTTGCCTTCAGCTTTCTTTGTTTCGTGTGTCAACTGACATGCAAGTACCCATGAATAAGGGTTTTTCTATTGAATCTCATCAGCCAAGCTGGGCCAGGAAAACATAGAAACACACTCCCCTTGCGTAACTTACATGCCTTCCACATACAGAATCCAATAAAGATCTCAGCAAAATGCTTTTTCATCTTACCTTTCAAAATCTTTGTGAATCTGCTCGCTCCATTTGGCCTATGAGATCTTTCTCTATTATTGAGTCCCACTCTGTCACAACTTAATGCCTTCCAGCCCTTCTTTTTTATTTCATCTTGATATGACTTCCAGTCCATAAGCCCCATTAAGTTATTTGTCTCCCCACAGCCTTGTTTCTCCTGTGCCTTCTTTTCCTTCCACCCTGGCAAAGTACTTTTGGGTTTTCTTTACACTTTTCAGTGTCCTCATAATGGGATCGTGGGGATGTATATGTACGTGTTGGGTATTTGCCTCCTTCTCTTCCCACAAGAGGAGGTGAGCCTGACCCACCTGTGAAACCAGTACCCATTCCTCCATCTATTGCAAGACAACACTAATGGAAACTGCCACCAGACCAATTCCCTCCACTACACTTTTTCACTCTGGCAACTCAGAGAAGCCTTGAGATCTGACTTGCTTGGTCTGTGGTGAACCAAAAGACAGATCTTCAAACAGCTTCTGTGTGCAGCAAGCAGGAGACATCACATGGATGGGTGCATGCATGCCCACACCACGAATGCTAATACGAACAATTGTTTGAAAGAAGACAAAGTGTTTCTCCAGCTTAACTGAAGCCCACGCCTGCAATCCCAGCTACCTTTGACTCATTCCTCAAACCCTCCCCTCCTCCAGCTTCCCTTTGTCTCTGCGCAGAATCTCGGCTGCTTGTAAGAAAATTACCAAGTGACATTACTTCCCCTACCTTTTCAACCTTCCCTTCCCCTCCTGCAATTCTTGCCATAACAGACACAAGCCTGTTCCCAGTTCTTCTAAACATTCCAGCAGCCTCTGTGATTTTCCCTCTTTTGAATCAATTTCTATCCCTTGCCATTTGTCAGTAAACGTGTGTATGCTCTTCCTCTCCCTTTCACAATACAAATATACATTAATTTCTTGCACCTCCAAATTTCTCAATGACTCTGGATCACAGTTTGGATGTCTAGGATAAGAAGAGGAAATGCATTGTCCCATATGTCCTTATCATCCCTAGCTCTCAAAGTGTATACAAACTCTGGGCAGTCACTGTTCTTTTTCCAGTCCAGCATATCTTCCATCTCAACAACTACTGAATCTGCTCTACTTCTAGTGAACCCCCCCACCCAGGACTAGTAGTCTAAAGTATTCTCATTAACTCTTTCTTAGCAAAGGTACTAACATTTTTGATTATTTGATTGCTCCTCCCTTGCCTTCTGGAAATGGCTTCTACCTACCACTACCACTCTAACCAACCCCAAAGATGCTGAAAGACTCAACCACCATCACTACAACTTCTTCCATACTCTGCTGCCAGCCCTGAAGTTATTTAACGGGCCACGAGCCACATCTACCTACTCCTTCCTCCCGACTGCAGCAATGGGTTGATGGGTTGAATCATATTGATACAGCTGAAATTGAACCTCGTTTCAGCCAGTGCTTCAAGCAAGAAGAAGATATGTGAATCTGGTTCCCACAGCAGCAAGAGTAGAACTCAGAAGCCAGGCAATGAGGGACCTCAGAGTCCAGAGCTGTTACATTTGCAGAGGCTGGCTGACAGCATCTCCCATTTTGAACTCTCAGAAACATAACAGCTCCTGCCTGCCAGGCCTTCTGGATTACAGCCCACACTGAGCTCAACAGGAGAGTGTGGCAACCTACTGCTCAAGAAAGCAAAATACAGCTTCCTTTAGTAGCACTACATTGCAGCTCTTGCTTAGTTCAAAACCACCTCTGAGCTCCTGCAGACATTGGAGACCATTCTCACTTCAGCCACACTCCAGAGGTGATGGGTGCACTAATTTAAAAAGAAACAAGGCATGGAGACACACATATGAGGTATGCCTTTGGATCCTGTTTATATTTTCCAGTGTACAAAATCTCCGCTGTCTGCATTTACTTTTGAGTTCTGAGGCAAAGAGTTAAAAAGATAATATGAACTCACCTAGTGCTCTCATCCTGACTACAGCCTGTGTTTGCTAGTGGACAAATGCTGTTTGGCTTCTCTGCTCCATGTTTTTCAAGAACTTCCCCATCTCATGCAAGCAACTTAACACCTTTCACATTTTTAACAACCCAAAAGCACTGACAAATCCAACCTTTATGTTTTGGGGAAAGTCTGAAGCCTGCATTTATTTCCTAGGCTCTGCCCTTCCACAGGCATTCTCTAAAACTCCTCTGGGTTCCACACAGGGAGCAACTTACAGTGGCTCATATTAAGGTAAAAAGTAACTCTGAGGAAGCAAGCAAGTTGTCACTAACCCTGCCAAGATCTTCCCATATATCTTCCCCCACAATCAAGGAAAGCCAGCAGACCAGAAGCATAAAACCAACAGTACCAGCTGAGTAATGATACTATGTGGAGGAAAAAGCACTACTGCAGAACCTAATAGCTAACACAACCTTTGATTTGTATGCATTAAGTGATAACAGATTGAGACTTTAATGCTCAATTACAAATAAACATCCAATGGTACAATCCTATCTACCTGCAGAAGGAACCAGGAGATCATCACATGGCATTCTTACCAGATCCATTATTCGACACACAACAATGTTGCCATAGCAAAAACCTCCTCCATCTTTATGGCAAGGTGGCTATAAAAATGTCTATGAAGATATTTTATACTGGGCGTAGCAAATCTTAGGATTTGCTTTGTGGTGTTGGGTTCCCCCCCCCACCCCCGCCCCATATAACACATTAGTGAAAATCATGACTAATCTCTTCAGAGATGACAGCCGAATGTGGCAGGCCACTGAGGATTCTTACCCCTCTGCATGGCACGGGTTCCTGCCTCCCCTCTGCGCTCTGGAGCATGGGTAATTTTTTTTTTTTTTTTTTCCCCTTTTAAAAGGAGGCAGCAAGCTCTGGGAAAATACTTTTATGGCTAAGTGAGTTTTACCACCCACAAAGAGACAGGTCCCCAAGGGGCCTCACCGCCCACAAAAGATGAGCACTTCTGCAAAGCCTTACCTCTTCTGATATAATGATATCTAGAAATTCATCTCTTTAACAATGCACACAAAAGGAATCAGCCTGCACCCTTCACTTTTAAGAACATGATCACCTCTCTCCAATGCCTTTCTGAATCTCAAAGGCAGCTTTAGAGTCACAGCCAACAATACAAAGAAAGGCTTACTGGGACAGCTTGCATCAGAAAACACATTATACAAGCTTTCTCAGATGCAGTGCTTGCTTCCAGTCCTGCAGCACTTGTGACATGATGCAAATGGCTGGAAGAACCTCTCCGGCAATGGGACCTCTGAAGACACCCTATGAAAACTGCTGTACATGTACCAGGAACTTTGAGACCAGTACTACAATCATAAATTTTCCTTTGAGACTAGGCAGTAATTTTGCTAGTTTAAACACCCCACGTACTGGGAAAAAACCTGTTTCACCAATCAGTTACCTCAAGGCAAGTGGTGAACTTTATGTGGCAGGACTTCAAGAAATTAAAAATTCCCAACACCATTGTTCAAGTATCGTTTTTTCTTCCAATCAAAATTATTCGGATATCAGGTTTTGCATCTTTCTATGCCTTTTGTCCACTGTATTAAAGGGTGCTCTATCAGACTTCTTTTCCCAACAGCCATATCTAGACCAAGCAAGTAACAACTACCTACTACTTCTTTGATTAACAAGTACATGAAGCTTATGTCATTCTATAGCTGAAGTTTTCCTCAGCTGATTCTTCCTTCAGCTATGCTAAGTCCTTCTGAAATGTAGACACAAAGAGTTGTACATGGACTTGAACATCATCTGGAATGATGACAATAAGAACATATAAAAAGACAACAGTAGTTTCATACTCCCCGATATTGCCTGCCTCCATAAGGTGGTAGAGCTGTAGCATCATGACAGTAATTCACATTCTATCACTCGCAGCTCCCCAAAGCCATTTGCAAAGCCGCTACATTGCCCAAAACAAGACTTCAAAACTGCAAATGGGATACACATTACTGGTCCCAAAGTAGCTTATCTCACTCTGGGCTGTAATAATAGTCACAACGGTATCATTGCTTGGATCACCACTGGGAAAAAAGCAACTGCAGCAAAGATGGCCCTCCAAGCAAACAGATTTCACACTGCCACTCTCACACTCCATATTTTACTATCTACAGTCAGAAGTGGATTGACCCCAGATCCTAAACACCTTCTTTGAAAGGTCAACAGCAATTAAGAGAGCTTAACTGGCCCAGTCATTCCATAAAACTGCTTCTTTATCTGTCCAAAATCTTCCCTGCTGTTTTAGCTTAATTCAAGAGCTTTGAGTACCATTGTTCCCATTTGAACAGTCTTCCACAAATGCATATGAAAGCCTATGAAGTGCTGGTAACAACTCTGCAATTGCACCATCATCTTTTCTGGATACACTGATGCTAAAAGTGTAATAAGCATTTCAAGGCTCTGTATTTTGGGCCTTTTAACTCTTTAATACACCTTTATTATATGGAGTAGTACACATAGCTCTAACAACTTCTCTCACAGGACAATCCACAGCAAACAGTCTCCACAATTCCTTAAATGGAGCCAGTCACAGAGCGTATCTGGCACAATGGAGTAAATGCAGATCTTTACAACTATTGCTAACCTCAGTGCAGCATCATTTCCAGATACTAGCCAAGAGTCCCCCAATGCCTCAGAGCTCATCAAGCATCTCCTGTGGCCTGCACTCACTCTGATGAGAAGAGTGGTGCTCGTTCTAATCACACTTGCAAAAAGAAGATGTAAGTTATACTCACAATGTACTGATCCAGACCAAGTCTTTCTACGGACACTTCTGCTATGTAAGCAGGCAACTGAAAGGTTTTCAGCTTCCAGTTACCAAAAGGAACACAAAATGAGACTCTTGGAACAAAATTAATATAAACTCATGGGAAGTTAGTAACAAAGCATTCTCCAGTAGCATCTGCTCTCTCAGACAACCCTTGAAAGAGCCAGAAGTCCCCTGCAGTAACAACCATCATAAGGTCTTACAACAGTTTAGGGGACAATGCCAATATATACAATGCCAATATATACAACCAGAAGCAGCTGTACCTACTTCTGCAATACAGTGTTTAACAGAACTACAAAAACCTCTATTCTCACCTACACTGAACCCCAACATCATTTCACTGTTCCTGTGTACTCAGTCAATTCAGAGAATCACTGAATATTGAGAGTGGAAAGAACCTCTGAGATACTCTAGACCATTCCCTTGCTCAGAGCAGGGTGAATTACAGCAGGTTACCAGGGACTATCTCCAGTCAAACTTGGATATCTCCAAAGATAAGAGACCCCATAATCTCCACAGGCAAACTGTTCCAGAACTGACCACTCTCCACAGAAAGAAAAAGTTTTCTTCAAATGGAATTTCAATTTGTGTCCATTGCCTTTTGTCCTTTCATTGGGCATCCCTGAATAGAGTCTGGCTCTCTTCATTCCCTCAGTTATTTATACATATTGACAAGATGCAGTCCAAGCCCTCTCTTCTCCAGGCAGAAGAGTTCCAGGCTGAGTCTCTCTCAACCTATTCTCTCAAGTCAGTCTGTAAACCCTTGCTCATCTTTGTGGCCCTTCACTGCACTTACTCCAGTATGTCCATGCCTTTCTTGCACTGGGGTCCAGAACTGGACAAAGTACTACAAATGTGGCCTTACCAGGCCTGAAGAAAAGGATCACCTCCCTCAGTCTGCTGGCAATGCTCTTCCTAATTCAATACAGTACACTGATGGCCTGAATTTTTGAAGGGCACATTTGCTGGCCCATGTTCAAATTGCTGTCCACAGAACCCCCAGGTCATTCATTGCACAGCTGCTTTCCAGACAGTAAGTCCACAGCCTGTACTGGTGCATGGGGTCATTCTCCCCCAGGTGTAGGACTTGGCATCTCTCTTCACTGAACTTAATGAGATTTGCTGGTCCATTTCCCAGTCTATGAAAGTCCCACTGAACAGCAGCATAACTTTCTGGTTCATCACCTATTCCTCCTAGTTTTGCTGAGGGTGCACTCTGATCCATCATCCAAATGATGAATGAAGATCTCCTCTTCTAGATAACTTCCTTTCTGACATCAGAGCAGGATGTAGCCTGCCTAATTTTAGGCCTCTAAGTAACCCACAGCAAAAAAGTACTCTTTCAAAACTCCCTATTTAATCAGTGTTAGAAATATTGCCAGCTCCACAGAAGATTCAGAGCACCTCATTTCAGCTCACTGCAGGTGCTGAATCCTCAGAGCAGAGGCTTTTTTTCCTCTGCTAGCTATACAGGAAGCTTGGCCTCCCAAGTCAGATGACCCCAAAATTATAGTGTAAATACCTTCCATAGTGCACATAGCTGCGGATTCTTATTTCCAGTTGACTCACAGTCCTCTCAATTAACACATTCCCAGACTTATCAGATTGTGATAAACTATGGCTTGAGTTACAAAAGCATAGAGGAAAGACAAGAACAAAAAGGAGCGAGCAATAGTAGGCTTTAAAGTGCTAACAGCACAATTTTGACTCTTTAGCTCCCCTTTACTGTGCAATATTTAAGAGACTCATGGAAAATCTCCAGTTCTCAGGTGTGAAGGTTCTTTGCATACAAAAGCATTAATACATAAAATCTATTTCAGAAATGAAACTGATTTTGGAATCACTCAAGCCTTCGAGTACTCTAGTCTCTGGAATCAAATAGGGGATAACATTTTACAAGGGCTGTGAAGCAAGTTCATTTGATCTACCCCACAATCTTTAGTGTTTTGCACTCTTCATGTCCCAACCAAAGAAATCAAACTGTACCTGTTCACAGAAGTAAACAGAGAAGTCTATGTGAGCACAGAGCAGCTCTGCTGCTAAGTGGAAGATGCAACTGAACAGCGACGCAGAGCAAGCAGGGCATAATAAGCAGACAGCCAGAGTAAAGTTATTCCATACAGAAAGTACCCTGACACCTTCTGGCTGTTTGTGCTTTTTGTGTACGACAGTGTACAGCAGGAGTGGACAGCAAAACAAGGATGAGTAACTGCTCAGACTCTCAATGCAGAATTTGGTATTTTGAATGTGAGGGAAAGGCTAACTGGAAACAACACACACAACCTCTTCCAACACATAAATGCATATGTTAATGGCTTTCTCTTAACACAACCTATCACCCACTTTCAGGAGACATCTAGGTAAACAGAACTAAATCCCGTTTAGCTCAGAGGAGTATTTATCTGCATCAAAATGAATGCAAACAGCTTAGGAACATTTGTGGGGGTCTCTGCACTGGACTAGAATTTCAGAAGAGATTGCCTGTAGGTCATTCAAAGGCTAATTACATCAACTACCTACCAGCCTTCACTGTGCCAAGGTACAACATACAGGATGACACAGATTACAGCACCAGAAAAGAGGCAGCTGGACTGCCAATTAAAGCACAGAGCCGGAAAAAACAAACTCACTGGTGTCCTGCAATATAGGGAAAAATTATTTAAGTACTATAAAGATGGACCTGGTAGGAAGAATGTAGCATCTGTGGATCAGCTATCTGAGCCCAGGGTCACCACAAAGTTTTGTATTAAGAGCTGTTTTCTAGACTTGTTATTTTTTTTAAGCATTAACAAACTGTCTTCCATCTTCTGGGAGAGGAATCTGATTTGAAATATGTGTGCTAGGAAGTTCACCTTCTGACCATAACCATGATGTTGTATAATCCTGTAGCCACAGCTACAGAATCCATGAACTGGAAGTCAAGAAGGGATCTAATACTACAAGAAAGTTAACTCACTACAGTACCTGACTTTATTCTGCACATAGGACACTGAACTACCAGGAGATTTCATTTGAGATACTCTACTGTAATTGAGCAGCAACATTAAAAACTTTCATGGTTGAAGGCTGATCTAGGAAAACACCAGCTGGTGAGAGACAGAGGCAGATAAGAGCTGAGGTGCCGCAACTAACCTTTGTGAAAGCTCAAGGGCTGCAAGTGTGTTTTTAGAATACATGAAGCAAATTTATGAGTGAACACTTAGATAAGAGGATGTCATGCAATTAAAATCTTTGCCACATTTCCAAATCCTACCACAAAGTCTTCAAAAGCTTAAGTACTATGTTGAGGAAATCAACATCTGAGGTTACCTCTCACCAGTCCTGTGAAGGGACACTCCATCATTCCCTCCTGTAAGAAGTTCTTTCATTTACAATTCAGCCATACAGCCTCTTTTTTCCCTTACATTTCTTCACGAAAGGCTGCACTTTCACAGAAATTATAAACTGTTCTCAAGCCTGTGATGAAGGTGACAGGTATCTATAGTTCTCAAGTCACAGAAGAATCTGAGGCATATGTTAAGCCTCTTATACCATTTAGTGTCCACTGACGTAGATCACAGAAACACCATAAAAATAAAGTTACTCAAAGGTTCACATCTTTCCATATTTAGCAGTACCAAATAGACTTATAAAAGAAACAGGCAGCATAGAAAGCCACATAGCTCTGTTCATTGATTCTATTATTCTACAGAACTCTCTACTGTGAAAAGCAGGATTAGATCAGGACACTAATTCAAATTCACACAGCTGTCTCGGATGAAAAGGCAGAAGCAAGCCAATATCAATAAACCAGTGATGGACAGTTGAAGGTACAGATTCAGAATAACACTCAAATCTCAGGGAACTGTACAGAAAATACATAACTACTAATACTGAGAAAAACATGGGTACATCAGAGACAACTGGCAATGCGTCTTTCTATCAACTTTTGCTGGCCTTCTGGAGCTCTCAAGTTATGTTTGTCTTACTCTGCCCAGCTGTGCATCACTACAATCACATTTGAGGGATGGGAGCATCTCAGAACAGAATTAACAGCATACTGTACATGACAGAACAGGATTAGGTCAAGATGACCTGACCACAGGAGGCAATCACAACTGAAATGCCAGAGGAACTGGAGATCTGCCTTCAACATGGTTTTGAAGGCAAAGAAGCCTTTTATTGTGATCACTTCTATCATTAGAGCAGATGTGAAAGGTTACTGTAGGGCTAACTCAACTTTCAATGGCAACCAATAGCAACTATGCAGCTGCATGTACCACAGGCTCAACCATATCCATTTAGCTGGCTTTAGGTTAGAGCCATTCACTTGTGAACATCAGCTCTAAATACAGCTAGAGCATTTAGCTGTTAATCAACAGACTGGGAATGTGCACCAGGAGGCACCTTAACTACTGCATGTCACTGGTGAGAGGCCACCACCATCATAATTCTTATTAGGAGAACTATCACATGCTCAATCACATCCTTCCTGTCCCGGAAGGATGACATTATCCATCTTAGCTAATTTTCACCATGATGAAACTTCATACACTTTAGCAATTGAGTGTTAGCAGTTGCTGGCTGAAGAACAGAAATTCACCAGGAGACACATGACTTTGAATCCTCCCAGGAAGTAAAACTCTAAAGAACTGCATAGCTTATAGGATTTTGGGAAAACAACAGCCAAACTTCACACTTTGAAATTCTAGACTCCCATTAAAGGGATCAACTGATTCTTAGCTTCATCAATAGCCTCAGCCCCATCCCAGTGTAAGAAGGCTACAGCCAGCTTGCTTTGGCAATTCCAGCAGAGATATCCAAAGCTGAACCATTATTGCTCTTGTGGCAGGCTATAGCCTGATTAGATGTGGGATATGGAAAAATCTGTAATCAAGCTCATTCTTTGACTACATGTAAGTGTTCAATCTCTGGTCTGAATTTATTACCCTGAGATAGCTACGAAATCACTCAGAAACTGTACATGTAGAATTTGTATCACTCAAACCTTAAGCCCTGCGGAATCTGGATCTCCCCACAAGGTGGAAGACTCAGAGCAACTGTGCTGGATTGTGTTTAAGCAGATAAAAGTCTAGTGGCAAAGCCAGAACAGATAAACATAACCTATGACCACAAAAGGAAAAATATTTTCTTTGTTGAGATACACATAACTGAATGGAAGCCTATTAAAACAAAGTGAGGCAAGACAGAAGCATTCCACAAAGTTAGGTAACTCCACCATAAACTTTCATCTGTATGTCGCCTAATGAGTAACAGAAATGCCAACAAAATGGTTTTTGTGTCAATTTTTAAAGCCTTCTGCAAAGTTCCTTGGGAAACACTGATTCTCTTCTTCCCCTAAGCTTCCACTGAACTGAAACTAAAGCCTTCTTTGTTTCACTATACTATTAGCATGCCTCTGTCCATCCCAAAGCAGTCAATTACTATAAAGCCTGAGGCAAAAGTTCACAGAGGGGAACAAGAGGTCACAAGCACTTCAGCGGCAATGATGCAGACCTTTTATTTTGAATGTATCTACGGATTTTAAAAAGGATATTAAAATGGACATCCTGGTCTGTGCTACCAGATGCCAAACGATATCTGTAACTTGCCCATCACAGCAGTGTCCCGCTTCCCAATGCAACTTAGGACAACGAGAAATCTATTAAAAAAACAAACAAAAAGACCAAACCAAAACCAACAAATAAATGAACCAAAGAAACAAACAAACAATAAACCCAAACAAAACAGTGGGCAGAAATACTCAGCTTACAGAAACATTTCAAAAAAGCAGTAAGAGGGAGTAAACAATACTGAGCTATGTGTTCCTTGGACGTATTAACGCTGCTGAGTGTACTAACTCCCACCAGAAAAGGTGCAATCTCATCCCCCAGAACATCTTTTTGGTATCTCCTGGGAAGTGTAGAAGGGAAAAAGAAATTCAAAAAAAGAAGGAAAAAGAAAACCAAACCAAATATCAAACCCCCACTCTGTTGGCCCACAGAGAACCCACAAGACTCTACGACTGAAATGGCCCCAAGATGCAGTATTCCACCTACACTGCCACATGCAATCAATCAGCCATATGAAGTGAGAAACCAAAATATATTTACTGCTTTCATCATCACTTTAGCAACCAACCACTTCAACTAGCTTTCACTGTATGGATGTTTCCTTGGAGACCACAACTCCATCACTTAGGGCAGTTCACCAAGGAGAGGAGAGTGCAGAGGGTGGCTTGTAGCCCACACTACCAAGAGCCTTAAAAAAGCTGCCAAATGAACTCTCAGGTCTCTTGACGAGTCTTGAAATACAGGGGAATATGGAAGATTGAAAAATATGCTAGTGTTATACCAGTATTTTAAAAGGTTGAAATAGGATGAGACTGTCAGTCTTGTCAACCTGACATTGATTCCAGACAAAATAATGAAAAAGCTGATATAAGACTCAGTTAATAAAGGATTAAAGGAGGACAGTGTAATTACTGCCAATCAATGTAGACTTTACAGAAAAATATAACTTGTCAAACTACCAACACTTTTTGGTGTGATTACAAGTTTCAATGCAAAAGGTAACAATGTTGATGCAATATATTTTCACATAGTGTTCTACCTGGTGCCAGAAAGCACAGTGATGCAGCATTCTGTATCAGCTGAGAGATCTGAACTGCACCAGCAGATAATGAAGCAGGCAGGTGCTACTGGGGCGAGATGCTGTTCCAGTGCTCCATGCAAATTAAGCTGCTGGCATGGAGATCTCCCGGTCTGTCATGTCGACTGGTATCTCTTCATTCTCCCCCTGGGCTCCCACCTACTCTACCCATCTGTTGCCACCTTTCCCATGCTTCGCCTGGAAGTGCCTTGGTACAAGGATGGCCACCAGTCCCCTGACTAGTACAAAGGGCTCTGATTTGAGCTAAGCTCTGTCTGGCATGTTAGTAATTCTGCCCAACCCACTGCATTGCTGTATTAGTCCATGTGCAGACACAACATGTAATTTTTAGGGGTTCATTAAACTTGACTCTAAGGATTTAGTCTCAAGGCAGTCCTCCCTAGCATGCAGTGAATGTCTGTGTAACACATGCATCAGAATGACACTTAAACAACAGAAAGCTGCTCACGTAAAGCGGATAGCTGAAAGTAAACGGACAGAGCCTGACAGCAAGAGCTCTGACATTAAGAAATTTAGTCAGCACACTACAGTAATTCACTAAGATCTCCATCTGCTCCTTTGATTTCCTCTCAACATATAGCAGTAAATGGGGCAGTGGACAGGAGCAGAAGTACAATTGGATGTATTTTCCCAGACAGCAGCTCTCAGTCTTACTTGATCACAGAAGTCTACTGTCAGTTTTTACAAAACTGTCAAGTTAGCAATATAGTTTTTTTGGTATCTCTTCTCAAATGCTGTAGAAGTTACATAAGAAATACATTTGGCATTTTTGCATTTAAACATAATTCAAAAATGACAGTTTGGATACATGGTAGAATGAAGCAATTCAAATCATTCAAGCTTAGATTAGCCTTTGTTAATGGGAAAAGAGATGATTTATTTTTTTCCTCAGCCAAGGCTGTCAACCTCACCCATAACTACTAGGCCAGGGTTAAAATACTTTTGAGTTTTAATAGAGGTTTTTCACCTTGATACTGAAGAAAGGGCTACCACAAGCCTTGGCACAGGCTAAATATAAAGGAAAGTATACTATCAGTACTGTAAATTTGAATGGCTCTGAAATACAATACTGAAAATTGCAATGCTGCTGACCAACATAACGAGTATAAGAAATTCCCTGGCTATTCCACAATTGCAACCTCATCTTCTAGTTCTTGCCTGTCATGCCTCTACCTAATATTTATAATTTCAACACTCCTTTTTCCTGCAACATATGAACAAGTTTTTGAGCATGGATGTAAAAAACATTTTGAAAACTGAAAGCATGGGTAAAATAAACAAAATATTAAACCAACATAACACAAGCAGTTACTGCACTGGAAGAATAAATTTTATATTTAGGTCAATGAAAGCCCACCCATTCCAGTGTGAGGTTCCACAACACTGCCAGAGTGAACAAACCTTGCCTTACGAAGGCTAAGCACAGCATCACACAGAAAAGACTGATCTCGTTTTTTGAAACTTCCATGATTACAGTTTCTGTCTTTCTTTGCTATTCTTGGCATACATGCAAGAAACAGCAAGCATATGTGTTTTGGGGCTCAAATTCCCCAAAAAGCATAGATGAAAAAGCCAGGCTATTTCCCAGCCACAGTGGAACAGGCAAACTCCAAGGAGGCCTGGAGGAGGGATGAAGGCAGGTGTCTCCCGCAAAGCTGGGCGACACAAGAGTTCTGCAGTGTTGCCTGGCAGCAAGTAATTATCTACCAGTGTGCTGCTTCCACGTGCCAACAGCCAAAGCCCACACAGGCAGCAAGCACAGGCAAGTACATGCGTCAGCTAACGCTACAGGTTAGCTCCACTGTTTCCTAAGGGATACAAGCAAAGGTCCTTTGGATGAGACTTTGGCTGAGTTCTTATGACTCAACAGCACTGGGAATCACTCAGCCCAAAATGTCCAGGGAGACAGAAGTCTAGAAGATGATGGAAATCTATTATCAAAGACAAGATGACTGCCATACTAAACCAGCACTGCAAAACTGGCAACACTTCTACCCCAAAATGATTGGGAAATCTCCAGTAAAAACAGGTTAGATAAATCCTGTCAAAAATGGCTTAGGCACAGTTGATAGTGCCTCAGGATAGGGTAAAGAGTCATGCAGCCCCTTGAGAAACCTTTCAGCACTCCTTTCAGTGAGATCCTCTGATTACCTAAAGGAAGAAGGAAAACCACATCCCAACCTACCTGTCCGTACATCATCTCTTGTTCTTCCCCAAGCTCCAAAATTACTCCCCCACACTGGGGTTAATTACAGAGCAACTCAGACCCAGCCAAAAAAGACTCACCCTCAAGATATGTGTCATCTATAACCATCTCATTCATGAACTGCCAGACTACCATACTCCTCCTCCTCTTTCCCCCACCTCCCTTTCCACCTCCGCTTGCCCTCTAAGGCTCCCAAATGCCTGTGTGCTGTATGTGGTGGCAGCTGAGTTTTTTAATATGCACTTATTAAGATCCTAATTGAATCCCACATTGCCTTGTGTGCGTCTTCCTAGCCGGAACATGAACAAGGCACCCTATAATTCAATTAGAAGGACCTGCAGCAAGCTGGTCATTAGTCTGTCAGGTTGTTTAAAAAAAGACATCTAGGAATAGGGAAAGAAGTTAAATAAAGGGAGAATTGTTAACACCCGTCCCCAATTCATGCAGACACTTCCACACATACCTGAAGCATGGAATCTGCAATGCTCAAGCACTTGAATGGCAGCTTACTACATCAATCCAACAGTCCTTTTTCTTGCTTCAGACAACTCAAACAGAACCCCAAAAGTTGGAATTAATTCTCCTCATCAATCCTTCTCTGTTCAGATTCATGAGAAAACACCGCTAATATGCATGACTCCTGCAAACAAGGAAATCTCATTACCTGCCAAGACCCTGTTGACAGAGGAATGGGTGGCTAAGCCAGGCTGTCCTCGTTCATGGAAAATCCCAGCATAAGGCAAGTACTCTGGCAGCAAGAAGCGTCTGCAAAACAAAAGAGTAAACATAGAGAAAGCCATCCTGTGTACTACAGCCCTGAAGAGCCACTGCAATTATTTTAAGGAAATATGACTACATTCCCTTTCCAGAGGGAAAGCTGGAGTCTTCTGCTTAGCCAACCACTTCCCTGCTTCAAACAAAAAATAAATTACAGATTAGATCCTCCTCTGATCAACGTGGCTGCAAAGATCAGCACTAAACAAATCCTCTACCTCCCACAATAGTTTCCTCATTTCAAACCAGCACATTGTGCTGAGAAACTCTGATGAGATTCTTTTCTCTTCCTATTCTGCCTTCACAATGTGACCTCAACCTGCAAGTAAAAAGCACTAAGACCATGCTATCTTTCAAACATCACAGGACGAGCAGCTCATACTAACACGGCATCCCAGGAGTCCCAGAAAATGCAAACCATGGATAAAGGAAGCCCTGCCCAAGAAAAAGAATCCACCTGAAAGAACCAGAGAGCTGTACTGCTGGTACCTCCAGGATTTCCACACCTTTTGCTCTTCACATAGACGCCTTACCTTGGGACAAAGCGCCCCAGTGACGGTGCAGACATGCGGGCATTCCGGGGAGCTCGGTGCCTGGATCGGTCTCCATTGTCCCTTCAACAAAAGAAAGAAAATTACTGTACATTAAAAATACTATGTAATAAAAATATTTTCCAAGAAAAAAAAAACCACCAGTGACATCATCTAGTCAACCTGAGTATGCTACAGAGATTCTACAGTTCTTATGCTTCCAATGTTCCAAATTCACACAAGTACCAAATCCTCTGCTAGATTTATATAAGGGTAACCCTAAAGTTCACTTTCTTCATTGTTTGACAATGTCTCAAAAGTATCAACAAAACCACAGAGAGTCAATTAATCAATGTCAGCACCTGAGCAAATGAAAGAGAAACATCAGAATTTTGACCAGGAAAGCAAAAGGCAAGCTCACCCCAGTCCTCAGAAGAACCTTCAGTTAGTCAAAGAGAACTCTGACTTATCATTGTTAGTTAACTATCTTTGTTAGTTACAAGTTCACATTTTCATTTTCAGGAGTACAGGCAAAAGAGAATAATTTGCAGACTATTCTTTTGTATTCCTTCCCTGAAGGTCCAGTTTAAGTACCATCAGATCTATCTTACTATCTCACTTTTCATAAGCTCTTTCCAGTTAAATCAGAAGTGTTAGGTGGTGTCAGACAAAACTGCATCTCCTTAACATCATCTCATACTGTTTCACAATAACAATTCTGTTTCTGGGCCTTGGGGAACAAGGGGAAAGGGTCTAGCATCTATTGTCCTACAGCAGATACAGGAAGGCACTTCCCCAGCAGTGCAACACTGAACAGGCTTTCATGGAGAGGCTGCAGAGCTGCTATCCTTATAAGTTTCAAGACAGGAGCTAGACAAACTCACGGGTGGCCCAGTCTGATTTTGGTAATGACAGCTGTACAACAAGCAGGAGATCAAACTGGAGCACCTTCAGAATCACCATCACACACAATTCCTGATATTGCATTCCTAGGCCACAAGGGGTCCTGTAATTATACAGCACTAAAACTGCAAGGAAAATAATGAGACTCCATTAGCGACTCTGGAGTTCTGAAAGAGACCTTAACAGTGCTTTCTTGTCTGTTCAGAAATTTACTTTCTGTATGACCCTGCACAAGCCACAAATCTGCTCTCCATGGATTCCAAATCCCCATCTGTAATTGCAGCCCTGTCTCCTTTCCAAGCAGTTGTGGGGAGAATATTACTTGCAGAGCCTTGAAATCACTAGGAAACTAAATATTCCTTATGCAATGCACATTTCTAACCCACTCCAGCAAGCTGTGCATTTTATAATTTTTCTTCGTTTTGCTTTTTTGAAGTCAGTGAGCAAGAAACGTGGGCTGAGAAGAAAGTCTATTACGTGGCTGTTTCCCACACACTTGAGGAACCCAGGAACACAAAAGCAGAGGTTCTTCTGCAAAGCTCGTTAGTGTTTCAAGCTGTTTCACCAAAACCAAATCTAAATCCAAGCTCAAAGCTTCCATTTCTCCTCCCACTGTAGATGCAGTATTTGCAGTTCACAGCCAAAGCTGCACCTCACCCTCAGGATTTTGTGTAACCAGCAGGGTTCCTGAGATCAGAAATGTAAAAGCTACTGCTGTTCTTTTATCACAGGCCTCCAGCCTATTAAGATGGAGATCAATAACAGAAGGAATCCTGCAAACTTGAGTGCTGACATATCAGCTTTTTTTGCTAAAGAGAAAAGACCAAAGGAAAAAGAAGTGTCGTGTTGTAGATCTTACCACACACAGTAAGAGCTAGCAGAAGAGAAGAAATAATTTTTAAAAACTCCCATGTAGCAGCTTTTGAAACAACACTGATATGCAACCCTGTAAGAAAAGCAACAAAACCATTTTCAGAGTTTGTATTTGCTTTGGACATTTACTAGAATTGAAAGATGCTTTTGAAATGGTCTAATATCAGCAAGAGCAACAACAGCAGGACTACATTCTACAGAACTCTCCAGTTGAAGAGAATCTCAGCAGCAGGTTTCAAAAGGAATGAGAAATTAGCTCCAGCAAACATAAGGAGATAAAAGGGCAAAGTCTACAGACTAAATCAAGACACCTAGAGGAACTAATTGTTCAAGTTTTTTTAAATGCCACTAGCCACAGGTCTTGTAATCCACAAAAACATTTTCAGACACATCTTCTAACCAAGGAAACTTGCTGATGGGAGAAGTCCATCCTGTGCTTCCCTATTTATTTACTGTGCACAAAATCTCCTGACAACATGGGAAAATGCCTAAAAAGGAAAAATATTGACTAGGATTTTTTTCAGTTTTCACCATGATAGAGACAGCCTCTACTAATGCAAAAGACACATATATTTTTAACATCCCTTAAAAAAAAAAAAACAAAAAAAACCCAACAAAAAACCAAAAAACAAGCCCACGTCCCAAAGGCCACCTGTCCTATAACTCAAGACTGTAGGAAGTAAGAAACAGTGGCTATCCTTCAAGAATGCTAGAATTCCTATTCACTGTAAGTAGAAGTGTAAGATGCACTCCCCTGGGGTAAAGAAGAATATTACTAAACATAACTCTGAATTACTAATTTATAGAGTCATTTATATCTAAACTCCCATGCTCAACAACTACATGCAAGAGTGTCTAGTCTAGTGCTGCAAAGCTAGAACTGCTGATATTACCCTGGTGCCAGCTGAAGATTATTTCTGCATCCTCTAAAAAGAAAAATAAAGAACGCCCTACAGATCGGTGAAAATGGGTGGCACTTTGTGTTATTTCTGTGCCACATACAGCCTGATGACAGAGGGGGGAGAGCAGATGTTAGCACACTGCAGTGCCAGCGTGAAGCACTCCAGCAAGAAATGAAAAGTTTCCAAGGCTCCCTAAAGTACTGATGAAGATCTAATGCTCTACTTTCTATTTAGTGTCAACTACCTACAGATTCATTAGCTAATGATTCACACTGGATAGTTTAATTAACATTACCTGCAGAAGTGGAAAGCAAATCCCTCAGTGTGTATGTGTGTCTGTGTCTACATTAAAAAAAGCCTCTGCTATAAAGCAACTCAATAACCTTGCTAAAGTAAATGAAATAAACCACAGCAAGGCGACAAGGGAAACGTAATACTTTAATTATTAACAGACTAATTTGTCTCAGCAGGAAAACTGGAAGAACCAATAGTCAAAATAACTTTTAAGGTCTGGCTCAAAATTCAGGTTATTCATCATTAGTTCAGATACCATGGTGGGACAAATCAAAACAGTGATGTGGAGAATAAGAATTGGTAGGGGAGAAATAATATTAACACCATCTACAATAGAGCATGAAAAGAAAACAATTCCCAAACATTCAGGAGAATTATGGACATTTAACAGGGCATAAGAAGGATGCAAGTTTATCCTAAATTGGATAAGACAGTCCAATCCCCTTGGATGTTTCTTCTGTTGTCTTGTTTGCTTGTTGAGAGAAAAATTGACTAACGTAAATTTAATGGACCAGCAATACTAGCTCTGAAAACAGAGAAAGAGATATCAAATTTTGCATCCTAAAGTTTGGAGAAAAAGGCATTCTTTTTCATCTGGTAACTTGGCTACTGCACTAATAACAGTGGATACAGAAGACAGTAAGGACAAAAAAAGCACCATGTTCTGCTTTTCCGTCTTGGCAAGAATTCACTTTAATATTTAGAGATTGTTGTATCAGGAAGGGAAATTAAACACACAGCATGGGATTTCTAATGCAATCTGTTGGTCTAACTGTTCCCATTGTAGTCAATATTAAAAACTCCCACTGACTACACTGCCAATAGAATTAGGTCAACAATGACCATTTTGAAAAGCCATTTAATTATCAAAGCCAGCACCAATAAGCTATGTAAGTTCAGAGGAATCAAATTGCATCACATCAACCCAACTGTTTCATATTTTCAGCATTTTATCACGTTTCATGCAATCCAATTTAAAATGTTAAATCAATTTGTATTGCAGAGGTTAGACACTCACATACAATAGAAATACTAAGTAATTGTTTGAGTGGCATCTATTACTTTCCTTTAAGGTTGACACTGGAAATTGCACCATCTTCATGTAGCAGAAAAAAACAATGTTTGAAGCACTGAGAAAATGTGAACTATCTGTACTGACTCGCTGTCTTGTTGTCTTGCTTTTTGCTAATTGCAGTAGGTTACTTCAGAGGAGATAGGACAGAGGGCAGGAACAGCCCAAAGGCCCTATCAAGAGCTTAGAGGAGGTTACCAGACACTGCAAACTCATTTAGCTTTACTGGTTGGTCAGGTCTCACTGCAAGTCCTCTAAAGAGGGTTCCTGGAAGATGTCATATTAAACTGACCATACTAAAACAGAAGCAGATCCTGAAATCTTGCAACTCACTTCACAGGATTCACTGCTGATTTGGATGAAAACACATGATACATACCTTTAGAAGAGTATACTCTTCCAGAGTTACACAGTACTCCAAGACAAAGTGTGCACTGTGTTTTACAAAGGGTATAGAAGCAGGAAAAAAGATGATGAAGGGAACATCACTTTTGCTGGTGGTTCTAAGAACACGTTGATTACTTTCCAGCACCATCCTGATGGGTAAGGTAGCATGGAGTGTTGGGAACACTATGACAGAAAGTTAGCTACTAGCTTCACCACTGAGAAAAGCAGCAAATACCAGATATTAACACTTAAGTTTTTAATCTGTCTGATCCTGTAAGATCCTGAGCATCCAACAGAAATCCATTTAGAGAAAAATGGGAGTACTTCTAGTAAATAAGCCTCTCAAAATAGAGAGGTAAACGCAAATATAAAACATTGTCATTCTGAATATTTTAGTGAGCGACAGGCATCCTAGAAGGCAAAAGGAAAAGCCACACTGCAAGATGGTTGTAATTCTGCAGAGGGGCATAGTAGCTAAAATAACATCTCCTGGATCAGTTAGACTAGTGTCTTATTCAAAAATAAAGCTTCCATACAGTACGTGCTACTTTACTCAAAACCCTCAAGGCTTGGAGAAGTTACAAACTCAAACCAGGAAAAGGGGATCACCCTACTTCTGGCTCTGAGGACAAATTATCTCACCTAAAACCAGGATTATGTTAAAGATGAAACATTAAAGACAACTAACTTATCTAAGAGGAGTGTTATTTCCACAAGTAGATACAAAGAAGGAAGCCAGGAGCATAGCTTCTATCCAAAAGGGTACAAATATTGACATCCACAGATTAAAGTGACTACTGTATGGTTCTTTTAAAGTATATCTAAAATAACACAATAATCTGTTAAAAATAAAAGTTATACATTTATAAACCCATCTTTGAAGGATATGGTCATTATTGAACAAGTACTTAAGGCAGAACTGAGGAAAACCACAAGAAACAAGAAAAACAGGGGAAAAAAAAGCATTTGTTACACCAGAAGACTTTCCTGGCACTAAATGTATGATTGTGCAGTGAAGTCCTAAGCAAAAGACTGGAAGCCAAAACCAACTGAAGAATAAAAATAGTAGAGAAACTACAAAGAGTGATGGTGGTAGGCTGGAGAGACAGAAACTAGAATAGATTTTTAACATGGTAATTGATAAAGAAGTTAGACAAATCACTCAAGCCTTTCCATCATTCTGCATTCTTCTGAAGGCTGAAATGCCAATCTCTCACTAGGAGCTTTTTGAAAGGACCACCAGAGAAAATGTGCATGTATTTATCAACTAAAACTTCCTATAAAATAGAAGACTGCTGAGTTACTAATGGCATTGCTGACCAAAGAGAAACAAAGCCCCCAAACCTTGATTACCTCTCAGAGCACTGTTCAGGGGAAAATACATTTATAAGATTAAAAATGGCCCTTCAGAAGACCAAGTGTTTCAGAAAAGTATCACATATGAGAGGTCAAGAGAAATAGCAGCACTTGCCTGTAAAATGCCAAGGATTAACTGCTTCAGAGAAAGACTGATTTGAAACTAGAATGAAGCACTCACTCTTTTCTAGGCACATGATCCAGTTATTTCTATTTTAATCACCTCACTGTGTGGTGGGCTCACAAATTGATGATGATGTTTTAGAATAAGACTGATACACTTCATAGCTACAGTGAATCATTAGAAAGCAGAAACATCAGCAGGCAGACAAAGCTCGAGAGGCATCAACTTTTGTCTCTTTTTAAAAAAATATATTGCACTGTTATGCTTGCAAAGGAAACAGAATTGAAACCCTAACTTCACAAGCAATGCTAATCTGTTAGACCTATGGGCTTCAAGAATGCAGACCACTACCTGCTTGCATGGCCAGCAACAAACCAGTAACAGCTCAGCTTGCTTCCTAATTACTCTCATTAACAGCGGACTTCACCTACTACGTGACCTAGCTTGACTTCTGAGTTGCACAGACACAAAATAAAAGCAAAACAATGGACAGAGTTTAGATTTGTCAGAAAAACTCAGAAGTACCATTCTGACATCAAACTGTTTCTATGGACTCAGGCAATCAACAGTACGGAGTATGACAGGCACTTTTCTGGCAACTGCCACCTTTCTAAAGGCACACACTCTTTCACCACCCTGATATGAAGACACTTGCCTTGCTGGGATGTGACTTAATGGTAAAGCAACATTATGCTGGAGAGGTTAGCAAAATCCTGCAGTACTGGAGGAAACAGTTATTGCCTGTTCACTGTATCGATGCAGCATTACTAGACATTATGACCAAGATAAGGGTAATATAGAAGACTGTTGCAAAAGAGAAAAGATTTAAAAAATAGAAAAAGTGAAGCTGCAGGCTACTATAAGTAGATCACAAGACAAGCTAACACCCTAACTAATCCTTGAAAAATTAAGTTCAAAGAGTAGGTTCAGTATCACTCCCATTCATCCAGCACCTGTAACCGTCTTAGCCTGAAATTGTGTTTAAGATGATGAATATAGTTAAAATAAGTTGCTGCGTATCTGGAAGCGACAACCCAGTGGTAACTGCTTCAGAAACCTCTAGCAGAGAAGAAAAATCCCAGAAAATGACCACCAAGTTACACATATTTGCATCTGCTTTGAAAGCCAGTTTTGTAAAGGCTCATCTTCATCAAAAACAATGATGCAGTGCCATGTGAGGCAAGAAACAAAGGCAGATGAAAAAATCACAAAAACAGATAAAGGAGCTCTGAGAAGAAAGAAAAAAATAGCAATCCTACTTTATGTGAATTCAAATACCAAATTGCTAGCAAGAACATTATTTGTAGATGCTCAAGAAAGACAGATAACAAACTGTCCCATCTAAGATTTCCAGGAAAAAAGGCTACATTTTCTGCAGTGTACTGACCTGTCATGGACCCTAAAAATCCATTTTCATCAGCACTTGAATGACATGAAGGGCCTACTAAGATTCTCACATCTCCTATATGTCTTTTGTTAACTTCAGATGTAAACAACAGGATGGCAAGGAGAAAAATTAAAAACTCCACCCTAATTGCTTTTAGAAATCGTGTCGTTTGGATATGATACCACTATCTCTACAACAACCACTGATCAAGTCATCTCTCATATCCACTTTCACTATGTCCTATGAGAGCTTAACACTTGGCATACCATCAACCTACACACCCTCAAGAAAGTAAACCTCTTTCTTTACCTCTGGGATTCCTCATGCTTCTCTCTCCACAATTATAGGGCTTGCCTCAGCATTCTGGAGCTGCAGATCAAAAGCTCTAGATTTATTTAAAGTGTCACAAAAAAGCTTTAATAATTCCAATCTCTCCTCTCTCTTGACAAGAAAACCTGGCTACTATTTGAAGTTTCTTTTGCAGAAAATGCAGGTTGCCAGATAGGAAAAAAACCACTGAAATAAGTGAGTGCATGGTGGACAGCTGTAAAGGAGGGCAGTAAAGACCAAGACTTTACAAAAAGAGTCCAAGTTCTGCTCATGTGCTCTTAATAGTTGGTGTGCTAAGGGAAGAAGGTGCACAGTGAATTGATTGCACTGCTACAGGTTACTCCACTGCACTGTGTCTCTAGCAAACAGTGATACACAATCAGACTAAAAAGGCAGAGACTGGATTTAAACACACACATGGACTTCTGTCACAAGGGTAAGAAGAAGTTATTTCAGAAGTTATTTTAACTGGCAATCTCCAATCTCTCCCTTCACTCAAACTTTCCAAAATCTTTCTGTGTCAGTCATCAAGGAAACCACATGCTTATTCTCACCATGACACACAAATCCCTGCTCTAAACTCACTTCTACCATTCCACTTGAGGAGCAATACAGAGAACAGAATCCAAAACCCAACCTTCTACCCAAATCCACACCACTGAGTAACCACATTACCACAGCCATTGTCTTCCCTTTTCTATCACAGTGCTTTATGTTAGTTCAGACATGATTGCATCCAGACAGTTACTAATTAATATTGCTAAGTATTAGTGACCCAGTCAAAGTTTCTAAAGAAGCTAACAACAAAATATACTTTAAATGAAGACTTTCCAAAAGAAGGGTGATTGCCTGGATATCTCACACAAATGTCCAATCAGACATGCACTTTTCTTCTTAACACAAAAAGTTAAACCAGAATGCCAGCTGGAAGTGGAGCACTAACTATGACATAGACCAGAATCCCAAACCAAACATTTCACCTATAAAAGAAGTCAAAGAATCTACCACACTATTCTCCAAAATGAATGAAAATTATATACAAGCACTGGAAGTTAGACTTGCAGCTTTAATACAGTGGCAGTTGGCTGGCAGGTTGCGATCTTAGAACCTTGCAAGACAAGAAGCTGTTGGAAGAACTTCTATTTGGCAGCTCTTGCCAAGAATGTCAATAAACCAACCAAAAATGGCAGGAAGCAAGTATGATGAATACTCATGTATCTCATGCACTCATGAGGAGACCCTTGCAAGATGCCCATTCAAGAAACCATAACTCTTGGTCTAGAACATACCTTCAACAAAAGGATTTTAAAGTGACAAACAAAGCCAAATAACATCACTCTGAATCTTGTAAGCCTTCCCTAAGTGATTAATAATCTTTGCAAAGCAAGAGCCTGCTTCCAACAAAACTAGAAGGTCCATTAGTGTCTCAGTAAAACAGTGCCTACTGTTCTCATATTTTCTGTCTGGATGCTCGTGTTGTCTCAAAAGAAATTAAACAGATGAAGCACTAAAACAAGATTTCAGACCTGTGAGGTAAAGCCCATTATGTTACAGAGACACAATAAAGACCTTCCTAGCCTGTGACAAGGGCACAACTGACTGCATCCATGACAGCACAAACCATCTTACAGGGAAAGAGAAAGAATAAAACAGAACAGGGAAAAGCTGGAGACATGAAAATAGTGTAATCTCCAAGCTCCTTCTTATCTATATTCTGTCAGGCAGCCTACTCTCAAAAGTAGACAGAGGAGTCAGCCACAGTCACACCTTTTAGCCTTAGCTTGAAAACCTTTTTTGAACTGTAGTGAAAGGTTTCACTCAGGCTTTAACAGCTGGTACCTATATCAGCTTTAACAGCTGTCCTATATATCTGTTTTTCAGTCTGACAGATGAAACAAACCTCTATTTCTGTATTTGTTCCCATAGATACTTCAGACAAAAAGGGACATAGATGGCCAAAATTCACCTCCAGAAACACCTTCACATTCTTACTATGGGGACAAATTCAGAATTACAAATTAAATAACAGAGATTGCACTATCTAAGGAGTCCTAGAAGCATCACCCACAGTCTTCAACATCAGAAAGCTCTTTCAGACTAAAGGAAGTCTATAGAAGAGATCAAATAAAAATTCTTGAAAAAGTCAAGATAATTTAGCTTTAAAAATCTCAATTTACTGTTTGATGCAAACATGAGCTACTTGAAATTAGAAAGTTCAACATGTATAATTTGTCTATAAAGAATTTATTTTTACCAGTTATGCTGGAAGACTAAAATGATGTCATTTTTCATTCAGAGGTTCTTATTCCACAACTTCGGAAGTCTTTTCATTTTTAGCTTAGGATTCTACTAAAGCTAACCTTAAAACCCACTCATATCAATCTATCTGGCAATAACCTAGTATTACAATCTGTATATACATTACAAACTGTATTAAATGCTTTTATGTAGACATGACTAAGTTTACAGTTGACAGTTGCATTCAATAAGCAGTAAGATGACAACAGTGACAGGTTAAACACAGGGAGCACATGTAGAGAAAGAACATCTTATTAGACTGAAAAACACAGGTATAGTGTGTCTCCCTCGTCCTCTACTGTCCATAAAAGCTGGTGTAAAAGAAGGATATTACTAACACCTATAAAAAACACTACTTCAGATTCTTATACCAACACTACTTCTATTGTCATCACAAACTAAATGTATTTATGAACGAATTCACCTTTGACTGAAACACAGGAGAGGCTTTAACTTAAATTTAGAGGCCATAAGCACACAAACAGTACATAGGCCCAGCTCTTCCCTTCCTAGGCCAATAGGTAAAGAAAACTGAAAAAAAAGACAAAATTAATTTTTGAAGAGAAAAAAATCTCTGAATACCAAAAAATAAGAAAGCAGAGGAAGGCTTATCTCCCAGGCATCCTGCACAAACACAGGATTCACTCCTTGCCCAGTGCTCTATGCACAGTAAAATGTACTGGTGTTTAATGTCCCTTACATCCTTCTCTTTATCTCTTTGAAATAAAGAGATTATTTATCAATTATATTAGCCAGATTAGAAAGATTAAGTACCAAGGCAATTTTCTGGCTTTTATGGAAAAAAAATTCCCTGTATTTCAGGAGAAAAGCATGAGCTGCAGACAGCTAGACACATCAGCAACACCCTTCCCTATATCAAATCTGGAGACAAAGGGAAGACAGAGCATCTAAACCACAACAAGAAAAATCATCCATGAAGCAATAAATGACTGCACAGGTGAACAAGCAAGGAAGGAGGGATACAGAAGCCAAAAGGAGAAGCAAGAACTCTGTAAGACATTTAATTGTGAAGTCTTAGCAGAAGAAATCAAATGAGTCACGAGAAGTTCCAGCTCTCAGGACCCCTGCACAGCAGCCCTCTCTAATCAGCCAAGAGAAATAATGAAGCAGAGAAGTAAAAAGACAGCAGGTCTTGAAAGCACAGACCAGAATTTGATATGAAATATTCAACCAACAAATTCAGGCACTGCACTTTAAGGAATAAACACTTCTTTTTGCTCAGTATGAAATGAAAGACAACCTTAGTATGGCTGATTGAATTGCTTCCCTGACTGGGTGCTCTTACTGTGTGAACATTATCTGCAGGGGAACACACTTCTCTACAGGCATTTGCCTGGCTCTGTGAACAAAGAACACACCATCTTTTACTTCTCCAGCAGAACAAGCTGCCCCAGAGAAATGAAATGGAATAATGGAAATAGTAAGGTTTATGCTTGCAACACACCCACTTCACAAAAACAGGCCCAGCAGCCACTGTATTTCTGCTCTTCCAGACCACAAGGATGCTTGAGAAAATGCAGAAGAGTCACTGCCTAATAGCTTATCTGCCCTCATTTACATTTTACACAAACAAAGCCACAATGAGAGGGAAAGACAATTCTCTGACCCTGTACTTCAGAATATTCAATTGCTGGAGCATGAAATGACAGCTTCACAGAACAACTTTCTAAGAAAAAAATAGTCTACCACCACTTGAAAGTTTGAAAGGGATTAATATCTTGCTTTTGGGAATAGCTAGTGTGACTAGTGTCCTTCAGAAAGGGATTTCATCCTGAAACAAAGGACATGGAGCTTTAATAACATGTCATCTCTAGTATGTGCCACTGCAGCAAGTGAATGTGCAAATTAAAATAATAGGAAAGTTCACAGCATCCTTTGCTGGCAGCTGCAACATAACAACCTAGATTTTTTGAAGAGTTCACAGCTCCCATCAAACACACCACCCTACTATACTACAGTATAACCACAGACTACTTCTACAACCATGCTCATAATTATCCTATGTTTTAATTGCAGTATACACAAATGGGAGAAAATTCAGTGAAATACCTAAGGCTACTCAGGAAAAGTCCCATATTTGAAAGGAAATTACTGAAGACAGTCTAGAAAGATTATAGCCTTTTTGCTGCTAGAATGGATTTTAATCTAAATTCCTGTGCTTTTGGTCTACATGCCATCTAAAGAACACATTACTACACTCTTACATTTATTAGAAAGGGTTTGCAATAAACTTTTTGCTGGGACTACACTGCATATCACTGGAAGTCCAAAAGCAGATGCTGGAGAACAAATTTTAAAAGTACGTCAGCAGAACCCCTCAGAAGGAAACACAGTGGCTAACAGGAATATTCTACTAAAGTTTGGATGCAGATCCATTCCTCACTTTAACACAAGAGGCCTTTCTATCTCCTTACAGAAAACGAAGCCTTAACACAGATTGACAATCACCAAATTTTAAAAAAATCCCAAACCAAGCCAAAAAACCTCATTTTCAGGAATGTCATCTAATTTGACAAAGCTACAGAGATAAAGCAAGAAAAAACTACAGGACATGTTTGTCTGTCTCCTATAGCCTTAGACCAAAAAACTAAGTCTTGCAAAGCCTCTTAGTGACTCTTGTTCTGTCTCAAGATTTGACAACTCTAGTAAAACTTGTGGTTCCTCATCTGTTCCATTGAAGAAAACGATTCTCATTTTCTTTATTTAACCAGTCTTCTAAATGTGGCTGAGATACCTAATGTGTTGAAGGTAGCCTACAACATCCTTAATTTTCATAACAGAAATGACAAGACCTATTTCTAGCAATCAATGCTCTAATGATTGATTGAATTACTTAACCTGTTCCTACAAGAAGCCTAAGGTGTCTTTGATTGATAAACAGTGTTTTAAACAGTGATAAACAGAACAGACATCAGTTCTGTGTTGACAACAGTGGCAAGCAAGAGGGCTAGGCAGCACACACACTTACTCAAAATCCTCAAATTCCAGATCATTTCCCTCCACAGATGGGCTTGAGTTCTCTGAAGTGGAAGCAGAGGAGGAAGAAGAGCGGAGACGGTTTTGCTGATATCGCATAGAGCGTTGTCGAATACTGTCCCTCCGAGAAAGATACTGGATCATCCTCTGGGCATAATATGCAGCAGGAGACAACCTGAGCAAGAAAAACATACACAAATACTCATTACATAAGCATAGAATGACAGCCAGTCCTATTTTTCCTTTTGAACTGCAAGTGCCAGGCCAGTAACAGCCTATCACAAGGCTGTCTCTATGCATTTTATCTGTAAGATAGATTAAATACTGAAAGCAAGGAAAAGTAATTTTCCTTTAATATGCTACACTTCCACATGATCCCCTTTGCAAACAGAAACACCACACAGTACCTACAGACAAAAAGCTCATCCACAGAAGAGAGAAATTTGCTTCTCAGTCCTCTCTGGAGCTCACTGATTCATTTATTACTGGTTCACTCTAGCATGCTCAGCAAGCATCATTTATAAGAACCAAGCCCAGTCTCAATGTGAACTCTGCCTGCAATGCCAAACAGCAGCACTGATCAAATAAACACTGAAGGAAGGAGCTGTTGTTTTGATGGTAGTTAGGGAGAACCACAGAATATCAAGCAGGAGAAAAAAAGTTTCACATCTTTAACTACTTTGTAATCTAAACAGTAGGGATTTTGTATAGTGGCAATTTTATCAGATCCACTAGGTATATGTTAAGTGGAGTTTTAAAAGCCTTGCATCCCACCTGAAAGGAAACCTTTCCTCAGTAATTAACTCTTAATTCTCTCTCATGCATAACCCAGCATTTGTTTGTGTCAGCTATCACACACCAGCATTACTCTCTTGAGACAGGTGAACACATACTCTCTTTTCCCACCCTGTGTATATCCACAGCTCTTCACATGCTTTCTGTGACACGCTTACTCAGTGTTAAAATCCAGACACCTCAGATGCTTGATTTATCATTTCATTAGCCTTATTTGGTTAGACATGAATTCTAAACTGGGGGGGAGGACAAGTTTTGGAGACAGATTACAGGTTCAGGGGTGTTAAAACTTAAGCCAATAAGCATCAAAAGGTTAAGAGGAACAACACACTCAGCTTGATTCTTCCTGATCTTTTATGCACTGTTAAATGAGTTAAACATGTTCATGCCTACATAAAGAAGAAGGCTTTGCTGGACAAACTCATCACCTCTCTCTACTCCCTGGAAGACTTAATAGGCCAAATACACAAAAGCAAGGCATTACAGATGCACATTAATAAATGAGGAGCTGCTCTCTTCTCTGGACTTTTCCATAAGCCAAAGCCTCTGAGCATGCCTAAAAAAAATCTACATCAAAATATGTACAGAGAAAAAAGAAAGAAACATGGGAACAAGGCAAACACTGGAAAACATGAACAGTGGTCGCAGCAGTCCAGCAGTGTAACCACTGAAACTTTTACCTAATATCACACCAAGGGAGAATTTTAAAGAAGAATATGAAGAATGAGTTTAGCAGTCTTCTAAAATTATGCAGGACACCAGAAGAAAAAACATGGCAATGCCTGTTAGAAGAAAGAGTAGGCAATAAAGAGTGGCCACAGCCAATGACAAGATGTCAGATTCAGCTTCCTGACAGCACATGGTGAGTGCCCTGAATAGACTGTGAAAAAGATCTCCAAAGACAACACAAGAAGCTTAAGTCTGATACACACAGAGAAAGGTGTAAGGAATAAAATACTTTCTAGATGCTTAGATTTTTTTTTTGAGATATATCCAACGAACACCCTGTGATGCTTTATACATACTATATATATATATAAATGCATATATGTATATGGAGTCTGGGAGCATATATAATTCTTATTGAGTATTTCTATTTTAAAAAACCATTATTGTAGGTGTTCTTTGATGACAGCCTAATTTAATTCTTCAGCAGATTATTTTCTGAGCCAGTACATATGGAAACTGTGGAGAATGACAGAACAGCCAAGCTGACCTTAGAGAAGTTCATCAAGGCCACTAAAAATACTGCTGCAGTCTACATCAAAATATTCATTCTAAATCTGAGAGAACTTCAAAAAATATTCTCCCCGCCTCACTGCTGACCTAGGTTATTCAAATGTAGCACCATTACAGACAGTAAATGCAGAAACAAAACTAATACATACACGCGCTCTAAAAGTAAATTTTTCAGATCATGCAGTTTATGTACTCTTTAAAAAGAGACTACATTGGAGACCACGTGGTCTTAAGGAGGTATATATATTAAATATATATTTAAAACACATAAACACACAGAGACACATATAGATGTTTATAAATATATACAGATGTGTTTATTTCACCTTTGTCTCACTTTTCCACCTCGTTATTTAACTTCTCAAAGACATAACTTCACATTTGGAACTCATGATGCTACAATAAAACCCTTCAAAATGCAGTAACACTCCTTTTAATCACTTTTCAAATTTCCAAGTAGTTAAAGGGACAGTTAAAAATATCCTACTAGCCCAGCACACCAGTAAGGTTTATGGAGGAAGACTCCAATCCTATCCCACTCAAACTTCTAGCTGGTACTGATCACGCCTTCATGAATCTCATCTTCCAAAAAAGACAGTGATATTTACCAGAACAAATTAACCCTCTTACAAGAGTTTTGAAACTGGACTTTTCTTCCAAAGCTTTTTATAAATTCAAGCTACTATAGCTTCTACCACATCCTAAAATCACTTGAACTGTCACATGAAGAGCACTGCATCAGTTCTAAAATGGCTTCAAGTAGAAAAATATTTTTGACCATGCCCCTTATGCTAGAAAATTACTCAGGTATTGATCCATTTTAATACATTTAACTGAGCTTCATCACAGGAGACATTTACAAAAGGGGAAAACAAAATTCAGATACCTAGACAGGCCCTCCTTTTCTCTTTTAAAAGGCAGTTGCCAGACAGCTAGAATGAGATCTTAAAGAACTCTGCTCTATCAATCTGCCTGCTTTGGACAAGCAGAAACATTCCAGAAACAAGGAATGGTGCACTTCCAGCAATAAAGCAGTTTTTTGCACTCAAAAATTTACCTGAATGTAATACTAGCTTTAAATTAACATTTTTAAAATATAATTTTCCTCTTTCCAGGTAAACCAATCCCTTTCCCGGCCATTTAAAAGCTTTTACTGCCATTTAGAAGCTTTTACATTTATCACCATTTCTGACATGCAGTTGCCAAGACCTTCAGCACTCACCTTGGTTTGTTTCCCAAGGATCTTATATACAGGCAGCATACTCCACCTTACTTTCACTTCACTACAGTTTTGTTTACATTCCTAAGCCTTTGAATTAACTTTACAAAGCAACTTTCTTCACAATAAATGGAAAAAGGCCAAATATAAGATTTCACGTCTATAAGACTTGATCTACAGAGACAGTTAGCAAGGAGTTATTTACCAACACAATTATACCATTTGGCCAGTTTGCAAAACAGCCTTTTACTTCAGAACTTTTCCTTAATAGTATTATTGGTATAAAAATGCAGATTTTGTGGTTAATGATGAAGAAAAAACACCCCCATCAAACCTCCCAAAACAACAAACCTCCTTCAGGAACTCAAGATTTAATTTTCAGTGGATTCCTGTACTCTTCTTTATGATAAATCCTAGTAGCCTTCAATTCACACAGCTATGCAAGAGGTTCCCCAAAAGGCTAAATCAGATATGTTTTACACTTACTGAATTTCCTCATTCATAGCTTTCCTAAACCCATCTAAAGAAAGCTTTATTTGTCATGATTTATTCTTTGAAAGTTTCCAAAGCCGCTTGCTGTTCACGATTCTATCATTTCTTCTGACAGAGTCTTTGGGTCACATTATCCCATCTGTTGCTTTCTTAATACACTAAATAGAAACTGCAAAGATCATTTCTTTCCATTTTGATAACTGCCACATTTGCTTTTGCTAGTCCTCTGAAACACTCCCACCTCTTTTGAAGATTAAGCAGCACTACAGGTGTTTCTATGCCTAATGTCAATGATTCATGACTTTTCAAAAATAATTGTCAGTATTTTGTTCTTAGTTAAGTATACATAACCTTCTGGCTATGCTCTCTCTTGTACAGATACATTTATGCAATTCATGCTTCTAAGCACGTTGTCTGCTCACACTAGCTCCTAATTCCCTTTACTGCATTCGAGACTATTTGTTTTTTAATTCATTTTTCTTCAAAAGAGATTTTTAATATATTGATACAGCTCATTTACTGTTGGACCTGTTTGCCACCTAGTGTTTTCCATCCCAAATGATTTAATGAATTCTTATGTGTTTACTTTGATGGTAATTCCTTCCTGTTTTCCTCACTTCCCCCAGACTTAAGAGCATCTGCTCACTTGTTTTGCTCTTTCCCCACGACAAATCATTAAGAAAGAGGTAAGTCCAATATTAGAACCACTGCCAGAGGTTTCAGTGAGTTATACTGAAGTTATGCTTTTGCATGTAAAACTTAAATGCCTTTAGACTGCATTTAGATCTTACCTGGCTGGATCTGGGTAGATTGGATGTTCCCGGGATCCTGCTCCATCATAGCGAGATAATGAAATGAGAGAAGACTCCAGCAACCTCCTAAAAAGGAAAAACAAATTACAACATCAAAGACCATTCAGGAACATCCCTCTTATATATGACCTACTTTCTGAAACCTCTTAAGACTATTTCTATCACTAGTGCAGAGAATTCTGCAACATACTGAACCACTCACTGATTGCATAAGTGTTTTCACCACACAGGTATTCAAAGTTTTATATTCTCACTGCACAGGAGAAAGAACACCTCAGGTAAGGAAGAAGAGTGGTCCCATAGCTGCTTCCAAGTTCCAGAGAAAGAGATAGATGTCACTTCTCTGGAGACAAATCCCAATGTATTAGGTCCATAAACACTACCACTACATTGGCCATCTGTCAAATTCTTACCTACTCAGAGGTTGCTACAAATGGAATGGGCCAGGGAGCAGGGGACAAAGAACACACATGTTAACATGTGGACTTTAAGGGCACCACTCGTGTCTATCCATAGTAAGATCTTGAATCTTAGTTGCAGTCTCTGAAAGAGAGGTTTTCTACAAAACCACAAAAATTAAAAATGTTCTTTTCCTCTATATTGTAATCAGCCACAGGGAGAGATACCAAATATTCACTCAAGAAATAAATGTATGCAAATGTAGCCAGACAGCCTGGATAACCAAGAAGTGAGACTGAGTCATGAAGGCAGCAGAATCCAAAGTATAGAGCAGGAACATAGCAGCCCCCCACCCTGGCTTCTACGTGCACCTCTGTCTAGCTTCTGTCATAAACCAGAGGACAGCACTGTTTCAAGACTGATTCATGGCCTGTTGCAGCCATTAAATTAACATAAGAGAGATGATTTGGAGCAGGTACAGAAAGTGGAAAAAACTACTCTCATGTTTATAAGATTGCTGAGTTCCCTTTCAAGTCTTTCTACCTCAGAACTCCTGCTAAATTTTGTTTTCTAGCCTGTAACTTAATGAAAGTGGTTGTGGTTTGAAAGTCAAAGAGGTCCAACACCACATCTGTTCTACTCATTCACACACGCAGCTGTTGAGAAAGATTTGAATCTTTAGACCCACACTCATAATAATCCATTAGCCTTTGCAGTGCAGGAAAGCCAGTATCAACACAGGAAGCAGGAAGAAGGACCAGATAAAATCCACACCCAATCTCCCATTTCTAGACACATAAAGACAGCAGAATTGCAAATGAGACGTCTTTTTTCCTAGCAGAAGCCTACCCATCAGGATCTCAAGAAAAATGTTTACAGTCTTCCAGCAATTAAAAAAAACCAAAAACTTTAATTTACATTATAGATCTAGACTACAGAAAACAGCGAGAGATTGCTTCAGCTTCCCAGTTAGAAAGGTGTGTGTCAGCTTGAGAAACTTGCTGCAAGGCACTGGGACTATGCGTAAGGCAAGAAATCCTGTCCTTTCTAGCATGAAGTTGTTTGGCAACCATTTGCCTTATTCAAGAACACTTATTAAATCTCTCAAACTTTGAGTTTAACTAATTCTCCTGGTTCCTAGCTTATTGAGTCAAAAGCTCTAACATTCAATACTGCCAGATATCTTGGGTAACCAAGGGATTCATGAAGTCCTTATACTTTAACTCTGTCTTACCAAACCCTTCCTTCTGCTCCAACTACATATGTGCAAAAAGCAGCCAATCCAGAATGAACAGTGTTTATGAGGTATACCTGAAGTCCTACACCTGTGAGCTATACAGGTCTACCTATTACTTGCATCACATATAAACTGCTTTAATTCCTTCTAGGGGAAAGGTAGACAGATTAAAATTAGCAGAAGGGATATTCTACCTACTTAGGCAGCTGGTCCCTTCTAAACCACTGGTTCTGAGACTAGGTTACTGCCACTGCAATAGCAACATGCTTTTGAGATATCTGCTTTTATAAGCTGCTCCAAAGCCAGCAATTTACATGCAACATGGATATGCCAAGGCTGCCACCCTACTGGAACATCCTGCCTGACCACTGGACTTAGCCAAGGAGAAAGAGCTTCCAGAGCATGCAGATTCTGACAGGGTCACGACCTGAAACAGAAACAGCAGCTTCCTCCTAATGTGAGCAATGCCTATGGTGTTCTGATAATATGTACACACAAATAATCATCAAACTCAACCCTGTAAAAAGTCTTGATGCCTACACACTACACATCCCACCTCCTTTCTCAGCCCATCAGTATCTGTCCACTAAGTGACACAGTAAAATCAAAGCCACAAGGGAAGATGACCAGTACATGCTGCACAGCCTAGCAAACACTATTAGAAGTTTTCTGGTATTCTCCACCCATATTTTTCTTCTCACCTTTAGAAAAACTGGCAGCTGTCTAAGATGATAATTGACTTTGAGGGATCACCTTCAGAAAGCATCCAGCAGCTATGCTGAAAGAAATCAAAACCTATACTAAGCAGAGAACACCACTGTAACTTGGTGTGGGTCTGCCAGGAGGCCCTCTGCTTGGCTTTGGAACACCACTTTCAGGAATCTAGAATTCTCACCACTACACTGCAACAGATCCTTGAAATATATATTTGAAGAGTCTTGCTATGATAGCAGGTACTTGGCACCTCAGATGAGAATGGGTACAGGTTACCTTAGTAACCAACAGTTGCCTTAGCCACAGGATGGCCAAGTGTCCAGGTAAAGAGACTTCCTCCAGGCTTCAAGAGCCCTGTGACATTACCTGAACAGGCTGCAACTCCATCCCATGCAGCAACAGAAGCTGCTATAGCAGGAGCATCTCCTTCACTAGAAGGGCTCCCTTGGAAGACCAGTAGTTACTGGGTTGTAAGGAACAGTATTGCAAACACTCCATTAAATACATTCCCCAGAACCCCCTCTGAGCTTGCACTGTCAGAGCTGAATGGTCTCAGTCAAGATGGCTTTTCCAGTAGAGCCTTCCAAGCCTGTCAAGAACAAATCCAGCTCCTGTACTACCTCACATTGAGGCACACAGGCCACATGCTAAGGCCACATTCAAATCATGTGGACAAAGATCATTATTTCAGTTAACAGTAACTGCTAAAAGCCAGAGGTGATTTTAAGTCTGATTAGTAGTTAATTATCCTACAACTCTGCCCTCTCAGATCACAGAGCAATGAACAGAGAGATATAAATACACATAACAGGCAAAAAATCCAAACTAAGGCAACAAGCAAGCTCTGGATCAAGAGATCCAGACAGACCATCTCTGCTTAATGCTCCAAAGAATAACAATACCTGTGCTGAGACTGAGTACTAAGCACAAATAAAATCCATTTTTAACTAACTCATTCTAGACTTGAGTCCCAAAGTTACAAATCCAAATGCATTTAGTACTGTCAAATGGGGTCAATAATAGATACACTGCTATAATCATCAAAGTGTCTCATCTGTGTTACTGGTAATGTAACCCACTGTCCCTCAGGAAGATGCAGATAAATGTTCTTAAAGTAAGTCATGCTGCATTCTGCCAAGTTTTTGGTGTCACACTCATAGCTTCTGGCACCCGAAATCCCAAAAGAGACACAGACTATTTGTTTTCAGTAAAGCCAAAGTGTAAGGTAGTCCAATATCCTACCACAGAAAATGTAAGGTTGGGAGCAATTCTGCTAAGGAGGACAAAGATAATTCATGGATGAAGAGAAGTAGCGCTGTTGCCATAAAGTGTTAGCCACTAAACATTTAAGTTTTCAAAGGAGAAGCATGAAAAGAGAGAACAGAAATACATATTGCTTGTATCTCCTTTTGAAACATTTCAGCAGATCATGCTTGACTCCTGAATCCTTTCTGCAGCTTACAGCAACCTCCTCCTCTCCCACATTCCCCATTTCTGCTATCCAGATATTTAACAGGCTAACACTAGGTTCTATGGAAGCAATTGCTCCACTATCTCTGTCTAGACAATATGAAATTGTCACAAGTGACATATAAAGTAGAATTAGCAGAGAAACTGCAATTTCTACTCTCTTCCCCCGCTTACCAGGAAAAAAAAAAATCACCCATTATCATCCTCCAGGTTGTCAGTCAATCCTGCAAATGATGAAAATTAACTCTGCTCACCCTAAAAGATGCTTCTGTTCCAGCTTGCTAAATTAGAAGGAGGGGGATTGTATTTTTTGTTGGGTTTATTTTTTTTATTAAAACTACTACAGGATACAAATTGGCTCTGTTCAGCAGCACTGAAATCTCAACTCTCTGATTAAGATCAGGTTCCTCTTCTGTCAGACATCAACAGCTCTGGAACTGCTGCTCTACACCTGCTCTGTTAACTCAGGTCTGCAGCAATCACTAGCAAGGGGGTAAAGGAAGCAGACTTCAAGTTAGAGGACACCTATAGAGAAGGGAAAGAGAAAGAGTGCACAGATACAAGACATCATAAGCAGAAAAGGGATAATTTTCAGGAATGAAGCTGAATGCCAGAAGCTGCAGCTCAATGGGAAAAAAGGTCATGAAGCAATCTCCTCATAGCACATCAGCCACTGGATTACACCCCCATTCTCCCCACAGGGATGAGCATCACCACCAAAACCTTTTGGGACAGAGCGATTCATTCCAGCAGGTTTTGAAACGACACTTAACTACAGCAAATTTAACTTTTAAGTAATAGTTTCTAAGGATATGCAGCCCTACACCACATCTTAGATTTGCTGTCACAGCATGAGCTTTACTGAGTAACGCTACTCCAAGAGACACTGAGGGAAGGGTTTTCTTCCCCAAAAAAGGGAGGTGTTAACAAACAGCACTGAGGTTGTTCCCTTAGAATCAAAGGGGTGTTCAGTCAGCTGCCATCCTCCTAAGCTGCTCTACACCAACAACCAGGGAAAACCAATAAAATGAAGCACTCTAAGGACAGCAATCACACCTACCCCTCCCCTACTCCCAGCCTTCAGAGCCGAGCAGAGCTTTAAACAGAAAATTCCTAGTTATCCTTTGAAGGAAAAATATATTGATGACTCTTGGCAGCCTCTGATTTTCCTCCCCTGGCTTTATGTCTTCCCTGAAAAGACTTTTATACTGCATACTGCCCATTTGGAGGTGAAAATTATCACACTACATATTACATCACTTTTTCAGCCCCCAACTTACAGCCAGCTCTCAGTTCCCTGAGCACTCATCCCTGTGAATGTGCTCCTGCGGTTTCTCATAAAAAGGTAAAGAATAGCAACAGTTTAAATCTAGATTCCCTTCAATCATCTTCCTCTTACAGCTAGGCAATGCGTAACCTAAAGATAATAAGAAAGCTAAAGCATGAAAACAGGTGAATGTTCTTCAGTGTCCAACAACACCAATACCCTCCCTCAAACCTTGAACTCAACTGTTAATGAATCAAATTCATTCCTGGAGATCAATTATAGCCTTGATAGAGCACTAGAAAACTATTTTAAATAAAAATCTCAAACAACCAAATGCACTGGCTTGGATATTCTTTCTTTCCCTTTCCTCAGAGGAATAGGAAAAAATTATTTCAGACATCTGTATTGTGTTGCCTACTTTCAAAAAGCAAATTGAAATCACGTAAGCAGAAACCATCAAGCATTTTGTTCCATAGCTTCATTTTCCATAAAAGTTTTGTAATCCTTGTCAAACATAAAAACACTATTGCTCTTCACCAGTTTCATATTCAAGCTCAAAATAAAAAAGCAATCAGTATGCAGTTCTAAAGATTGCCTGAAAAAATGAGTTCTAAAATTAAGTTCTTAACATAATCTGCTCTGATACCTCTAAGCTAACATTTCTAGACTGCTTCAGCTTTCACATGGTTATGGTTAGACATATTTAGCCTGGCATCAAGACCAGATTAAGACAGGTCAGAAACAGATGATTAAGAGAGAAAATATAGTCAAACAAAAGGATCAAGCTTTTCTTAAGATAGTTCTAACCATCTGCAAGAGATAAATAACCTGAAAATATCACTACTCATTAAAACCTCAACAGTCACTTTTACAGTTTGGAGTGAGCTTCTCCATCCCCTTGCTCACATCTGTGCCAAACAACTCATCCTCAGTGAGAACTAGAGTTGGTGGCTGTCTTTCTATCCAAACCCTGTTAGGCATCCTTTTCATCACCTTTTTTTTCAAGTTATTCCATACAATGAGAAACCTTTACAAAATAATTTCCTTTTTTTAGGGAAACCAAAGATTCAATATGTGATCAGAGAAAACTTCCAAACACAGCCTTTGTAGAACACTTTGGCCTGCTTGTGGGAAAGAACTTGTGTTAACTCTGAAGGTGCAACTAGGGACAGAGAAGACATCCTCCCCAGGTGGATGTGCAGAGTTGTTCAGAGGAGTAGGTCTGACATAAGGCAGAAGTTATCACAGAAAGTGTTTCCTCTTCATAAAAGAGACAGCACTTAAGGTCTTCAGCCAACATGGGAAAGAGTGCAGAGAAAAAGTGCACAATTACACAAAACAAGGAAGTGTCGGTAAGAGTTTGAACAGCAGAAATGAGCACTGGGTATTGAGTTCTCCTAATTAGAAGATGGGGGGCAGAGTTTCAAGAAAAAACATGGTTAATTAACCCTTTAAAGTTACTTCAATGTAACTAGAAAGTAATACCACATGATGAATTGTGCTATTACTGTACCTCTCCTCTTGGACTAGGAACTCCAATTTCCATTTGCCACCTTGCGCTGCAAGAACTACACAGCAACTTTAGAGCTCATCACAGGGAAAGTGGGTCGCCTTACATAAAGCGGCAGATTCTTTTAAGAAGACTCAAGGATGCACTGTTAATCTATTACTTCACCTGCTGAAAAAGGCCATGCATCAGAACAAAATATGAATGAGCATTATGGAGAGGTCCTCATCATACAGCATCTGGGGAATGATAGTTCATCATTTCAACAAGCAACAGGGAACACACATCCATGACAGGTATTAAAAAAGTCAAGACCGGCTACAGCAAGAAGCATTGATTAGTTTTGGCAGTAAGTCCAACATGAAAAGAACAATGAAAGATCTTGCACTTCCATTTTGCAGGGGCAAAGCTTGAGGGACAGGAGGGGAAAAGAAATAAAAATCAGTTCAAGCTACTGCACATGCTATTTTGCTCCACAAGTGGCAGTTTCACACCAGTGCTCAGGACGGGGCAGGTACCCACACCAAGCTGAAGAGAGACATCGCATTTCTCCACCTAGACCCTTAACAACATGCCATTATACCAGAAATTCAGCTAGACAGTATGGGTTTCTAGTTATCATAAGGTTTAAAAGCATGGCCAGAACATAGCCAAGACACTGAACTCCCTCAGCCTGCAGACAGCTTTATTCTTCTGAGGGCTCTTCTGCCTACCTTCATCTGTACGACTCCTTCAAATTCTCCTCATTCTGGGAGTTCCCAAGACCACAGACTCTGTGGACAGCAGAAATCTCTGCTTACCCACACACACAGATCTGCGTCAATTTCTGGGATAATTACATACGACTCATGTTTCTCCATAGGGAATTGAAGAGGAGGTGTCTTTCTTGAGGGGGCAGAAGCCATACTGTTATCATAGCTTTCTAACGCTGTGAAAACAGAGGTCTCCTCACCAATCAAGCAACCCCTTTAAAATGCTCTTGCTCACACTGGAGTAAAAAAAAAAGTCAGGTCAACAAATGACTGGCAGGGTAGTTCAGTCACTTAGTCCAGCCTTCCCACTTCAGGGAAGATGGGAATGATTTCATACTAATGCATTTCAAGCAGAAAAATGAGTCAGTTTCCTGGCAGATAAAGAACCCTGTTTATTTACAGCCTTCAGTTTCAGCAGGTGCTCTCTCAAGAAGAGCAAGGGAGGAGGTCACTTACATCATCACACAAACAGCCATTTGGTGCAATCAGTTAAATATGTACGTGGAAAATGTTTAAAATGCATGTTAGCTATTCAACAGACCAGAACAGCTCAACTGGAGAAATTCAGAGTCATCACTCTTTTGGTTAGTTGTATTACTGAGTCAGATCACAGGTCTCCCTCTCTCCTCTTGCTCCAGGCCCACAGATTAGATGAATGCTGCCCTACTGCAAGTTCTCCAGCCCAGATTCTTATTGTAATAAGCAAATAATTTGATACAGGCACTTTGTTCCCAGACACACCACACTGTGAGAATTTCTAAAGAGCATGAAGAGTGAGAGCACACATGAAGTACATGTAAATTGAATGCATATCTAAAAATTACGGGGTTGTATTACAATAAAAAGGCACACTACAATGCCAACATCTCCAGCTCTTCCCCACAGTGAAGAAAGCTGCAGAGAGCTTTTAGATGAGCAAGAAAATCTGAAACAGAAGGTCTGAGAGCCTGCCCAAAACTTGTTTCTTGGCAAAAACTAAAACCAAATTGAAACTTAGACACTGTTTTAATGTGACTTACCTGAAGCCAGACTATAAGCTCTAAAAATCACAGATAGTTTAAGCATGTCACAGACTTCCATTAATCATAAGCTGAGCATCATCCCCTAGATAGAATACAATTACATGAACTCAAGACGCATAGGGAAAAAGAAGACAAGCGACTGTACCTGGTCAAGTGAGCCTGTCTGGACATGCTGCCCACCCTGCAGCAGCTGGATAGGGTGGCTGCAGGGAAAGTATGCACAGACAACAGAGGAGACAGACACTCTAACAAAGGATGGCTTTCAAGAGCGGGAAGCTATTCACACTTCTTCCCTCTCTGTAGGAAAGTTGAGAACTGATATGTTTTGTAGTATCCTCGAATCTGTTTGAAGTCAGCTGTCTTTAAACTTCTGAGCAATTTGTGTTTATTCAAGATCTTTGGTCTACAGTCCTTATATATGCATTCCTCAAAAAAACAAACAACCCCACAAAAAAACCTGCCCAAAAAACCAACAATCAACACCTACCCACACAAATAACTAAAACAAAAAAAACCCCCACAACCCAATTAAAAAACCCACATACACACACAAAAACCACCACCAAAAAACCCCAAAACCACACCTAATTCTAGATGTCAATCAAAGCAAAAATAATTGCCTGTTTGGAAGCATATACCTCTTCCATTCTCAGTAAAACATCACTTTAATTCAAATTCAGTAAGCTTCCTTGATGCCACAATGTGGAAGGTGAAACTCCAGAACAGCTCCCACAGAAAAGACACTTGTAGGAAAAGATGTTTCTATTACCTGGAGACTGCAGAGGAACAAATTTTACCCATTTCTTTTATAGGTAAACGTCTCGTTGTGCCTGGACTAAGAAGAGGGGTGGAATAAGGACAGTGGTTCAAGTGGGAAAATACAGTGAAGGTATTTGAGAAGGAGTTATTTCTATACTTGCCTAGTTTGCAAGTCAAGCTTCTACAAGAGGAACATGGGGAAATGAATTTCTTTTAGTCTGCTAGTCATTGCTGCATATTTAAATTCAGGCCAAGAAAAAGAACCAGCAGCTTACGCCTTTCTGCAAGCTTGGCGAATGCTGCAGGTACATGTCCAGCTTTCCAAAGCACTGGGGGAAACTCAGCAGAGGGAGTGACCTCCATCAGTTACTGCAAGAAGGGAAAGCACAAGGCATCATCCTTCTCGCCCACCAACTCTCAGTGAAGAAGAATAGGGGTCTAGCAACATTACATTATTCTTAAATCAGGAAACTAGCAAAGGCAGGGGAAGGAATATTTGTGCAAGAAAACAGGCACTTCTTTCACATGTTTTTCCACATAACTAGCAGCATACTAAAGAGCTCAAACTTTTACAAGTTCTGTAAAACAATCTTTCCTGCCCACACAGAGACAGTAGGCTTGGTCTGGGGAAAAACCTACAAAGCTGGAAGAGTGACTGTAATTACCTCAGAGCTCACACAGGCATCAACTGACCATTTAGCTATCATGGCAGCTTCTCCTATAGCTCAGGCTATGGTTACAGTCTCATGATAAAATGAATTCGTATTTTCCAGTTTTCGTAAAGGCCAAACAAACAATACTCACTAAGTTTGTCCACAGCCTGCACATCTCACACATAAAAAGTGCTAACTGTAATGTTTGAATGCTCATGTCACCTTCAGACTATCATTTAACTTTATGCTCACAACAGACAACAAATAAGGTCTTTGTTCACTCTAACATGTCCTGGCTAATGTTTACAGAAATCATTCCCATATCACACAGTTCTGGCTTTCTCTCCTCAAGCACATCTTCCCAAGCACAAACCCAAACCTCTTCTCTCTGCTGGCAAATCCATTTATAACTTCAGTTTACCCCTATACTCTCCCTAACTGCTGAGATATTACTTATCTCTATCACCACCATTTTCAAGAATAGTAACAAAGCATTTTTGGAATTATTTCTTACCAAGCCTGATAACAGCCCAGCATAAACTCTTCCAAAACTATCAGAGTTTTACATGGAGCCTACAAGGCTTGTAAGAAAAATCCTTCTTTCCACAGCACCAGTAAGGTCTACACACCATAACTTTAAACAAAATACTGAGCGCAAACTACAAATGGCAGGACACAAGGCTAGCAAGGTTTCCACAAATAATGGGTCTGAACAAAAAGAGTCAAGAAAATTATGTTGGGTAGGTCTATTTAGATTTAGCACAGGCCACATTCCCACAGATGTGCAGTCTGAGCCAGACTCTTCCCCACAGCTCAGGTGTGCCCTTCTCCTCCATTTCTCTGTGAACTCAACACCACTGCCACAATATATATTAAAGACTTGAATAAGCAAGCCACAACTGCTGCAAGCGATTAGGAAAAAAAATAGCAACTACAAGGATTTTGAGAAATAAGGAATGGAACAAAAGGCAGAATACACTAGGTATGTGTTCTGCCTTCACCATATGAGACATTTGTAGATTTATATAAGGTAATTCCCTCCTGTTTTAGTTCCTCTCCCCCCAAAAGTAAAGTGAGTAGCACTACCCTCCTCTCTGATTTCAATGGTAAATGTTAGTCACAGAACTGTGTCTTCCCAGGCAATTCTGCATCCATGGCAGGGGACAAGGAAATGTTCTGGTCGCTTAGTTTTTAAAGCAAGGATGTGAGACACATACACCCTCTCATTCAGTGCTTTGCACAGTGAGAAAGTTACCAGAACTCAGTACATGCAGAGATCCGATCAGCCCTGGTCATTTACACCAAAAACCAGAGCTGCACATAAGAAGCTCAGGATCTGCCAGCATGAACTCAGGAACAAAAACTGCAAAAAAGCTGCAAAAGTGACTGTACCCTTTTCCATTTCATATACAGCATTGATCACTGTTGGGCAAGAATGGGGTTGCTCCTAGCCTGTCAGTCTGCTTTAACCATAGACTGGTCTCAATTCGATCAGAAGTCAGCACTGTATCTACAACTTAGAGCAGGAAGAGGCATCCCCTCAAGGCATTGAGCAAATCATACCCATTTGTACTAGGGAAAAAAACAAACCCAACACAAAGAATCCCCAAACATATTCTTTGCCTTATGGAAAAGCTCCAAAATTCAGGTAATAGCTCAAGGCATACTTGAAGAAGAGAATACAGAGAGCCCTGGGGAAAAAGTGACTGCCCAGACTCCAACCAACATCTGCCAAGCAATCCTCCAGAAAACAAGCTCCATAATACAAAAGTCCTCCAAGGGAGTGAACAGCCATTAAAATGAAAACAAAACCACAAGTCCAGACTAATTCTACAAGGCTGCGGAGGTCTTTTAGAGCTCTAACTCATGAGCATTTACATCAGAAAGACAAAATTCCTGCCTCACCTTAGATCCACATCTATCTCTTTCAAACCCTTACAAAAGCCAAAAGGATAAGCTCCTCTCTTGCTTGCATTCTGTAACAGAGCCATTTCCTGTCTGGATCCCCGCATTTACGCCTTTCTCCAAACACTGAAGAACTTGCAATTGTATGGTAACTACAGACATAAGCCGCCGTTTGGGAGTGGGGAGGGTCCCCATGCTGCCCTTCAAACATGAACTCGGAAACTTTAAGGTTAGGAAAGGAGACAGAAAGGAGCAGAAGCAACACTACCCCCTTGTGGCAGCAAAGCAATATGGAAAGAAGGTCTGAGAAATTCAAAAGGGAACAGACTAGGTGTTTCTCTTCATAGCTGCTGTAAGGAGAGCTGTATGCGGCCAGAAGGTCATCAACACCAAAAAGAAAGGAGATGAGCTGGAGTCACTGTACTACATGTGACCGGGTTCACATCACATAGCAAGAACAAGGCAGGAGGGACCAGAGTCCTCAAACAAGACCTGACAAAATGAAGGATGCAGATTTGTCCCTGGACCCTGGTATGTGGTTCCAGGGAAGATGGTTTCACATGTCACTTGTGCACAGTGTATTAAACAGACTAAAAACCAGCAAAGCCTTTGGTAAGCTGTGCCAACTTCAACAGGTCAAATATTTGCACAGCACAGTGGCATCTGCCTTTCATTCACTCCCAAACAAAATAAAGGAGTTTATACAAGGATCCCCAGACAAGAATTTCCCCACTTCACACATGCTCACTCCTTTCTGCTGTACGCATGACAAAAGCATCACTCAGGATGGTTCAAAACTTTTCAGATTTTCAGGTAACTTCAATAATGTATCTTGTTTGTCACACTAAAGAGGTGAGGCCAGGTGAAAACATTACGCATTCATAAAATGCAGGCACAGGGTTACTCATACCAGAGCCTACAGAATTTGACCTCTGGAATGAGTGCAGTGGAGTGGTTAGAGAAGTTTAACATAATTGCCAGACAGAGCTTCTTCATGGAAGAATAAGGATAATAAGCATTTCCTTGTGAAACATAAGTTTCATGCACAACTGCCTGACAATAAAACAGAACACACATTTCATTTGCAGTAATGTACTCAAATCTCTACACAAAATAGGTAAACCACGTAAAAATTGTCCCTCTCATGTATTACAAACAGATAAATCTATAGAGGACAATTTTCCTCTTCCTTCTTTTCCCCATCTATAGGAATTGTTCCACTGAATAAGGTTTGAAATATGTTAGCAGGGACACATATCACTACTTGCTCCTTGCATCCAGAACTCAGTAACAAAAAGTAATTTATAACCAAATTATTTTCCTTTTTTTTTCTAAAAAACCCAGACTAATTTCATAGATGTCACTTGTGTCATACTAAAATAGCCAAAGAGAAAATCTGAATCAGTTTTATTAGCCAGCATTGCACCATACCTAGCATTAACTGCTGAACTGATACATATTTCAGCAGAGACCCCTGCTAGATTCTGTGTTTCACTGTCTTCAAGTGGAACCAGCTCCTCTCAAACAAGCAGCTGACTAGAATAATCCTCTTTCATTCCCTGTTCAACTTTTCATTATCAACCTGAATTGACCCACAAAGCAACAATGGCTTTAAATACTTAGAGGATCCTTTCCCTCACTGAGATTACAGTATTAATACAAGACCTCCTCAACCCATTTTTAAATTAACAGATAGTTATAAAAAAATTAAACTAGCTATCATCGGTTGCTCGGCTATCCTTCCTTCATCCACATCGTTCCAACAGCTTCTATGACCAATTTTATGCACCACATTTCACATGGCAACTTGAGAGATTTCTGGGATTCTTTTTACTTCGATGTTAAAAGTGAGGCAAAGACATCCACAGGGAAAACTCCCTACATTTGAATTAATGAAATCAGTGTGGAGAACCTCAGAAAAGCTGAAGCTCAGTCTCACAAACTTGTACTTAACACAGACCATCAACTTTCCCCAAATTCATGCCTCACCAGCACATCTTCAAGAAGCACACAGCTCAATGCCACACTGCTTTCAGGCCAGGCTGAATGTGATGGGATTCCTAGTATTGCTGAGGCTCCTAGTGACATGCTTCTCCCTAACAGAGGTGCAAGAGCTGTTAGTGAGGAATAGTGCCACTACATGCTTATTAATGGCTTTGTGATTAGTACAAGATGATTAGCCTAGGACCATTAGAAAGAGCAGAATTCTCTCCTTACCCAGCTGACATAGTTGCATCAACAGAATTCAAAGAACAACCTTCACTAAACTACCTTATTAACTTAATTGACCCTCAACAGCAATGTTTCCCAGAAAGCTACTTCTCAGCTAGGAAGGTCATGTCAGGGAAGGAATCCTGCCCATGGACAGGGAATGAGAACATACAGTTTCCAGACACAATTTTTATCTTACATTTTTCAGCTAACCTTAGAATATAGAGCTCAATTGCCCAATGAGGACATCTAATGGAGAGACAAAGAAGAACAGAATTATAAAACAGGTTATGAGCACATCTTGGACCCCAACACTAAGAATTAACCAGAGGCTGATTAATTACAGGCACAAAATTACATTGATTGGAAGTGTGTATGCAGTTACCACTTGTACCCTCAGGTTTGAAGGCTTATCCTCCTCCTTCTATTTTGTCAGCATTTTCAGCATTACATAGCTTTATATCTCAGGATATACATAGCTATATATACATAGCTTATATCTCAGGATCCTCAGACCCCATCTTTGCATGCTTCTGTAGCTCCAAAGGTTAACAGACATTTTGAACTCTGCTGTGCAGAAGTGGTTCCAGCACTTCCCACTGTGAAAGCATGCCCTAGGTCTGGGAGACATGAAGGCTTGGTATGAGATACTCACTCTATGCAAAATTTAGGTAAGTGGGTGCTTGCTGACTTGTTAATAGATTCACAGGATATTCTGAGTTGGAAGGGAACCACAATGATGATCAAGCCCAACTCTTAAGTAAACAGCCTGTATGGGGATTGAAACCACAACCTTGGTGCTATTAGCACCAGGCTCTAACCCAACCGAGCTAATCTCATTTCCCATGTTCTATAAAGAAAAATACAAACAGCTAATTTAAGAATGGCAGAAAATTACACCTGCAGGATAGAGCTATCCTGCATGCAGGGTTCCTTTTAAGAGAAAAGATTTCATAAAGCCCCAAGCCCACCCGATGTGTTTAACAAGAAGGGAAATGAAATTTTACTTCAAGGAAATTGCCACAAGCATTTAATACCAGACTGCCCACTGCTTCCAGCTTTTTGCTTCAGAACTCTACAGATAACTTTAACTTCAGTTACAAGGGAAGCAGAAACCCCGAACTGCTGTGCCTGTTCTTTAAAAAGGCCTGATAAAAGAACTGGAAGATTGGGAAAACAAGAGTCCCTAGGAGATTCTCAACCTCTGCCAGAAAGGTTTCACTAAAGGTTTCATCTTACAGGAATTCCTCTGGAATTAAGCTCATACATCAAACTACCCACTCCAAATCAGAAGGCTCAGCAAAAAGCACCTGTTTGCTCAGCTGATCAGGTAGGCAAGTAACCCTTCATAAATGCTACAGCCACTGGAGTGGGCAGCAGCAACCACCAAGGATGACAGGCAAAGTGACCCAGAGATTTAGACTCTCTCCTTAGACTCCTGCAGGCTGGGGTGGATCAATTATATGCCTCAGGACATTTTAAAATTCCAGTTACCACAGAAAAAGATCGTATCTACATATCCCACTCCATCTCACTGTCCAAGTACGCGCCAACTGCCCGATCAATAAGAAGGTGATTTGCCCGGTTATTTCTGACACTACGGTGACTCATCCCAGAAAACGAGACACAGTGGAGATGACATAAGTATGTACCACTATTTCAAAAGAAAGATAACACAAGACTTACTCAAGTGCCATTTTAAAGCTAAATTTGTCAGCTCCTTCTTACTCTTATGCCCTTTAATAGGAGACAAGAGGATACCTGACTTAAATTAACAGCAGCTAAGTTCAGGTCCAAAAAGTAGCTCCCATGTAATCAGCTTGAGACTCTCACTATGGCAGGCTATTAAAAAAAAGCAACAAATCTAGGGCAAGGATTTAGAAACTGATGAATAATTTTATGACCACCACCACTTATTTGCTATGCAACTACAACAACAAGAAAGGCAGTCACTGCTCCAGCCTCAGTATAATCAGCTTATCTGCAGGACAGAGGAAAGAATTCAGTTTCCTCAGGAACTGCTGTGTGCAAAGCCTTCTTAGTTAGTTACATCTGCATCCAACCTGGAAATTTTGCTTTTCTACAGCTCAAAGCATTTGTTTCAGAGAAACAGAAAGACTGAACCTTTCCTCTGATGAGAGCACAAACCACTTGACAGAGAAGATACTGAAACCCACAGTGGAAACCCCATTCAAAGTACCAACATCGCTGTATCATGCACACAAGCCAGTGAAGACACTCTGACACAAAGGACAGGTCTTTCCTGACACAAGTTCAATTCAGCTTATCCAGTTTCTTGTATTATATCTGAAGCAGAAGAAAAATATCCTTCCAAAAAAAAGAATCACCTTCTTAGAAAAGAAGACAGCAAAGCCTAAAATTTTCAGTGATCAGCATGTCCCCAACCAGCTCAGGTCAACAGGAGCCACTTTCAAAACTAACCTCTCTTATCAGTGGAAAATCAACCGCATACTCCCAAACCACTGGACACAGAGCTTTGACTTTTTTCCCTCCTCTGGGCAGCTCTAAGGAATAATTTAACCCTTGTTGTTGTTAAGTTAAAAGGGTTAACCCTGTTAACCCTTTTAACTTAACAACTTACTCATGCCCAGTTTTCCATGCCAATCCTGGGCAGATTCTCCATGCACAGAATGTGATGACAAGGTGTGTGAGAGGGAGCACCAAGGACAGCATTGACATATCCTGAGTTTCCATGCTTCTGCAGGGTCTCAAAAACACCAGGAGCACAGTTCACCCCAAAGATCTGCTAAAAGAGCCCATCCTTTTGCCTGTCTGTACTACCATTGAAAGGTCCAGTCTCTGCCCTTACAATCTTCAGAACCCATCTGCAGCATGACAATGGCAGCTATGAACGCATCAACATCAACATCTCTACTTTGAATAGCACGGGGCCATATGAGAAAAGGTTTTTAAATCTGAAAATGTTGAAAAACTTCAGACTAGATGGGAAAGGTTTAAGAAAAAATAGAGGAGGAAGGGCAAGCATGTATCTTACCTCCTGAGTGAATCCTCCTCTGAGCTTTCCTCAGGCATTTCCTGGTTTAAGGCCTCCTGTGATACATTCCCAGGTCTGCTTGAAGCCGACTGGCTGTAAACTCTTTCCCAGTGCCCCGTCTCCTGGTTAAAGACCACTCCCACGGTCCTCTCCTCCTGCGGGGTGGAAGAGCTGCCCAGCTGCAGTCTGCTAGAGGCAGGAGCTCTGCCCTCGGTTCTCTCTGCAGGCTGCACCTGGCTGGTATTTGGAGGCACACCCTCAAATGTGCTTTGGACCTGCCCTGGTGTGTAGCTAGGCGTGCTTCTTTCCCAGCGCAGCGTGTCATTGTTAAAGGTCAGCAGGTTATGACAAGCACGACAGCGGTTCAGGTGACCCCGGGACAAACTGGAATTGTTTTCACTGCTTTGTGGAGTCTGCTGATGGGAGGGACCGGGTCGATCAGGCTCAATGTTGTTGTTGAGCATTTCTTGAGCCTGTTGTGACTGGCTGGGCTCCCCACCAATCCCCTGATCTAACTCCTGAAGCCGGTCATATTCCAGGAAGAATCGCCTCAAATCACACTGGAGCTCATTACGAATGCTGGCCGGATTGCTCGGGCCAGCACTACTACCACTGTTCACCTCAGCCCCTGGGGCCAGAAAGCCCCTCCCTTCTGTTGCAGAGGTATAGACTGAAGCCTGGGAACCTCCCTCCTGCTGTCTGAGCACGGACAGCAAGCTCACAGAGGAGGCACTGGTCCTAGGGGGAGGCATGGCTTCCAGCTCGGACCGAGAGCTCATGTTCAGCACTGTCCTGGACCAGTCAGACCCACCCAAGCCTGAAGCCATCTCTCTCGCAGACTGTTGGTACCGGGACTGGTGGCCTGCCAAGGACCCGCTGAGGGACCGCCGTGTGGGGCCCAGGCTAAGGTTGCGCAGGGTGTTGCCAGCAGTGCTGCTCTGAACTGTGCTGAAAGCAGAGGGCCTGTTAAGTATCCCCTGCTCCTCCTGCGCTACGGATGCCTGCTCTGGGGGCTGATAAGGCTCTGTCTGCACAGAGGAGAAGGAAGTGCCAGTGGCCCCAGAAGACGTGGAGGGTGCGTTTTCCTGGTGTGGGAAGAGAGAAGAAGGAAGTCTTGCACTAGAGCATCGGCTGCAAAGGCACAACATCCCCAGGTGCTGGCAGCACTCTGCTGTGGGATAGCTGACTCGCTCCCGGAGCCTGTTATAGACAGATGCCCTTGTGTTCTCACTGGCTGGAGGCGGAGGTGGTGGTGGTGGAGGCGGTGGAGGGGATGGGGTAGCAGAGTCTTGAACACTGTTTTGCTCTCCCACCTGTATGCCAGAGGAGCGGGAGGACAACATATGCAGGAAGTTGTGGAGGAGGGGTGTGCGCCTCACAGGCTGAGACGGAAGGATAGCACGCTGACGATAATGCGGCATCTCTGTGCTGTCCACGGAGATTTCCACTTCCTCATCACTCTGCAGATGGAAAAAGGGAAATTTCAGTCACCTTAAGGCAAAATCCTATACTGCCGAATAAACAGCAGAAAGTCAGCTACCAGCCCAGACAGATGAAAGGATGTGATAAATCCCTTCCTAAAGGCCTTGACTTGGAGGAAACTAGTTGAGATGATTTCTAAGTTCATTTTATGGATCTAGACAACCTCTTTCTACAGCCCAGTGAACTTTCACAATACACTGTTCATACAAACAGAAGTATCAGCGTTTGAGGGTCAGAAGCTGAGGCGGGAATTGTTAGTACCTCAAATAGCTTCAAATCCAAAAGAACATCACAACTGAAAGAACTGAAATAACAGGACCACTGAGACCTCCTCCCACCATTAGTCAGACAGAGAGGGCAAAACAAACACATTTTGGAAAGCATTTTATTAGCCATGCACATAAGAACATGATACGTTGTTATTGTATCACCAATCAAGGTGAGACAGAATTCAGCTTAAGAAGACTTCAGGTTTTCAGAAAAACACAAGTCTACTCAGAAACAGACTAGGGCTAAAGTACATAGAGCACCTTTTAACTAGCCAGTCAATACAAGTCCTGACATTCCCCTTACCTGCTGGTTAGAAGGATTAACTATTGCTGTGAGCAAGTAGTGTCCCAAGGGATCAAACCGTACCAGCCTAAAAGAAAAGCAGTGCCAGAATATCAATCATCAGTTCACATTCCACACTGACACAGGAAGCTGAACACAGCAGGGAAGAAAACCTCACATGACATGTTTGCAATGAGAATATTACTACATTATCACCATATTTTTATAAAGGACATCAAAGAGTTTATGCATTAAGAAGAACAAAATGTACCTATCTAGCTGAAGACTGCAGTTATTTTATAGTCAACAGCAACACTACACCAAAGTTAAAAGCTGGTTGTAAGTACTGCTGTATCAGTTGAAATAGCTAGAAAATTTAAATGAATACACATGTTTATATTACAAAATGGAATTGGTACAAAGGGAGAGATTAACGTGCCTTGATGCCACATCTTTGTCTTATTTTAAATTGCTCAAAAGCAGGCATTAGGTATACAGAAATCCAGTTTCCTCTACAAGTGTGCCAAAGTAATAGCTCAGCTTTTTGTTCCACCAGTTCCTGGGTTTTCTCATCCTTATGGCTGACAGTTTAATTTCTAAGCTTACAAATCAACATGAAGTAGATTCTGGACATTTAACGGACATGTGCCATATTAAAAATATGAACAACCAAGCTGATCTATGTCTTTCAATTGCTTTTCTTTCTGCCCACAGAACTAGTCTTCCGCCAGCTGAGTCAAGGAGCTGCAAGCAATGTGTCACAGCCTGGGTGCACAGGAACCTCATACACGCTTTCTAAACCTGACCATTTTTCACACATGAGTGTTCTTTTCACCCAGAAGCAGAAGCTCACCTGACCCGCTCCATTTCACTGGCTGTTTTCACCACTGCAAAAGGCTCCCGACGACTCCAGTCCCAGAAATGTATCTCATTGGCAGTGGCAATCAGCAAGAGCTGAGCCGTAGGATGAAAAGCAAGTGACGCAATGGCATTGTTGCTATCTGTGAACCAGCTCTCACTTCCACCCTAGAGTGAGGAGTCAAGAATCACAAGCAGTTTATCACAAAGTTTGCTATCATTAAGTGTCCATGTACCTGCCATGCCTCCCAGCCCACCTAAAGCATTGCAAGGGAGGTGCTGCCTCGGCAACAACAGCTGTTCCTATACAAGGTCATGTGCCAGGTCTAAAATGTAACGCTACTTGCAACAATGACCACAAATGTATTTTGGTAGGTAAGTGTGTCTCAAGAAGCCTGTAAAAAATGCTTCATTAAAAAATAAAACCAGACAAGCTCAGGTGCTTTGTCAATGTGCCATTTACCAAACTAGGTAGAGTAGCAGCTTCTCTAATGAACGGTTCAGATATGCTCAGTGGAATACCAAACAGCATGTTTCTCACAAAGGCTAAACAGGCACCTTGCACAATGTTCTCCAGAATCATCTGTAGCACTGCAACCAATAAAACAGGTGCTGCTAAGAAGCATGACCTACCTGGCAGGACTGATGAAGGATCTGTCACCTCCTCTCTAGAGAGAAGAGGATGGCTATGGTCTGTTCTATGCTTTTACACACATGTTCCAGAAAAGCTTCCAAACAGCTCTCTTCCCAGGTAACATTCGGAAAACGAACTCAGCCAAAAAAGTCACCACCCGCCAAATATCAAAGGAACATATGTTTCAGGAAAGACTTACATGTAAATCCCAAATTCTAACCTCCCCATCCAGGCACCCTGAAGCAATGAGGCCTGGGATGGTGGGATGGAAGGTGACACACCAGGGAGTGCGGCGATGTCCAACCAAGGAATGAACACACTTGCCCGTTTTCACCTCTGTGATGTAGATGTTGTGGTTCACGTGTGTGGAAGCCATTAGGGTCCTGGGAATGCAGAAGGTATGACAAACATTAGCTTGAGAAGAATACAGCAAAATTAGACCATGGTTAGCTTCATCTCAACAGGGTCTGCTCACACTTAACCCAGCAGCTCTCCCACACAGAGCTCAAAGGGTAAGAGGCTACTGTTGCATCAATGTCACAAAGCTTTCTGTAGCCAGATTTTAGGGTCCATGCAAACACAAGCTCGTCTGAATCTGCAAGCACACACTTGACCTTGAAGGTCAGAGTGAACATGCAGCTCAGAAGGCACTCCTGACTGACAGTCTGGGGCAAATAAATATTCCCAACACTGTCTCAAGCCCTGTCAAATCAAGTGATACTATGAGAGATCCCACCTCCATTTCTGCTTCCAGTACACACATCATCCTGCTCTGTTCTTTATTCCTAGATATCCCAGTGAATGTGTCACATTATCTGGGCATGTTGTATTAAAATATCCTTTACTTTCTTTAATTTCTTATGAAATCCCATGGTGTCTGCACAGATCCTTTTTCCTTAGAACTTTGTATCACCTGGGTACCTCAGAAATTAACCACCAACTATGCTCGAAGCTGTGAGATTAGTAAGGTGCACATATTCCATCCATGCGTGTCAGGAACCAGAAGTTTCATTCATCTGTTCAGGACTGGACAACTCAATGGGCACAAGCCTCCATCACTTTTGTAAGTGTAGGGAGACTGCTGAAACAGGGAACGAACTAGGAGTTAATTACCTGTCTGGACTAAACGCCAGCAAGAAGGTGGAGCGTGGACTGTCTGGTAACTCAACTTTCTGAAAAAGCCAACAAAGCAGGAAGTGTTGCAAGAGTCATATGATCATACTTTAACTGTAAGCCACAGAGACAACAAGGGGAACCCGCTGCAGGAACATATCTAGTATCACATCACTGCAGGAACTGAACAGAGCCAGAGAGCATATCAAGTGTAACACATCAAAGGTATAATCACAAGACAATTTATTTCAAACCCCTGCCTCCCTTCCCCCATTCCAAGATCAAGCTATGCAGCTCTATCCCACAACCTTACCTTGCCCTCCCATTTCATCCATCGAGTTTTATCCTCCACCAGCTCCTGCAGAAGCCGCTGAGCACCCAAGGCTTGGGTGCCCCGTTCCCTACCCCAAAGGATGCGGACAGCATTCTTCTCTGGGACAACCTTCATGGCTCTCAGCTGCCAACACCACGCCTGCTACTGAGAGGAGATACCAGCAGGTTCCAGATGACAACCACCACCAAGCTACAAATAAGCTATTCACATTTCAGTTGTTTATCTTCATGGAAACCTAAAAAGATAAGAGACTGATAAGGAAGGCAGCTTTTACCTTGATTACTCAGATGAAGTAAAAGCTTTAAATCCTAAAAATACTAGATTTGAGAGACAAATCTTTCTTCTTACACAGTCTTTGCTACCTGCTTCCATTATCAAGGCCCCACTTTGACATTTCTGCAGCCAAAGATTATACTGAAAGCATCCAGCTCTTCCCTTGTACACATGCCCTAGGCACACTACACATGTGGAGAATTAAAAATTTGCCTTCAAATTATTTTCCTTCCCTTCATCTCTTGCTGTATATAATAAAGGAAAAAAGATTTATGAAGATACAGTCGTTACACCTTGAAGATTTAGGTCCTATCTGGGAAGGGCGTCTGAAAGCCAGAGAAACAGTATTACCAAATCGACAATATGACAGAGGAATCTCCCAGGAACTACTCAAATTTCAGTAACAGGTAAAACTATAAATGTCACACAATTGATAGACCTCAAGTCCAAATTATTTACAACTCCATCAACAGCTTGATGGAGTTGTAAATAATGGATGCATGGGACAGCTCCACCAAGATTATTCCATTGTCTGCACACCACCTTTCAATCTGAATTGCTCTCAGAACAGCAGTTGACGCAAGTAATGCATACTGACAAAGAATAATGCTTTTGGTACACTTTCAGCTGCAAAGGAAAGCTTTAATATCCACTGTCTACAAAATAAAAAAGCTAAATAAATAAAATAAATAAATAATATAGTGACTCTAATAGCAACCAAGTCACACAGCTTTTCAGTGGTGTCATACAATGGAGTCTGCCACAAAAAGCTCTCCAGTAAAGTTTCTTAGAACAGATAAACCAAGAAACTCTGCTGCAATGCTACTACCTTCTGATCCCAGCAGAGTGTGCATACTACTCTGCCATCTCTTGATAACATGAAGATCTAAAGACAAACCCTGCTCAGCTCATGTTACTCTAAACAAAACCATCAATATTCAATAGAGAAGGAAAGAGCCATTTTAAAAAACAAAAAAAAAACACATTAAGAAGAAAAAGGTTCAAGTACACAAGAGACAAATTGTTAAATGACAGAACCCAGAATATTCAATAGCAATATTTTCTTTCCTCCCACTCTCCCTAAAAAAACTCTCCTGAACAGATCATTTAAGACAGCTGCTGCTTACAGAGAGGAGCTGTCTAAAGAGATAAGCCAGGAAAAGGAGTTCCAAAAAAGCATAGCAGTTTGTATTTGTAGAAGTAAAATAAAGAGTACTGAAGTAATTAACAAGTAAAGGCATCCATCTTCCTAGAAAAGAAATTCTCTACAGTGAATTTTGAGCTAGCTGGAAATTCCCTGATGCTTATTTTGAACAGCATGGGGATCACGTATTTTAGAGAAGCTGAACTCCACGGTACACAACAAGCCTTCTTTTGAGAATCTGTGAAAGTTAGCCAAACATTAGGTAGGAATTATTCTACAAAATCAAAGCCTTACTGGAAAGCAACACAAAAACAAAAGATATCATACTGCGTGAGAGTTCTTAAAAATAACTGTACAGATTAAAAAAGCCCATATCCAAAAAAGCTAGAAGGATAACTGGAATAGATACATCCAAAAGCGCAATATAGTACAGGAATCCCTAAACTAAAAATCTCCTTTAACTAAATGCTGATAAATTCTGATCCGGATTCTGCAAACAGCCCCAGGCACCCATGTTCAGAAGTGACAAGATTCAGACAGTAAGCAGAATGGAGGAGAAGAACAGCTTGGAACAATACAGGCAGCAAAAAGTCTACTTAACAAGAGGAAACTGTACATCTAGTTTAACTCTTAATCGAGTAAAATTAAAAAAACAATAGCCAAATATTCTATATGGGTGTATTCAAGAAATTTGGATTACAACCCAAGAATAAACATATAAACAGGACACCAATGGAAGACTGGTCCTGCAGCTGGAATAAGCTGGAAATTCAAAAAGATTTAAACTTTGGAACAGCCTTTTGATAGCTGTGAAGGGCAGACCACATAAATAACTTGAGATCGCAGTAATGTACAAGCAGGATAACAATCACTCATGAGAAAGAACAAACTCTGACAACCTAGCAACATTTCAGTCCTATCAGAACTAATGTTCCCCAAAGTACAGTAGCAACAAGGAAAACAAGAGGCTTAACAAACAACTTTAAGTTTATTTATGCCATGGACCAGCTTACATATTGTAAAATAAACAGGGAGATAACTCCTACAACTGCAGTCAGTGAAGTTCTACTATTCACCTTACTGAAGGACCAAGTCATCTCCACTATATAAAAGTAAGTACATACCTTAAGGCAGCTTATCTAAATCTCTGCATGTGTGTCCTAATTTATTCAACTAATCTGCCTATAACAAACACTTCATAGGTGAGCCTGAGTGTTTAACTTCACGTTTTTCCCTCTGGCACTGTACCTCGTTTTTTCAGCTTCTTCTGACTCATGTCTTTATCCCATTTTAAAAGTAAACAAAGGAAACACCCAGGGCTCTAATGACTTCACAGTATTCTACTAACCTGCTCAACATTTTTAAAAGCTGGGATCTCTTCAGAAAACACTGAATGTATCCTTCTTGAGTAATGCTGAGCTTCCAGTGTTACCTCGGATCCCTTCAGGGGTCAAACTTTATCTTTTTTCTGAATTAGGCTGAACATAGTAACTGCTCCTCTACCTGGCAACACATTCAGCAACACTTCAGACAGGCAAAGAAACTCAGAGCCTTCAAATGAAGAAACAGATGTAATGTAGCATTGACAATACAGTGAACACTGGTATAATCTTTGCTCATTTTAGCAGGAAGATTTTAACCTTTCTATTGGATTTTGTGTTTGGCTTCAGTTTGTTTTGGTGGTGTTTCTTTGGTTTTTTTTTTCCCCCTTTACTTTTTTGGTCTGTGAAAGGTTTTTTTGTGAGCATGTTAAAGGAGCCAGTTCTTTCTCTAACCTAGGAAAGATACCCACCAACTCCAAATATTTTGCTCAAATATAAGCTGAATAATGACAGCATGCTATTAAATACCATTAGCAGATAAACCATTGAAGTACCAACTGTATTTACAGCTACTCATTAGCCATCTGACTAACAAAGTTTAATTTAAATGCAGATGGTTTGAAAATACTTCTTGGGACTCAGCATAAATAAAACTTGAAGCTCACGGGATCAAACCTGTTCAGGCGAGTGGTGGACTGATTCAGTAGCAGTGTCAATTACAAATACCCACAACTATCACAACTGATAAACAGCTGACCACCTAAAGAGGAATTGGGATTGTTCTGTTTTCTTCTTCTTGTTGAGTTTGTTTAGTCTTGTTTACTTGTTTTTGGGGGGAGGGAGGGAGATTTGGATGGTTAGTTTAATCAGGATGACCAAAAGTGTCCAACAACTGCAAGATTAGTTGATGCCCTGAATGTGATGCAGATGACTACAAAAAATTCTGAAAATGGAGAGCCAAGAAAATTTTCTATAATCAGCAACTTTCTTTCCTTAGGAGTTTTCTCCCTTCAGGGCATTTCAGGACAACATGCTGGGCTGTTTACAGTTTTGGAAAGAGCATTACAGAGCCCAAACCCAAGCCTTTTACTTGCTCTGTACCAGCCAGAAGCCTGAAGAATTCCCAGCATTAATGTAGGTTTACTTGAAATTGTCGCTTTTGCAGATGTTGAAACTCTAAAAAACCAAAGTGAAGCTGCAAATTGGTAATACTTTGTAGTGGTACATGACCCCCTGAAAACACTGACAGAAAGGCAGGGCAAGAGGAATAAAAAGAAGTACATTCAATTTACCATATAAAAAGGATGTCAAGATATTGTATGCATTATGCAATGGCTCACCATTCCCGTTCAAAACTTCAGCACTTTAAAGAGATGATTGTCCCATTTCCTAATGTACCCCTTTCCCATCTTTGCTGCTATTAATTTTGTGGAGATTCTGGTACAATCATGCTGGGAGCACAGCTGACTTTGATACAAAGATGAATACTGCAATACTACCTTCAAGTTATTCCACTCTTCATAGGGGAAAAATGTTAGATCATGTGGCCTTCAGCTCTCAGACTAATCTATTACCACTGCAAAGAACTTTGTGGTTGTGTGCTGAGCCCAACACTAAAAGCCTTTCTTAACGCATGTGCACAGTTTCAGTGTAAACAGCTCCATCAGTGTTTAAAAAGGGAAAAAAAAATAGCTGCAATCAGTAAATGATATTTCCAATGGGAGATCTATCCAGAAGATACAAATGTCCAAATAATTTCAGACAATTTTGCTGCCCAAAGAGACCTCATGTGATTGATGAGGAAAGTGGCAATATGAAATGAAATATTAAAGCTGTCACTGACTTTGCAATCTGGGTTCCACAGAGAGAATGCATTTATAAGACTCCCTGTAAGAGACTGGGGAAAAAAAAGCACATGCCAGTAGTTTTTGTCTCCAGGTCTCTTTGTCAGTTTTAAGACTTCCATAATGTATTGACTGTAAAACAACCATCATCCACACATAGCTGATGGGCCAGGGCTGTATACTTTGTATTAAAAGGACATGCATGGGAAAAAAAAGGACTCAAAACACAACAAAAACAAAACTGTAGTGAGCAATGAGGCATACCACTGTCCTGCAAAACCGCAAGCCAACTTGTCTCTAGAAAAGAAGAGGAAACAGATTATTACACTCAACTCCCCCAGCTCTGGCCAGGTGCCTACCTAACTTGTAAGCCAGAGTTACTTCTGTTTTCAAAATGTCTGTTCTGAAGAAGTGTGTCCTGTCCTGACAATACCACTGCAGTTATTACAAATTAAGTGCAGCATCTCAGGCTTTAACACCAGCAATATGCTAAAAATTTCAAGAGAACCGTTTACTGCATTTAATAAATGTTAGTATTTTAAGTTTCATTTAATAAATATTAGCAATAATTTAGCATTCGCACTATTGCACATGTGGGTGGGTTTTCCAAGAGCAATCAGATCATCAGACAGGCATGAAAAGTGTATGCAGCACTACAGCCCAAATGCTTTATCTTTGCTGACACTGATCCTAATGAAGGCTGCAGTCACAAGACAGGCTATTTCCTCTGAGGATTTTCTACAAGTCGGTTCCCCTCGTATTTTACACAGCTTAATTTTGAAGCAAGCTGCCTTACCAAGACCCCTTGTGCTCTTCAGAAGTTCGAAAGAGCAAAGAGTGCCCACTGAAAACAGCCAAAGACTATGAACTACACAGCCCCTTCTTTTGCAGGCACTTCATTAATAAGAATAAAATCTGCTTCTGACACCCAGACAGGAGATCTCCAAGAACAAACCAGATGCCTAGAACATAATTTGGAATATAAAGAAGCAAACACACAGCTCCAGGGACTTTCTAGTTCCCTGCCTTGTTTGCAATCTGTGTTTCCCTCCCTTCTGTAATACGGAGATTTTGAGGCCATCATCTTCCTAAATTCCATGAAACTATATCATGTAAGAAGCCCAAGAAACACTACACCAGATAGAAGACCTGACTTATACTTACAGTTTTATTAAAAATACTGATTCAATCCATATCAAATGTCATGCCACCCCACTAACCGTTTTTGTGTCTCCACCTGAAAAACTGAGCAAAATTTTAAAAAATACTTATGCAAAACCAAAACTAAAAAGCTGATTTGCCCTCTTTGCACTGCATCAACTCAGCTTAACAAACATGACAATCCAAGGAGTCCTAGTTTGGTAAGACCTAGCTTGCCTGTAGCACTGGCATTTGAACAATGCTATAACAACAACAAAATCAGTAAAAAATAGGTGACATGACTCATATCCCAAATAGTAGCATGGGTCAAAACATAAGTATTGGAAGAACAGAACTATGTTCATTCTTAAAAGACAGGGCCATATGAATTTCTGGCAATAAACCTGATTAGCTATGTATGTCTAAATTTACTTCAAACAACATTTGATTTGTCTTTCCTTAACTTCATTTGTGGTAGTTCCAGATGAACCTTGAGACTGTTTATAGAAGTATTAACTCTTCTTGGGTTAAAAACAAACAAACAAAACCAAAACCAAACAAATAAAACCAAAAACAAACAAAGAACCAAACCGCAAACACCAGAAAACATTTTGCATAGAGCAAACTTCAAGATACCTTGTAGTAATATGTAAATGAACAAAAATTTTAAATAAAGTTACATTGGATTAGAATCTTTAAACAAGACTAACCCATTAACAAAAACAGTCTGTGGATGGGTAACAACAACTATTTTAAGCATGATTAATCAAAACAAAAAAAAAAGCTAAACTCTAACCCATTATTTTATTCTGTTTCCACTTGTGTCCTTGACTGTGCTTTAAAAAAAAAAAAAAAAGCTCCTGAATTTAAGAATTTAAATAGAACAAGAGTCAGTCTTCAAGTAAGTGCCCCTAAACATGGAGAATAAAAAACACTTAGGAGAAGTGAAAGAAAGTTTACGATGCAACTATCCAAGAGAACCCAAAACTAATTCCATGAAGGCACTTCCATTATATAGTCTCAGTTTTACTCTTCCAAGCTTTTAAATACTCCCTGAAGTATTAGAGTGTAAGATGAAGTTTTGCCTTGATTAAAGCCAGAGAAAGTAATTCAAAAGCACATTTTCTGTAGATGCAGTAGACACACTGCTCTAAATTGCACTCACTGCAATAAGTGTTGACACATAAAACAGGATTCCTAAAGAAAAATAACTTGTCTTAGTCCTTCATGATTGAAAAATTCAATGCTGCGTTTTAAACTGCAACTGCAAACAGCTCAGGAAATTCAATTACTTTACAAAGATGTCAATAGTACTTTATCATTTCAAGATCCTGTATGACTGCAACAAGTAACTAATTGCCATTAGAATCTTAACTTGTCTTCCCAGTCTGGATTAAACGAGATAAATACACATAAAAGAACTTTTCAGACAAAAGAAGTACATTAAAATTCTGACTATTTGCAGCAAAATGATGAAGACATGGAAGAGAAACTTGCAGATCTCAACTCCTAAAGGTCAGAAAATGAATGGCAAATATAAAAAGAGAAGTAATAATAATAAAGAATGTAAGTGATCACCCATGTCTGCAGTCTGACAGTTTCATTTACCAAAGAGAATATGGAGCACTTTCATAACTATTATTACAACTTCCACATAAACTTAATGAATTCTTGAGGTGAGAGACATTAGTTTCAATCCAGAAGACAGGAAGAGAATAAATATGATTTCACAGAGCTGTAAGGTAAGTCCAACAGCAGAACTGAGATCTGGAAGATTAAGAGTTGGTTTCCACAATTCCATACTCAAACCATAGCATCTTTTGTTAAATACTATAGACAGCAGGAAATGAGGGACAAAGAGAAGAAAAACCCAGAGCAATAGAGAGACAGAGTAATTCAGATTAAGAGAGACAGAATTCAGATTCAGAGACAGAATTCAGATTAACCCCCAAAAAACTATTCTCATTTAGACAGAAAGACAAAGGAATTCTCAATTCAAAATTCCATTATTTATATTAATAGTTACATCAAGGTTCTTCAAGCTCAAGGGCCACAGCCAAGTGCCCCCAAGTGACATCACACATTCCATAGTAATGTGGGAGTGCCAACACTACAGAGCAGCAGAAGCAGCATCACAAACCCCAAGGTGAAGACAAAGTGTTTCATGCATTCAAGGCTGCACTTAAGGCACATGAACCTTATCCAAGTAATAAAGAAAAAGCAACTGGAAGCAAGAACGTGTTTTAGAAAATACAGGTCATATAATTTCTTGCTCACATGGAAATACAGTAACAAGACAAAAAGCAAAAACAATCCACACAGAAGCTGAAGTCTTCACACAAAAATGTATCAGAATTATAGAAGAGGCTGGAGACAATGAAGATTTAGACTCTGAACAAAGAAACACAGCCAATTCTTGACACCGTTGCTCTTCTTGGCCTTAGACAGAGTTTGTGGGAGAAATATAAAGGGAGGGGGAAAAGAGTCCAAAACATGAGTCAGAGACTCCTCTCAGCAATCCTGCGCTGCCCAAGGTGAAGAATTAGTAATACGCACCAGGAAGAAGGAAGCAGGAATCACTCTGCAAGGACAGCCCAAAACAGCTCACTGAGAGCACGTGAAGAGGAGCTGAGCGAGCACATGGATTAAGATGATGCTCTCCACACTCAAGCCTGACACCTCACCATCCCGTTCAACAGTTTACAAAAACCAGACATGACAAACAGCTACTAGACAACAATCCCAATCAGAACCAACCAAGTCCTGAGATGCAGACAAGTACTGCTTCCTCTTGTAGAGGAAAGCAGGTCTCCTCTTGTTTCAAGCAACCCAATCAATGGGTCTTTCATTAGGCAACTAATATATCCTACAATAACCTTCCAGTAAGATATTTCTAATATTAATACTCTTCCACTGCATAACACATTGTCATTCACTTTTGCTAAACAAAATTCTTCTGTCCTTACCTTAGTAATATTTTGTTTCTATCATCCCCCTTGCTAGGACAGCATAGGACTACTAACACAAAACACACAAGGTAACTATTATGGGGCACTATGCCCTTTATCAGGCCCCCAGAAACCCAAGAGGGGAAAAAAAGTACCATAGTGCTGTTTGCATTAGTAGTAAATATTCACATCAACAACAACTCCGCAAGACCCATGAGTTCAGTCGGCTTGCTAATCATGGCATAAAAGATTAGTACTAGAGTTTCTTTCCAGAAGTTTCTTTAAAAAATAATTATTCAAATGCCAAACTTCTGGCAGAGGGATAGCAGCAGACTGGATCATTGCTTGCCTTCTTTAGAACTGGTTGTTACAGCTGCATAAAAGTTAGAAGCTCGGAAAATAGAAAAGTAGGAAACAACCAAACAAGAATCCAGAGGGTCAGTTATGACTCACAAAAGGGCAAAAGAAATAAAACTGAGAAGAAGCTGTCAGCAAAGTAAACATTTGTCAAAAACTCACAGCAACTCAATCTGAAAAGGCATGTCCAGACATTTGGATCCAAATACATTCTTCATTACAAGCATCAGGAAAAATATAAATGCTAGTGGACAACCCTACTCATTAAGGACCACACTGCCACAAAAAAACACACTTATTTGTGACCATCAAAATAGAAATGGACTAATTTTTTTTAAACAAAATTAACCAAAGAAGCACCAGTTGTGGACTCCAGAACCGGCACACAAGCTACCCTAAAGATTTATGAATGTTAGGAAACACATTACAACAGCCCTTCAGAACACAAGAAAGGGTTTTAAATTTAGCAGAGAATTTCAGGTCTTCTTGCCTGCATCACCCATAAGGCATTCAAATCTGCATGGACTTAACCTCATACTACATTCTGAAAACAGACCCAACAACAAACTTAAGAGACCAGTAATGGACTAGCAATAAGTGCACATTACCAGCAGGTCATTCTTAGGTCCCTTTATAACATTCCCATCAGCAATTTGAAAGAGGATGGGAGTGGCAAAGGCAAAGAAGCCAGATGACATTTGCAGAGGACACCAAGCCGGCTGGATCAGTAAACAAGGACAAATATAGAAAAACACACTAGGTTTTGAAATAAAGACCAAAGAACACTTCATACAGAGGAGAAAACACAGCAGCACTGAGCACTGACCATATTTACAGACTCCACATTCATACAACCTATCTTCTTGAAGACATGCTTGCATCTAGATAACAATTCTTGAATCTATCTATAACCATAGAACAATACCCAAAAGTGTGTAGTGAGAAAAGCTACTCATAACCACCTACAGGATCTCTTGAAGATGAAACGCTGATCTAGTACAGGAAAAATTGCTTTCCAAAGGCAGCTGAACGCATGGTATTGACAGGATCACAAGTAATCCAAAAAAACACTACAAGAACACTACAGAAACTTATGTGTTGTCAGGAAAAATATGGGAGATGACAACAAAAACGTTCCCATGGCTGGTGAATTAGCTGGGTTCGCTTCCTCACAAGACAAGACGTAAGCAGGCACACCTGAAGGCATTTTATGCCAAACACTACTTTCACAAGCAAGTGTTCTGCAACACACGATGAAAAAGATGAGCGATAGAGCAGACAACGCTTACCGCACATTTTATTTGGGTAAGGCCAGAAAACAACAACAATAAAAAACACCTCGAAGCACCAGCCCCAGAACGCATCGGGACCGAGCCCGGACCACGGGCCCCGGACGGGGCCGCGGGCACAGCAAGAGAGGCGACGGACGGCGAAGCACCAGGCAGCCAAACTGGGACAGAAAATCCGGCTTGAGGCACGCTGAAGAGAGCGGCAGCGGGACACGGGCTACTCTCTGGGACTGGGGACGCTCTCCCCGGGACTCCCGCCCCGCCGGCCGGTGGGAGGCAGCGCCGCGGGTTTCGCCCTCCCGCCACGGCGCCCGGCCCGGAGCAGCGCGCCGGCCTCCCCGCTCCCCCCACCGTAAGGCCGCGAGCCCGGAACTCCCGTACAGAGGCCCCGGCAGCGACTCCCGACTCCCTCCCGACCGCGTTCCACCAGCCGCGGCCTCACACGGATCGGCACCGCCGCCTTCCGGGGCGCCGCCGCGGGGCCGGCCGCGCCCGCCCGGGAGCGGCAGCGAGGCCTCGGCGCGGGGCCGGCGGCGCGCATAGGCCCGGAGCGTACCTGCAGCGGCGGGGCCGGAGCGGGGCCGGGCCGGGCCGGGCGGGCGGAGCGGCCCCGGGGTCGGTCGTCGCCGCCGCCGCGCCGAGCTCCGGCCAGGCGGGCCAGCCGAGCGCCGAGCGGGGCCCAACGGCGGCGGCGCCGAGCGCGGGAGCAAGGCCCGAGCAGCCGAGGCTCGAACGCCGCCAGGCAGCGCCAGCCGAGCGACGAGGTCTTCCACCGCCGCCCGGGGGCGACGGAGGGCAGGCGAGAGCAGTCGAGTCCCGAGAACTGCGGGGCAGCGCCCCCGCCCAGAATTAAAATCTACATAATTTAGCTTAAGACAGGTGTGGGATACTGAAAAAATGCTCTTAACAGACGAGTATAAACTAACACGTACAATAGTCAGACTACATAAAACAGATTGGAAGTTACTATTCTAGACAGGTGTGGGATACTGAAATTTAGCTTAGACAGGTGTGGGATACTGAAAAAATGCTCTTAACAGACGAGTATAAACTAACACGTACAATAGTCAGACTACATAAAACAGATTGGACGTTACTATTCTAGATTTCCAAGATAAGGGTGGTCCAAACTTAAGAGGAGAAATTAGTGTTAATGGAAAGGAAGAGGGCAGGAAAGGAAGAATGCATTCGGGAGTTTAGGATAAAAGGATGCTGCGTCCTCCAAAACCCTGAGAGACCCTGCAGGGGTATGGCCCAGTGAACTCTCGTTTTATTCAAATAAAATAAATAAAGTTGCAGGACACTGTCTCATTTGTGGACACTGGCTTTTCACAGCGTGATTTTCTGCACAAACCAAATCACAAATCTCAAACCAGTTTGCAGAAAAGAATTTTTTTTCACATTTTTTTTTAAGCCTGGAAAAGAGAAGGCTTCTGGATGACCTACCTGCTGCGTTCCAGTACTAGAAGGGAACTTAGAGGAAAGATGGGGAAGACTATTTACAAGAGTGTGTAGTGACAGGACAAAGGGGAAGGGCTTTAAATTGACAGAAAGTAGGTTTAGATTAGATAGTAGAGAAAATTCTTTACTGTGAGGGTGATGAGGCACAGGAACAGGTTGTCCAGAGAAGCCGTGAATTCCCCATCCCTGAAGTGTTCAAGGACAGGTTGGATGGAGGGAGCTCTGAGCAATGTGGCCCCATGAAGGAAAATCAAAAAGGCTTTTCTGAGGGAAAAGAAAAACGTCTGGGTGAGTGGTTTTGAAGGAAGCTGCTTAGGAGTATGTGGTGGAAACTGCTCCCTACACTTCCTGAGTGAAAAGAAGGGTACGGATTGGTTTTGTCTAGTGTGGTCTGATGCAGTTTTTGCCCAAACTGACAAGCAGTGAGATCAGTTTTGAAATTAAACTCTACCACAGGTGACAGTGGCTGAAAGAAAACAAAACAGAGCAGCAAATGTGTTCCAGGAAGTGCCTGCACTCTGAGTTTGCTCTGGCCTCAGCACACGTTGGGAAGAGCTATTCATAGCGTAAATTGAGAAACTCCAGCTTGTCATTAAGTGACAATGTTTGTACCTACACATGTCCAAGTCTCACTTGACCTTACCACCACCCACACAGCTCATTCAGTGACTGCTGGTGTTTTGGTCTAGTGAACAGTATTTTTAGCACAGAACGTCAGATGCCATTATGAGCCATCAGCCACCATATACGGCAGCAACTCTTACCTTAAAAATGCTTTTTTTAGAAAACAATGCTTGTCTGCTTTTTCCTAGGTAAAAGGAGCAGGAGTTTTGCTGCAGTGACCAACAGTAGCTCCTGTATAACACCTTGTGTAAAGAAAACTGAATTACATTTGAGATCTTTGTACATAACATTTTACAGCCCTCATTTAGGCTTCTGAAAATGTCTTGTTTACACGCCATCAAGCATGCTTGGCTTTCTGTGAGATAGAAAGTGCTCACTGACACTGCAAACCTGGCAGAGTGTATCCGGCTCTGCACCTCCACCCTGCACTGCGAAATGTGTCCCGTACTCTTGTATTCATCAAATACAAGTGGGGCATGATCCAGACTCACTTCCTCTAAAAGGACAGATATACAATGCCAGGCAGTATCACTGCTACTTTAAGTAGTTACAGTTTTGTAGTTTTTTGCATTCTCTACCCTTTTTGTTACATTTACTGCCCAGTAAACAATAAAATCTAAGAAACAAAATTTTCTTAGACCGCTGTCATGAGATCCTTGGAAACACTTGTGCCTTTTAGAAAGAGAACATTTCCAGGAAACTGCCCAGCCTTGTGCCAGCAACAACTGCGTGCATCAGTCATCTTGCTCCACTGAAGAAGTAGATTGCCAGCAGTGCTCGAGTAGCCTTTCCACACCTCTGCTTTGATCTAAGAGGAGAACTTTTGCAATTGGTACAATTTCTGTGACCCAGTCAGTCCTTGGCATTTCTTTTACAGCAGCCACCAAGACAACCAGTTTCCTGCTGCAGGAGCAAACCAGCCTCACCTCCACTAGCCCATTTCCTGATGTCTGCCAAGTACCCAACAGAGCCACCATAGCTTAACATCTTCTCCAGCCTGTCTGGGAAAGAAAGAAGGTTCAATCCCTCTAGATATGTGCAAGCACTAGTGTGTGTCCAGCAAAATACCAGACCCCTCCCAGAACACAGCTCCCAGCTTTCAGAGAAATCACTGCAGTTTGTGAGGTGTGCAAAATGGCAAAATGGTGTTGAGCAAGAATTTATACCTGCAAACAAAAATATAAATGTTTGCTTTGCTGCTCATGAATTCACAGTAGAAACTAGGAGCTCATGTGGAAATTTAATTTGTGCAAAATACTGTTTAAAAAAATCAGTCATAAATGTTTTGAGTTACACAGTGGAATAGAATAGTTGATTTGTAAAACAGTGCAAGCTTTACAAATTTTCCATCACTATAAAAGACAATTTCCCTAATTTTCCCACTGTTGTCACATTAGTCGTTGTTCTCAAGTGAATGGGGCGCCTCTAATCATCAGGACAACAAAAATGTACCAATTAACCAATCTCTCCAATCTCTGGAGAGACTGAGAGAAGTTCAGAAATTTGCCTGAAAGGAAGAGAGTATATTTCTTCTTGTCTCACATCTGCTTAAGTCTTTACAGGCTTTAAGAAGAGGAAGGGGCATATTTGCTCCAGATAACTTCCCAGATCAACTGTTAAAAGCCTTCTCTCTGTCACAATATTAGCTGAAATGAGTAAGTAAAAGTTCCTGACGAACACGACAGGCTTCCGAGTCCACTGATTCCATTTGCTCGTATTCTTCTTCCGACTGTTCCATGTGTCCTGTGGCTGGTGCAGACCACACATCCAGCCCATGTTGCAGGGAGATGTTATGAAGCACGCAGCAGGCCAGAATGATGTGGCTGGACTTCTCAGGAGAATACTGCAGGGTGCCTTTGGAGCCATCGAGGCAGCGGAACCGCGACCGAATGGTTCTGAACGTGCGCTCAATGACGTTGTGAGTGGCGGAATGGGCCATGTTGTAGCGGTACTCTGCAGGCGTCTCAGGAATGTGCAGAGGGGTCATCAACCACGTCCGGAGCAAGAAAGAGCTGTCACCTGTGAGCCGTGGAAAGGAGCAGGACAGGTTACACACCTACAGTCAGCCACAGATTTCAGCCTGGTTTGCTGGTACAGCAGATACAGAATAAGTTCTTCCTCCCGCTAAAAGAGAAGGCATGGAAGAAGTAACTCTGGTTTACAAATGTGACAAAGTAAAGGCATTTTGTTTTACACAAGAAGATTTTCCACAGAAGAGTTTTAAGAGAATTAATCTACTGCATAAAACAGGGGAAAACAGTTGGATTAGGGCAGTACCTAGGATTAAAAATTGCATAATTCAGCACAGAAAGGTGTAGAATACTGAAAGAAAGCTATTAACAGAATGAATGAGGATTAATATGTACAGTAATGAGACTGTATAAAACACAGATTAGAAGTTAATATTCTAAGCTTCCAAGATAAGGGTTGTCCAAACTGAGCCATAAATCTCAAAGCAATTCGCAGGAAAGCAAACATATCACTCATGCCCAGAGTAAGGAGACAATATATAATTGACTTTCTACTGAAAACAAGGATGAAAAGCTGACTTACCAAGTAGCCAGCCATCTTTATGAAGCTCAGTTTCAAACTGGCTTGTGAGGGTTGCCTGTTCTAACACCGCACAGTCAGGCAGGCTGCCGGGCCAGTGCGTTTCAGCACTAAGGAGTACTCCTCTGGAATCACACACCATGAGGCAGTTCAGGGAATGGAGACCCTTTCGGTTCACATAGGACAGGTCCTCAGCATTTGGCGCTTTTATTGCCACGTGGGTGCAGTCAACCACCCCCAGCACTCCCGGCATTCCTGCCAGGCCATAAAAGTCATCCTTCAGCGTCTGTACAGTAGCTTCATCTTTAGGAAAGTGAATGAACTGTGAGGCTCTTTCCACCAGTGCCTCGGTTACATTGGCAACACAGCGGCTCATCGAGGCTTGGCTAATGCCAATAGCATCCCCCATGCGAGTCTGGAAGGAGCCAGAGGTATAGAAACCCAACGCAGCAAGGATTTGCGTCTCGGGACTGATGGCCCTAGACCGCTGTGTAGGGCGCGAGAGAGTGGCTCCCAGGAGATCCACGAGGTAGCAAATGAACTGTCGGGGAAAGCCGTACGTGGATACTAGGTACTCATCCGTGACATCCTCCAGCTTGAAGCGATCCAAAGTCCTGTGTCCGCGGCCATAGAGCAAGAGGTCACAGTCAAGAACCGCGATAGGTACGGCCATGGCTGACGGTCAGGGGCGTCCCCTGGGGCTCCTCTCTGACAGGGCTTTCCCAGAGGCTTCACCTGCATAAAGCAAAAGAGGATACTCGGAACAGTTGTTACTGGTGAGCTTATCAGACTCCGTTACCGTTTTCCTTTCAGTCTGATCATCCAGCAAACCTTTTAACTTTTCTTTTTCTGCTTTTAAATACACGGGCAGCCGGGTGGACTCACCGCGGAGCCGACAACTCTGCCTGGCGCTGACAGGAGTTTAGGTCCCGTGGCAGAGAGGGAGCTGGATCCGTCCCCAGTCACCCTCGCCGGGGCACGGCAGACACGAGCCGCGGGCAGTCCGGCGGGCGGTCTCGCAGCCCCGGCTGGCGCTGCCCTTGCCGGGCGCCCCGGACCCCACGGGCCGCCCGACCCCCGCCGGAGTCGTCCCAGCCCTTACCGGCCCCGCGGCCGCTCTCAGGCGGTCCCCGCCGGCCCGGCCCCACATTCGCCGCGATAGATTCGCCACAGGCAAGGGGCCACCGGCGGGAGCGGTACCGGGCGCTGCACCGCTTTTCTAGGCCTGGCGACCTCCCGCCTCCCCGGACTGCGGGCTCAGCGCGCCGCGGGAGGGCGGGCCACGAGCGGCGGCTGCGTGCGGAAAGTGCCGTTGCGAACACTCAGGCACCTCCCTTCTTCCCTCCCTTCCTCCTTCCTTCCTTCCTTCCCCACCCCGCCCGCAGCGGATGAAAACAAACAGCGGCGATGGCGACGGCGATGGCGGCGGCGCGGCACTGCCCGCGGCTCTGAGGGCGGCGGCAGCCTCAGCTCGGCCCCCGCCGCCGGCTGCGCATCCCCGCCGGCGCTGACACTTCGCGGCGAAACCCCCGGGCCGGGAACGAGAAGGAGGAGGGGCGCCGGCCGGAGCCCCGGAGCGTCTTCGGGGCTTGGAGGCGGCGGTCGCGGCCCCGGGGCCGCGGGGCTCTCCCCGTGCCCGGTCGGGGCGCGGAGGAGGCGCCGGGGCGCGGCGGCGGAGCGGGCCCCGCACGGGATGAGCCGCCGCGCTGCCAGCACTGCCGGCCCCGCGCAGGTACCGCGGGCCCCCGCAGGGCAGGGCTGGGAGCTCCGCGGGCCTGCGGGAGGCCCTTCCAGGGGAGGGGGCTTTGACGTGCGTCTTAAACCTTTGGCTACGGCTTCGCGTCTCCGTTTTACTTTGCCTCGCTGCTCGCGGGGTTCGGTTCCCGACAGCCGCGTGTCGGCTGCGATTCGTTTTCCTTAACGACTGGTGGCTGTCAGTGGAGCCTGGGAAAGATGTGGCCCGCTGTATTCTCAGCAGGTGGTCATTTAAAATCAAAATGCTTCACAGCCTACTGGAAATAGTAGAATCTGAGACCGCACGCTCCATTTTATAGTCTTGTATAGTCTTCTTGTGAGATGCGAGTTTGTGGCACCCTGGGAAAGAGCAGAGGTTTACAGGTGGTCGTATCTTTCTTTCCTGTGGGAGGTATGGCTCTTAGGGCACAGTCAGAGTCGTTCCCGTGGATTAGGTGGGAGCAGAGACACGTTCCATGTCAGGGAATAGCTAGAAAAGGGACTCTTTGGACTAAGCCTACAAACTGCCTGCTTACAAATCCCAAAAGCGATGTGACTAGGCACATACCAAGGGGAAAAAACACGGCAAATTACTGCCTTAGCTGAAAATTAGTTGGCTGTCCAAATAAAGTTTAGAGCATCTCCAAATTATTGCAGGAGTGGCCTGACCTGGAAGACCCTTCCTTCTTGTGGCAAGAAATAAATCTTTCAGATGAACCAGGCTATCTGTAGATGTCCAGAAGGATCACACAGGACCACTGTATTTGACTTAAATGGTATTGTATAATCTTAACATTTCTGAACGTGGGTTCATACAATCGTTGAGCTGTGGTGATTGTGTTGGTGATTATAGTGCAGGGTATGTAGAAGCAGATTCTGGTTTAGTCTGTATACTTTGGCTTGACAAACAAACTGAGAGGATGGACCTTTGGACTGATACCATTTTTAGACCTTAGGGAAGTACAGGATGTAACTGCTGGTCAACAGGAATTACTTAATTTTGTTTCTAAGTCAGTGGAGCTGGCAGTGATGGCTTTAGTAAGGTATTTACTAAGCTGTGGAGTTTTTGTTTAAAAAGTGAGTCTGTTTCCTGATCAGGAGGAAAAATTACCTCTTTATCAGTCAAAACCTGAGCATATAGTGAACTACAGAGGTTTTGATTACATCAGAATGTTTATATTATGTAAAACAGTTTTTCTGATATTGAACTTATTCTATTCTGCTATAGAATTTAATCTTTTCTTGAAATAAAAATCCACCAACTTCAAAAAATGAGAGTGTCACACCTTAGAACTGTTTGCTACTTCTCTCTAGGTTTCTGACTAATCTACTAAGAAGGCAAAATGGAGATTAATTTTAAGTAATTGTAGGATACTGGAGTTTGACTTGTAGGCCCAGTCTTGAAACAGAGCACTGTATTTATGAAGATCTTTATATAGTTGCTTATTAGTGTGCTCAAAATACCTCTTTGCAGTGAAGCTTCTGTTGTAGGAGCTCTTAAAAGCTTCAGAAACTTCCATGTGCTTCTTGTTTACTGCATGATTCAACAAGGCTTTTCTGAGCTTCCCATAGGACATTTTTGGAGATTGGATTTGGTCCTGTATTAAAAAAGAAGTTCTGGAAGAGTGGTATGGGCAAGGAGTGCAGTCTTGGGTGCACAGTCTGGTAACTGGGAACGAATATCTGGGATGAGAGCTGTCCACAGCCCTCTCCTTACCACTACACCCACTCTGGTTTCTTCCCTCTTGTCTTTTCAGTTTCACTCTGACATAAGAACCATGAGTAATTATTTTGCATTGATGCATGTCTGGTTGAAAAGAAAGCAAGATAACTTTAAGTTGTAGCAGCCACGGCTCAGAAATATAGGAAGGAATATAGAAATATAGGATGGAAGCAGCCTCTATATGCTTTCCCCAGCAGCAATAATAATGCTTGGTGTGTGTCAGGTGCTTCTGCTCCTTTCCTGTTCCTGTAGGTGTCAGAGAGATGTACTGGCTCAATTCCCATACAAGGAATACGTAGTGTAATGCCGGTGATCCCCGGTGTTCCCGTGCACCTGCGGTGTGCGGGGTTACAGGTGTCTGCTGGCAGCGGGGCTGCTCTCGGCTTGGAGCACGGCATGCCTGTCGCTGTAGTTCCTCTCGGCTCTGCCGAGGCATTGAGGGGAGGGCTCTTGCAGTTCCTTGCATCATGCAAACAGCGCCATCACCTTATGCTGATGTGTCGTCTTCTCAGAGAAGGAGGGTATAAATAGCAGTAGAACGTATAAGGCACAACACTTAGATGTTAAACTGTTGGATAAAATCTGTCTCAACTTTGGGAGAATGAATAAGGATTTAGTCAAGAGAGCCACATGTGGCAGTTCTCCTTTGCTGTTTCTGATGTTTCTGTTCACAGTAAAGTGAAGACAAGGGCATATAAATAAAAGCAATAGTATAAAAGCAGGTGTTGCAGGAAGTGGGAGACAAAGCAAAAAGCCATATAAACAAGATGCTAGTTGCATCATGTGCTGGCAAATATATCAGATTACTTAAGGAACTATCTGTTGAGGAGAAATCAGTCATCTGTATTTTTCAAACCTAGACCAAAGGTTATTTCCTTCTAGTTGTTATTCTGTGTAAAATGAGCCAGTGTTATCCTTGAGCTAAGCATGGGCCTGTGCAGTAGCACTTAACAAGGAGCCGTGCTGGCATTGCAACCTACTGGATGTGAGAAGTTGATTGAATTTAGTGGAACTAAGTTTAAATAATTTCTTTCCTGTTCAGGTCAGCTGTGGCAGCTTACCTGAGAGTACCAAAGAATTTCTGTAAATAAAAAGTTTGCTGTAATTCTTGCTCCATCTTAACTCTTACCAAGACTGATTCTAAAGGTGAATACCATTCTAAGCCTTAGAAGGCCTCAGGCAATCATCAGAGGTCCTCCTACTAAAATGAGGAGATGATGGCTGTCAGATGAGAGCCCTTAGACATTTCAGGAGCTGAGTTCCAAAGTCACAGTTTTCCCATGAAATTATTTATTCCTTTCCAGGAAACCTTGCCTGATACTTTCTGCTCTACTTTGGGTTAACTGTTCTGGCATTTGGAGCTTGAGAGGTAGCAGTATGAATCTCCAAATGTTTGATGAATGTTACAGGTAGTTTCGGATCTTCCAGGAAGAATCCCAGTCCTGCTGCAGCAAGGCAGAGCCATGAGGCTCTCATTTTTTGAACCCTCTGGTGGTTGTTTCTCTCCTCTAGAGATATCTGGTTCATTAGAACAAATTTCTGTACTGCACATGGAGCCATGCTGATGATCAACTTTGTTTCCTTTCCTAACAGACCAGTGAGCCTAACACCTTCCATTCGTTCCCAAGTATCTTGAAATAATTGATGTCAGAAGTTTTTTCCAGCCTCCAAAGGCAAATATGGGTGTTTTATTTGACAGCTCTCCCACAATATCAGGATATACTTCCTTGTATCTTTCTGCAGAAGTCACGTATCACTTTTCACATTAAAAGGCAGTAGGATTTTTTTTTTAGTATTTCAATGTCAGCATTCTCTTTGCTGAGAAAAACATATTTGTTAATGCTGTATTTTATTGCCTATATCAGCCAGGTTTGTCAAAGATCTCAGATCTCCTCAGCCCTTACAGTGCTGTACTTAAGTCAAAATAATAATAACAGGTTGTTCTTGCCTGGGGTTTTGTTTGTTTGCTTGTTTGGGGGATTTGTGGTTTTTTTGTAGTGGTACCTGTCTGTACTAAATGGTTGGGTTTTGTTAATTTTGAGTGCTGTGTCGAGCACTTTAAATGCCTTCCTTTTGCACCCCCATGCAGTGGAAAGGGTCTGTAATCAGTCTAGTGAAGGTAAACACAGGGAAAGGAGGGATAACGGTTTCAATAACGAGGTTAAAATATCCAAAGGATAATTTGAAAATCCATCTGATGTTGAATCACTTGTGTTGTTAGTTCTCAATTTAAATTATAATTTATAATGAGAACAGTACAGCTTAAGGAGATGTGGTATGAATGTAGCCTAGGAACTTTCAACTATACTGTATGTCCAGGTTTCTTTTTATAGAGTCATTCAGAAAGCAGCACTGTTCTCTATAAAATGCTCTGGAAATTGCAGTACTCTTATCTTGCAGCCCTTTTTGATTGATGCTCCTGAAGCATTGGGCTTTACTGTCATTAAGTGTGATATTTTAAATAGAAGTACTGCATGTGCATGGTGATGACAGATTCTGCATTTTCTATGTGAACAGGGCTATTGGCCCTTTTGCCCTACAAGCTTTAATTTGCATAAATAGCATACCTTACTGTAAGTTCAGTCTTTGCTTAATGACTGAACACTGAATAACGTTGTGCACAGCAGCTGCTCGTGCTCCCTGACCTCAGCTGGCCAGCATTCCTGTGAGGAGCAGCACGTTCCGTAAATATGGGATGTCTGACAAGCTGCTTCAGGCTGATTAGCTGTCTCAAAACTGCAACGGGGGTAAGAGTGAATTAATGCTTTGAAGGCTTACAAGCAAAAACTACAACAAATGCTGCTAATTAAGGCATTCCTCCCCAGTGGTCTCTATATGATTATTAACTTACGTGTGAAGAAACTGAGAGACAGAAGAATTGTAATTTATCCCAGGCCATGTGACGTGATGGTGACAAAAATAGGATTAGTGCCTTGCCCTTCCCTGCTTCAGATGCTGTGCAAGTTCATTGTGTTCCTAGAAACAATTGTATTTTGAAAAACAAGGCAGTGTCAGTGTGAAAGCTAAGTATTTATTATCAGAGCTTTCAGGAGAAGTGAATGGAGGATTTCGGTCTGTTTCTTGACAAAAATTTGTCTTTTCAGTTGGTTGTAGGTAAATTTTGTAGCTGTATAGTTTTTCTTCGAATAGTCTTTATTTAAAGTAAAGAAGCAGTGTAGCCTGTTCTAGCAATGGTTTATTATATAGATTTCTGCTGAAATACCACTGAAATACTGTTCTAAGAATTTCAGGCTCAAGAAAACAATTAGGCTTGGTTTTGACCAGTGCTGATAGCTGAAGATACATTATTTCTGAAGCCAAGACCTCCATGTCTGATGGTTAGCTTGGCATAGAATACAGTCATTGTGGTGTTGGGGTGTTCTGGTTTTTTTTGTTTGGTTGTTTTGCTTTTTAAAGATTAAGATAGCAAAATTGTAGAACTTGTACTGAGTTTTAATTGTGAGCCTTGTTTTTTTAAATTTTTTTGATCTTTGCACTGACCAGACAAACTATCAATGTGCATTTATACCGCACACTCACATCCCAAAGTTTTTAGCATGTTCAGATCTTGACAGGTAGAGAACTTTGGTACTTTTAATTTCTTTTGAGATGGCCTCTAATGGCAAAATATTTTGAAATCTAAACAGAAAGCTGGAAGACGACTTCATTCCCAGACCTGTGCTATATTTCAGATTGCCATATGCAATGGACACTGATCTCAGTTCCCAGGACAGGAAGGACCTGGACAAGTTCATCAAATTTTTTGCTTTAAAGGTAATTTTTCTCCTTTGGACAAATTCCTCTTCTTCCTTGTTTAAAAAACACCACAAAACAAATTAAGTACTTGGTGTGGCTAGAGTAACAAGACTGAGGTTTGGATTTGTTGGTTTTTTGTTTTGCTTTGTTTTCCTGAAGAACAAAGCAAGAAGAGCTGATGTCAAATTTAGGAGATTTCTGAGAACAACTAGAAAAACATATTTTCCCCTTCTTTCTACTCTCAAATCCTCTTCCATCCTCCAGAAACATCTTGCTTTAGAATCAGCTGTAGGCACTTCACACCTCTGTCAGTTTTGGGTTTCTAGCATCAAGTCTAACCACCAGCTGTTAGGTAGTTTATCTGCTGGACTCCACTCTCTCAACCTATCTTAATTTTTATATTGCATCCAAAACCAATAATACCAGAATGTTCTTTTGAATTATGTTGATACATAATTATAAAATTTGGCCACACTTTATACCTAGATGCAAGAAGATAATCAGTGCTTACACCAAACAGTGGCTTTGGTGTAAATGTACAGATTCATTTGGCTTTAGTTTAGTTGTTCAGGCCTGGGATATTTTTGTAATTTTTTCTGAATTTTCTATTGAAAACTGCAAATCCTGATTGCAGAATTGACTTTGTCTCTTAATGTTGTTAGAGAGAAAGGTCAGCCTAAAATGATTTTCTTTCTGAAATACATTTGCCAGTTACATGTAATAATTTGAATTGAATAAACTGAAGAACAGTGTAGCAAACTCTACTTCTCTACATCCTGGTCAGCCCTTTCATCTTTTTCACTCGGAGCTTGTGTAGCTCAGGCTCTGAACTGAGGTTCAGAGCTGGTGCTGAGCCCAGAACATTACTAAGTATCCTTTTCTTTCTATTCCAGACAGTACAAGTAATTGTCCAGGCCCGACTTGGAGAGAAAATCTGTACCCGCTCATCATCCTCCCCAACAGGTTCTGACTGGGTAAGGTCTTATTTTTTAAAGCAACTCCATAACTCTGTGTGTGTGCTGAGAACACCATGTGATTATTACAGTCTTGTGCAGACAATAATAATTATTCATAGAGTAGTACTATATTTAGTTATGTCGATGATGTTGTGAGGGGTTGGTGGTTGTTGTTCACATGCAACAAATCACTCTGGACTCTTACAGCCTGATGATGGGAAAGAGAAATGATGCCTCTCAGCAACTCCTGTCAGCTAAGGCACATTTCCAAGATCTGTTTGGGGGTGGGGTGATGAGATCTTATCTGTCAGAAGTTTGCTACTCTGCAATTCAGGACATTTTATTATTGGGCTTTATTAAAATTGAAAAGACTCAAGATACTCTGTGGGTGAAGATAGGACTGAAGCGAGGGAAAAGTAGCATATTTTTTATAGCAGGATCAAGAAAACCACTTGAATTAGCAGCCAAGGGAATCTTTGTAAATATGAAAAGCTTGAACCCAGCTGGGAATTTTCTGTTTCATAAATATTTCAGTGGACACTGACCTAGTATGTTATATTGGGTCTGTGAGCCTGTCTGAAATGTACCATCAGGCAGTTTATCAAAGAAATAAAATAAATGGAACAATCTCTTTGATTCTGCAGTTCAATTTGGCAATCAAAGATATACCAGAGGTTACTCATGAAGCAAAGAAAGCTCTGGCAGGACAGCTGCCCGCTGTTGGACGGTCGATGTGCGTGGAGATTTCTCTCAAAACCTCAGAGGTGAGAACTGAGTCAAAACAGATGCCCTTTTCTTTTTGTTTGTGGGGTTTTTTGCTTGAATCTTAAGTCAACTACCAGAGCTCCTGCCCTTTAATCCAAGACAATGTGAGAATATCTAAATCTTATTAAGTTAGGTGATATGCTAATGAAATGAAATGTGTTGTTTAACAGAAGCAATTCACTGCAAAAATCTGAGGCCAAACACACAAATGACACAGCAGAAAAATCTAAATTTTTAAAATAAATTAATTGTAAGAAAATTAAGTTTTTAAATTTTAAGAAAATAATTTCTTAGCCGATGAAGAACTTAGGCATTCTAAAGAAGGTATTCCCTGAGGTGATATAATTGTGCAGGGACACTTCCAGTGCACCTTTTTCTATCATTGCATCACAAGAAAGTGGGAGCCAGGAGACAAATCATTGAGAGGTGTGGGCATTGCTGATCACTAATGAGATTTGAACAGGTCTGTGTTCTGAAATGAGCCTTTGTTTGCTATCTTTTCTCTGATCCAGGGGGACTCCATGGAGCTGGAAATTTGGTGTCTAGAAATGAATGAAAAGTAAGTGCATTCTTTGTGTTTGTAGTTCTGAGCTGATGCAATGGGCACATGTGGTTAATCCACGGTGATCAGAGCACATACTGGCTGTGTGGCCCAGGGCACTTCAGACAGAACTCTATTTGTCTAGAGCAGCAGTCAATCTATATAAGCACCAGTGTCAAGAACATAAACTAGTAATTTAATTCCTTCTTCATTCTTCCATTACAACTAGTAGGTTTCCTCAGATACAAGAATTCATCGTCTCAGTAATGACAAATGTTTTTCACATTGAAATGATGTCTCTGTTTAGTAGAAGTCTGCATGGCATTTTTCAACAATTACTTCTACAGCAGGTGACTAGGTTGAAGCAGGATGGTTAGCTGGTTGGTCAGTACAGGTAGCCACACTGGGGCTTTATTTATCATTTTGGCAGTAATATTAAACAACTGGCCTAGAGTAATTTTTATTTTAAATAAAATAAACAAAAGCAACTGCAAACCAAAACAAACAAGAACCCCAAATCCAGGCAACTTAGTTGTGGACAAAAGACTAATTTTTTTTTCTTTGTGTTCTCTAGGTGTGACAAAGAAATCAAAGTTTCATACACTGTATACAACAGGCTGTCTCTACTGCTGAAGTCTTTGCTTGCTATAACCAGAGTAACTCCAGCCTACAGACTCTCTAGGAAACAAGGCCATGAATATGTAATATTGTACAGGTAAAGCAAAAATTTCCCATTTGAAATGCAAACAGGAGAGACTAGACTTGCACAGTGTAGCTGCAAATGTAGTTAAAAAGGGATGAGCAATAATAAAATCAAATTATTTGTATAGAAGTACTATGATCAGTGACAGAAGAAAACTTTGTTCTGTGTATCACCTTATAGCCTTTACTTGAGCCATTGAAAGAAAAGCTAAGCATAGGCTGTGAAGTGTTTGCCTGCCATATTAGGAAGAGTAAAAAAAAATTTACATGCAATCCCTTAAATTGCTTACTAGCATCCAGTTGTTTGGCTTGTGTTTAATAAATGCCTCTCTGCGTTGCCCATAACTGCAATGTATACTTTTGCAGCATAGATTTAGACTCTCTCCTGTTACTCCATTTTAAAGATGCATCCTCAGTTCCATGTCCTGTAGTTTTTGCATTTTACACATCCAAATACTGGGTTCAGCTCTGTTTAGCCTGTGAGTTTGACTGGCTTGTAGTTCATAGTTATCTTCCAGACTCTGTTTTTGGCTGTGAGAAAAGTCTTTGACATGTTTATAAATTAGCATAGCTAATTTATATGATGGTAAATTTCAGGTTTGTTATCATTTGTACAGCTGAAAACTCAAATTCCAGCCATTTTCACTTTTTTGCCTCCATTGCTGACTTGGCATGTACTTAAGAGCAACTCTTACAGCACAGTTAATCTTTTATGTTGTGTGATAAGCATCAGCTTTTAGATTAAGTCCTATCTGTGAAGTTATTTTCACAGAAAGTTTGTATCACGTCATATTTTTGCTCTGAACTGTAGACTTAACCACAGAGGCTTAAAAAAATTAAAGAAAAATTTCTGATTGGACTAGCATTTTCTCTTTCTCCTTCTTTTTACATGACCTGTTCTTCTGGAGCAGCTGTAAGGTTTTTTGAGATGGGCATTCCAGCCATTTATTTTAGGCTTTTTTTTTTTTTTCCTGAAAAGTAGTTCCAGCCTTCCAACTCCCAAAATTAAGTAAGGAATTAGGATATGTATAACATCATGTCCCAACTGGATCTAACAGCTTTTCTTTTTCCTTTTCCTTCAGGATATATTTTGGTGAAGTCCAGCTGAGTGGCTTGGGAGAAGGTATGATTACAGAACACACAAACAAGAGCAGAACTGTGTTTCATTCTGACTGCCTTTTGGTTACTATTCCCAAGTACCATAAGGAAAATTAGTGTGAGGCTTACATATGCTTTTCGTCTGGCTCTGCCAGTGCAGCCTTGTGTCACAAGGTGACAAGTATAATGATGGTACTTGGACAAAGTCTCAGGTGACTGCCATTTAGACTCTAGTGATACAGAACTGAGATAAGAATATGGAATTATGTTGATAAGGGGCAGGACTGGTAAAGGAGATCATGATCTACTGAGGAACAAGAAGCACTTCAGAACAATATTTTAGGCCAGAAAACCAGGAAGCAACATCAGAAGTCTTGCAAGTGAAGCCTACCAGCAAGGCAACCTAGTGCTGCTGTTTTGTTATGGGTTCTACGTTTTTAGGGTTCGGATTGCAAGAGATAATGGTAACACTACTGAAATAAGATAATGTAAACTCAGAATAAAAAAGTGTGGCACCTAAATAATCAGTGAAACTAAGAATTATTCCTTAACCTTACAGGTTTCCAGACAGTCCGTGTTGGGACAGTGGGTACCCCAGTGGGCACCATCACTTTGTCTTGTGCCTACAGAATCAACCTTGCTTTCATGTCAACCAGGTGAGAAAATGATCATGCCAGAAACTGTTTTACAATAATTTACTGTTAAACCCCTCATGTTCTGAGCCCCCAGATCTTTCCCTTCTGCTTATCCTTTCCTGCTGAGATTCTCTTTCATGAAGAATGCTCTCTCTCTTAATAAACCTTGCCGCAAGGGGAGTATTTGGGTAGCCCTGAGCCAGGCTCTAGAACTCCAAATTGTTGATGCATGCCTGGGGTCACAGGTCTACATTGTAAAGATGCTCTGATCCCATTAATAGACACAAGGGTTTTCTGTGAGGGCACCATGAATTGGGAAGAATTAGAGAGAAAAAGCCAGTAACACCATTGCTTGTTGCCTTGCAGGCAGTTTGAGAGGACCCCTCCTATCATGGGGATTATAATTGATCACTTTGTGGACCGTCCCTATCCCAGCTCTTCACCCATGCATCCCTGCAATTACAGGTGAGGAAAAACTGAGTTGAAGTCATGGGCCATGGTAAAGGCATCCATTATGCCCAAATACAGAGCCTTTTCCACTCTTTGTTGACAGCATGGGAAGGGACATGGGAGAATTAGTGTCAGTCATATTGGCATAGTTAAACATGTGATGAAGAGTGACATTTTTCTCCTCACATTGAGATAGCCCGAGTGTAGCAAACCCCAGTATTTTCCCAAATTCTTCACAGAAGCACTTGGACACAGAGGATGTTTAATCTTGGCTTCCTTCAGGAATTTGAAAGTGTAATGGTTAATCCTGATGCAAAACTACATGTCTAGATGCATGCATCCCTGGATATTTCCACTGGGGGAAGAGCAGTTTAATTTCTCTTTGGAGAAGAGAGGTTTGCCTTCTCTAAAATAAATGTGAGGGCATTCAAGCTTGGACCAGTGCTATTGTTTGACAATGGCTGTGTAAATGCCAAAGCCAGCAGCACTAGCTGGTAAACACCAAAGCCAGCAGCACTAGCTGGTATAACAAAATCATTAGTTAGAAACACCTGATATTTTACATGGGGTAGAAAACAAACACCCGAGGAAAACCGATGTTTTCCCACTTTGTTTTCCTCAGATCCGGCAAGCAGATGAGAGCCCTTCATAATTCTCCTTTCAACTGCACCCAAAAACTCTCAACCTCCCTGCAGTGTTTGTCCCAGTGTGTTTTACTATTTGTTTGTTTTAAGGAATATTTCTGGTTAGAAAACTTGTTTTTTCTTGCTGCTTTAGAGCTGGTGAGGACAATGGTGCAGTATACCCCTCAGTAGAAGATTCCCAAGAAGTGTGTACCACATCTTTTTCCACCTCTCCTCCATCTCAGGTAAGAGAAACCAGGCTCTTTTTACTTCTAGACAGAACAATTGCTGTAAGAATAGTTTGCATATTCCTACATCAGCTCTTGTGCAAACAGAAATCCTCCTGCTGCTAATTAAAATTAAATGTGTGGGTTATTTATGTCATTACACTCTAGAGTAAAATCTATTGAAATTAGATACTAATTTCAACAAAATTCCAGGGGCCTAGAAAGACTGAATTACTGAGGATTAAAAGAGCCTATTCCTGTAGCTGGGTTGAGCTGTGCTTGAAGAGGACAACAGTGTACTTACACATTTACACATTTGCATGCCAGTACTACAAGAGGAGGAATTCAAGACATTGATGCCATGCAGCTTAAGTAGGAGTAACAGACACATTGAGAAAGAAATACTGAAATACCAGGAAAATGCTAGAGAAAGATAGAAAAAAGACAAAAGCTGTGTTTATTGGGCCATCTAAAATTAGTTGGGGCAGCAGGAATAAGTATTGGCAAAAAAATTGCCCATGCAAATTTCATTTAAGTTTCAATTTTAAAATAAATAGATAATGGTTTCCTTTTGAGTATAAAAAGCCAGAAACTCCCAAGTTCTTGTACTGTCTTACATATCTGACTCCACAGTTCTGTATTTTGAAGACTTAGCCAGAGTTGCAATTGCCCTATTGCTTTAAATATTCAGGATTGCCCTGTCTTGTTGTCCAGCCAAGCAGATGGCTTTACTGACCTTTAAAGACAATCTAAAGACTCTAAATCTCTTTCACTGTCAATGTGAAACATAGAATGAAGTATAATTGGAATGCTTTTCCAAACTAAAAGAATTTGCTATGGGTCTTTATGCTGTTTCAGAGGAATTAATGTGCCTGGTTTAGCAGAGTGTATTCTGCTATATGAACGAGCTAGAAATGAGCTTCTCTTAGGAAGCATTTCTGGGCCAAAGTGACCAGGCATCAGGCAGTGTTGAACTAATTAGCCAGTACTCACGGTAAGTCTGATGGAATAAATCTTTTCTTATTCTGCAATACACAGTTCAGGAAATTAGTTTGTGGCTGAGTTGTGTCCTGCGTTTTCCTGAAGTGGGGAAAATACAAAAGATTTCATAAGGAAATTTCCACTGGCTTGCTTGTGCCAGTGTTACTTAACAGAAGTAGTGTATGTAACTACATTGAAGTTGATGTTTCCGGAGGGTTCATGAAGCTTTACTGTCACTGAGGGGGGAAAAGCTTTATGAAACCACTTGAACCTTGAGGATTCTCATAAAGTAAGAGCCTACATTCTTGCTTTTTCTGTGGCTCATGGTTGCCATATGCTGAGCCCTTATTTGTAAAGCAACTGCCAGTCTTTGTTACCACAGTTAGAATTGTAAAGCTGCCTTGGCAGAGTGGACTTTAAATTAAAAGGGAAGGAAGAAGTTAGGTTTTTTCTTCAGCTTTCTACATGTCCTGTGCAGTTTAATGACTAGGAAAATACTAGGAACTGTGTGATTTTGTAGGCAAATTGTATGAATCTCTGCCTGCCTTCTGAGTAAAAGTGAGGCCTAACCTGTGTGATACAAGGAAATAGTTGTCACCTGCTTTGTGAGCTTGTATGTCTGCATATGTGTGTTGTGAAGCAGCCCAAAATTCAGGAGAGTCTGGCCATGGGTAATACCCAGAAATGAAGCTGAAGCTTTCCTCAAACTGAAAGCCATTGCTAGGAAAATGACAGTGGGAGGAGGTATGGGACTGAGCCAGGTTTGGACTGCCCTTTTTGCATTAGCACACTCTGTGAGACTGTACTTCTGGAGCTTTGCTCCTGTTGATGGAGTTCCCGCTGCACATCAGTGTGTTTGAATTGCACTGTAGTCTGGGTCCCCTTTATTCTAAGGGTGCAGCACAGATCTGCCAAGATAGAATCCCTCAGAAAGCTGGAGGATAGGGAGTATGGATGGATGGAGAGTGCTGGAGAGTGCTGAAATACAAGTAATTTGTAAATTAAAAAAAAAAAAAAAGGTATTTGACTTTTTCTGGCATCTGCTCAGCTTTCTTGCTAATTCACTGGTACCAATTATAATTAACTGTGGAACAGAGTCTCTGGCAGTTACTTTCTGTCAGGGTTTACTGGAGTCTAAAATATTACCTGTGTTCAGTGGTTTAATCAGATTAAAATACAGTCAATTCTTTACAAAATGAATGTTCTTCTGGCAATACTGAGATTTCTGCTCTCTGTGTAGGTGTGGCTGCTGCAGCCAAAACCTCTTCACTAGCATTCAGTTCATCCAACTCTTCATAATTCCTCTCTGAAGTCCTTCTCTCTCTCTTTCTCTCTCCCCCCTCATTCTCTCTTTTCCTTGTTTCCTCTGTTTGTCTGTGTCTGTGCACAGTGTGTTTTTACTGTCACTAAGACACATTTTCAGACCCCTCCTCCTGTGGTGACGGACACCTTGAAGGTCCCAGTGATGGGGCTGGCCTTTTCACATCAAGTGAGTTGTCAAGAGAATATGCTGTACATGGTCAGAATACAAGTTCTGGCATGACAAAACAAATACAGGAAAATACAAATTTGACAATGTATTTGTCAAATTTGTTGACAAATTTGAGTGTTTGTTGTGCATGGGAAAGAGTGATGAACCCACAGTGAGCCAGACACTTTACTGAGACTGGCTTCTTAAATGCCTTTGCAGATGAAGATCTCCCAAAGACAGGACAAGCACCCCTAAAACACAACAGCTGTCAAGGACTGTTAGTGAAAGACACTAGTAAGGCACAATTCTGAGTGTTTTCTGTTAACAGCCAATGTCCCTAGAACCTGTGTATTCATTAGAGCTCCACTCAGCTGAACTAGCCTCATGTGAATCAAAGTGCTGTTCCTCATTTTGATCCCTGTAAAAGACATCAGCTTTGGTGCTGCTGGAGCTCACACTGAGCTCTGGAAGAAATACTCTTGAGGTCAGGCAAGTCAAAACAGGAAAGTTTCATCTAACCTGACTGGATAGATTTCTGCCTGGGATGTATAAGGAATTTCTCCTGGGTTTCACTGCTTTCAACACTTAATTCCTAAAGCAATCTCACAAGGGTTAGCTTCCCAAGTCTCTTTACCTGGAACGTTTATGGGACCATGTATTCTTTCACTGAAGCTATTTTAACAGGTCTGGAAGATGAGCTGTTTTAATTTGCAATGGAAGTAGGTTCAAACAGTTGATAATTAAGTTGTTTTGGGATAAAAAAATATTAACTCTATAGTAAATTCACCATGGCATTCGTGTAACCCACTACATCCGTATTTGAAGTAGGCCTGTAGAGCAGAGCTTCCCTGAGACTGGATGTCAGCCATACCATCCAGCCATACTGGATGTCAGCAAAGCCTCCTCCTCCTATACGTGTAGGAAGCCAATCTTGTTTTCCTGTCAAGGCTCAAACTTAGTCCCCTGGAACAACTGTAGTAGTAGTCTTCATAGCAGTAAGAATTTTTTAGAACAATAACCTACATTATTGATTCCAGTGAAAATCTAGCATCCTTCTGCCAGCCTGAAATTCTGTGCCTCTGACTTTTCCTGTTCCTTCTTTAGTGACAGGTGATTATTCAGGCTGTGGGGCATTCCCCTTCCCTTTCCTCTCTCCTCTCCCTTTGCCCTTGTTTTTTCTCTTCTTTCTTAGCTGTCCAGCTCTCGTCTTTCCTATCAGCCTGCTGCCCTGGGAGTTGGATCAGCTGACATGGGGTGTCCTGTACTCTTTGCTGGTGGCTTGAATGCTGCACACCCTCACCAGGTACTTGTAGAGAGTAGAACCAGCATGGCTGGTATTGCAGCCATTTGTGTCACTTGTACACTTAAGAGAGGCATTGAACTAGTGCATGCATTGGTGTCCTGTCTGTCAGGAATGGAAAGAATGTAAAGTAAACACAGAGAAAGCACAACTTCCACAGGAGTTGGGAACTGGCTCCTCAGCTTCCCTGACTTTACCGGGGTAGGGGGTCATGTGGAAAAACCATGCCAAGAGAGCAGGCACCAGACCTGTTAGCTGCACCAGCTTGTCACTGATTCCAAATGTTGCCTGTCTTACAGAGCTGCTGCCCCTGTAGCTGTCCAAGCACAGTTCTGTAGGCTAGACATAGGATACACTGGCAGTTCATATTGACATAGTTATATCGGTTCATCAGAAAAATAAGCCAAGTTGACAGAAGTCTTTTTCTGCTTGTGATATTGGTGTTGCACCAGTTTTGCTGACACAATGTTAATAAAATAAAATTATTTCAGTTGAAATGGTCTTACAGAGAGTATCTAATCCAACATCCAGTTAAGGGCTGGCCAAGTTAAAGCCTGGTATTAAGGCAGTTGTCCAAATGCCTCTTAAAAACTGGCAGCTTGGGACATTGACCACCTCTCTAGGAAGAGAACACTGTTCCAGTTTTTGACCACCCTCTCTCCAAAGAAATGCTTTCTAATGTCCAGTGTAAGCTTCCTCTGGTGCAGTTTCAAACACTCCCATGCATCCTATCACTGGATCCCAGGGAGAAGAAAGCAGCACCTCCCTCTCCACTTCCCCTTCTCCTGAAGCTGTAGGGAGCCATGGGGTTGTAGCAAGAGGATGTAAGGTTTTTTTCCTCCATTCCTCCCCATGAAGCAGAGGACTTACAGCCAGAGAACTCTGCAGTGTAAAACACGCCTGAAGTGGACAGTAGAATAGAAAGAGAGTAAAAAGTGAGTTTGTATTGTGATAATACACTCCTACATGACATCTCTCTGAGGCTTACAGGGGCCAGAGCCCAGTCATATGCCAAAAACCCCACAACTTATGCCCAGTATGATGGAATCTACTTTGTATTGCACTGTGGTTTTGGTTTGATATTGAGATTTCTTAACTTGACTGTTTCTTTCTATCTCAGTTGATTGGTCCAGGCAAAGAAGGGGGAGTTCCCCCAGTTCCTAGCCAGCCAGCACATGGCACTCAAGCTGACCAAGAGAGGATGTGCACCCCACTGGATGGAGTCCATTATTCAGCAGCTACTCCTTCTAGCAGGTAGGTTGGTCTTAGATGATCCACCACTTCTGCTAACCCACTTATAAGCCTATTAAGATAAAGCTTTTTGTTTCCCCTTTTTATCTGTTGTTTGTAGCATAACTACTGTCTCTTCATTCCTCAAATCAACTTGCAGATTTCTCTGATTGGGGCTATTTCAGCCTTTCTCCAAACAATGATCTTGCCCATCTATTTAAACCTCTCAGTCTATGTAATATTCTTCTTCTATGTAATATATCTTCTTCTATGTCAACTTTATTATCAATTTTAGAATTTTTTCAATTTTTCTGCTGGTTTTGCTGATTGTAAAACAAGATGCAGTAAGTTCAAAAACAAGTGTTAAATTCTCTAGAGACTTAATGTGCATTGTTACCAAGCCAGTTGTAGTTACTATGAATCTGTTCACCATTTTAGTTAGAAACTTTAGGCACAAAGTTATTTAAAAGAAAACAATGCAACTTCAAACTGTCCTAAATCAACTCCCTCACAGCTAATTAAATCCTTCTGGTTTTTTGATCACCATATTTATTTCTTGAGAAATCTCTCTTGGAGTCACATGGTCGTGAGTCACAGAGGTTTTGCTCTGGGGAAACCAAAACTCAGTTGCACTAGCACTTTCCTGGCTATACTTGAACAGTAATCCTCTTTCCATGGGACAAAACTATTATTTTGTTTTAAAGTTCTGAATACCTGTGGTAGGAAAAAAAACCAAAACAAATAGGTCAAATATACTATTAGGAAGTACCTAATAGCCATGGAGTGAATTAATCATACTGGGAGTGGCTCTGATGTCATGTACCAGATCTGCTGCATTTGTGAACTGAGTGACAGAAATAATGGGAGATCTCTCACCTTCTGAGAGAGCTGTGAGTAATGTGTTACTGAAAAAATAGTAGTGGTGAACCGGAATTGCTGCAAACACACAGCAAGGTAAAAACCCATTTCCCAGAAGAAAAGCCTATTTCAGCAACTTTATATTCAATTAAATAGTTTTTGTCCAGCTTGAAACAAAAATCTGATTCCACAAGTGTCCACTTTCCTTTCGTGCTCCTGACTGAGGAGGAAGGTATGGTATAAGGACAGATTTCTGTTATCCTTCCAATAGTAGGAGTAAACCAAGAAAAATGAAGGAGTCTCATAAAAAACATTATTTATCTACCCTGTGTCAGGAGGCACTAATTATGTATTTTCCTCCCCCAGTGAGGACACAGAAACAGTATCCAACAGCAGTGAAGGAAAGTGTGGCTCCCCACATGACCTTTTGGAGACTATCTTTATCCGGAAGGTGGGAGCTTTTGTCAACAAACCCATTAACCAGGTAACAAGCAGTAGATCTTCTCAGAGAGCACCATAATACCTTTCTTTTCCCATCTGTTCATATACAGAGGAGCAAAAAGCACCCCAATGCCAGGGCGACCTCAGAGACTGAGAGTGCATATTTCTGCCTGCTGCATTTCCCTACAAGGTTTTGCCAAGGTGTATTTTGTTTTTCATAAAATCCTTTAGGGATGTGACAGCCATTGACTTTACTCCACTTTGTCAGCACCCTATGTGAGAATAGAAGACTTGATACTCCACTTGGATCTCACAATGATCTTCCACTACAACAGGTCCATAAACTAGGAAAGCTGGTAGCAGTCCTCCCTTCCTTGAAGGAACATGCAGTAGACCAGTTTACCACTAGAAGCAAGCATCTAAGTTCAGTTAGGGCAGCTTAGAGATCTGCTTGGTTCCTAGAGCTGCAGTTGTAGGCCTTTTGGATGAAGGAATGAGAATTGTTTCAATTTGTAGCAGTTAATTAATCCTTGCCTAAGTTATACAAGATATGTATAGAAGCAATCCCATCTCAAGATATGTATGTGCATTAGGTCAACAGAGTATCATCTTTGGATTTCATGCCTTTTAAATGGGCTTGTCAGCCTCTTGCCTGACTGCTGACGTGATTTGGGCCGTTTTTAGCTGGCCTGACAAAGACATTCAATATCCTTTTTGTGCCGGGTAAGCAGAGCATCTTAGTGAAATTTTGTTTGCTAAATCTCCTCAGGTGACCATGGCCAACTTAGACATTCCTTTTGCCATGTTTGCTCCCAAGAATGTTGAGCTGGAAGATAACGACCCCATGGTAAGACTCTTCCAGAGGTTTATGTGCCTTCTCAGCATCCCTTATGCAAACAACCATGCTATTCTCTGCCTTGAATATGCTTTGGTTTTGGAGAAAATAACTAGTTATTCAGATCTGTTTGGTTTCAAGAAGTCTCCTGTGTTGAATCTTGGGCTCTCTAGACATGCAAATAACAGCATGTGTTGGCTGCCCCTGCTCTAGTTCATGTTAATTGTCCAACCTCCTAACTGCTCCCACACTGCCAAAGCACACACAGGCATGACTGTAAGATCAGTACTCACCGTCTTTGATTTCTTGGGCAGGTCAATCCTCCTGAATCCCCAGAAACGGAATCTCCTCTACATGGCAGCTTACACTCGGAGGGCTCCAGTGGCAGCAGCACAGGGAACACCCATGATGACTTTGTTATGATCGACTTTGTAAGTGCCCTTATCAGAGCTCTTACACCTGCACCTTAGGTGGGCTTCAGCAAGCTTCACTTGCTGGTGATGGCAAGTGATGTCAGAGTACTTTTCAGTGGAGGTGGTAAGGACACATCATTCACAGTACCACACTCTAGGGCATGGCAGTCCCAGAACTGCAAAGACACTGGTACCAGCCATCAACAGCTACAAATTAAATACCATTTCAGTTCTCTGCTAACATCTGGGCTTGGCATCCTCTCTCTTGGCACCAAAAGGAGCTAGATCCCAAAGAAATGTTCTCTTCCAACTGCTCAAGTGCTATTGTGAAATCAAGTGATATTGGCTGTTCTTCAGTTATTTAATATGCATTACTGCAGAACAGTTGTAATGCCAAGATGTTTACTGAGTGCAGGTAATGACTTTACCTGAGATTTTAACAAAAGGGAAGCCAGTGTCTCTGGGAATTAACAGCAATGTCTTTGATTGTAGAAACCAGCATTTTCAAAAGATGACATTCTTCCAATGGACCTGGGGACATTTTACCGTGAATTTCAAAACCCCCCTCAACTCAGCAGCCTCTCCATTGACATTGGAGCACAGTCCATGGCAGAGGATTTGGTATGGAATCCTGAAATTTCTGTTTGTGGAAATCATATGTACTTTATAATGCTCTCCCTATTCCTAGTTTGAAAAAAGTATCTTCATAGAATTGTAGAATAGTTTGGGTTGGAAGGAACCAAGGTCATATAGGCCAACCCCTCTGCAATGAGCAGGGATGTCTTCAGCTAATCAGGTTGCTCAGCCCCATCTAACGTGGCCATAATTATTTCCATGGATGGGGCATCCACTACTTCTCTGGGCAGCCTGTTTTAATTTTTCACCAGCGTCATAAAACAGTTCTCTCTTATCTAGTGTGACTACTCTCTTTCAATTCAAAACCATTGCCCCTTGTCCAAACACAACAGCCCCTGCTAAAAACTCTGTTCCCATTTTTCTTAAAGGTTTCCTTTTAGTACTGAAAAGCCAAAATAAGGTCTCCTCAGAGCATTCTCATCTTCAGCCTGAATCACTCCAAGTCTCTCAGCCTGTCTTAACAGGAGAGGTGCTCCAGCCCTCTGATCATTTTTGTGTCCTCTTCTGGACCCACTCTAACAGGCCCCTTGTCTTTCCTATACTTCTCAGAAGAGAGACCCTGCCCAAAGGAAGTCCATCTCTAATATATTCTAAATAAATGCAGATTTGTTTCTGGTACATCTGAGCCTCTGCAACCAGTGTGTGTCTTGAAGCTAAAGGCTGCTGCAGCATGCTTGCTCTGGGTCACTGCAACCCCCCAAACTAATCCTGGGGTAACTCACATGGTGGCAAACCAGGCCTGACTTTGCAGCCTGAGCAGAGCTGGAGTTCTGGTGTGGCTGGTGAATCACATCTGGGTGAGCACTCTGTAGGCTCTCTGGCATTGTACCATATGTTGAGAAAAATGAAAACCAGAGAGCAGCAAGTGACTTGATGGAGGCAATGATTTGAGTGGGTTATTGTGCTGCAGCTGGTGGAGATTGCACAAGGTGAGGCCCCAGTGCACCTCCTGTTCCTGCAGAACAAACAGACTCTGGGCAGAGTGCCCTGCTCAGGGTCACCTGCTGGATGCTGTCAGAGGGCTCCTGCTTTTGTGCACGTAGAAAGGTGAGCCTAGAGCATTGATGAGGGATTGTATGACTCAGAAACAGATTTTTTTTTCCTAGTGTGTTTAAAATTTCCTTCTGTCTGCTGTGAATGAGCCCTGATCTGCGTCTTTCCTTACCTTCCAGGACTCGTTACCAGAGAAGCTGGCAGTCCATGAGAAAAATGTCAAAGAATTTGATGCTTTTGTGGAAACCTTGCAGTGAAGCTGTTTCCCAGTTCTGCTGCAGCAATTCTTCCTCCTCAAAGCATCCTAGAGATGACATCAACAAATATCTCTATTGCCCCTGCTCTGCCTTTTGTTCACATCAACTAGTTCCCTCCATCAAGTGAGCTTTCTTTTCTCTCTTCAATGACAGATATGGCTCATCTGCTGATTCTCCTCAACTTTTCCACCACATACTTCTGGAACGCTTTTCCTGCTCACAGTCAGTTTTAAGACTTCAGTAGGGACACAGGAAGTCAAACTCCAATGTATGGAAACTTACTTTCTCTTCAGTGTGTGTTCTGTATGGAGGGGCTTTGTGGAAAGTTGCCATATGCTTCCTCCAAGGGTCCTATGGTGTAAGTTTCCTAGGTAGAGCTTCTTGCTAACAGACTTTTCCTGCAGTCTCTGATCCTGTTAGAGCATAGAAAGCTTTGGCTTATTTCCAGGGTCTGTGAGTTCAGCAAATTTGACTGTTTGAAGTCCAGGACATCCATTCCACAGAACTGGGCATTTCATCCTGACTTCAGAGTGCGTGCTTGGAGCACAGGGAGAGACGTCAGCTTTGGGACCTGTATAATCCAAGTTACCTTTATTTTCCTGCTTTTAAGGAATTGAATCTCTACACAGTGCAAGGCCCTCTGTTAGGTGGCTGATAAGCAGGAGTGAAACGACAGGAATGCTTTCCACATTTCCTTCCTGAGTGCACTGACACTCGGCCATGCTGAGTTTAACAGTGTTGACTGTTGGCAAGCCTGCACGTAGCAGCTGTGATGATGCTGAATTCATAGTCTCTGCTTTTGAAACATAAGTGTAAATACTAGGAATCCTATTTCTTTAGGGTTATGTAACTAGGAGTCTTAGTTCAAGATTTTTTCCTCTAATCCTTGCAAGCCTTCCTGCTTTATGGTTAATAGATGATCTTAAGAATTAAAAAATATTTATTGCTTTTAAAGAAACCTATATTTAAAAGATGTTCTGTTTTCATGTTATAGTGCGGGTCATTCTGTCCTGATCACTGCAGAGAGCAAGTGTGCCATGGAACCCTAGCCAGTGAGGCTAGTCTCTCTTTGCAGGAAAATATCCAAGATATTTATTTTCTAAGACAGACTTGATTAATATTATACTCTGTTTGGGGGACTATGTGTCCCTACATCCAGTAAAGGCTCACTGATAGAATGAAATGCACACATCAGTGGAATGGAGTGGCAGGGCCTTGGTAAAAAGCTGTTTTCTGATAGGCATGGATGAATTTGTAGTGTTCTTTGGCCATTCAGAAGGCAGCTTCTTTAAAGAAGCACACTTTTTTGGGAAGCTTATGGTACTTTTTAATCAGCTGGCTTTTGAGTAGCTGATATTTTATTTTAGTAATAATCCTGCCACTGACAGTGTGACTGGCTGGAATTGCTCTATGGGTGATTTGGCTGTTGCATGTCTTCTGCCTCATGTAAGGATGGGAGGAGAAACAGTGACACTAAACAGAACCTTGGATAAGGTGGGTTTTCTTGTGGTTCTCTCTCTTTCTGCCCATGTAACTAGAGTGAGCAACTACAAGACCCCTTACTGTCCAAAACCTCTTCTTTTCCCCCTAGTTTCTTTTAAGTGGAGTTGTGTTGCTTGAGTACTGAGGAACCATCTTCATTTCCTCAGAGTGGCTGAGTAACCAGCCTTCTAGTTGGTGCAATGTGGCAGCTTCAGCTTAGCTGCACTTTGTTGGAAGAGATTGCCTGCAGCTGATGGGGGAATCCCACTCCACTCTGAAACACTATTTCCGTGCCACTGCTGGAGCAAGCAACCAAATTCAGAGCTTACTATAAGGCCAGAGCAAAGCAATGCTTTGAACTTTATGAGAATTTTTGTTGAGAGATGTGTCTGGTGGGATGCCTTTTAAGTTCTAAAACTCCAGGTAAGAGCTTCATTGAAGGAAAATTACCTACCAGGACCTTTTTATTTTACCCAACTGATTCAACTTCTTAGCAACCTCACATGAAAATTGCTTTGTCCATGCAAAGTAAGATGCACAAACATTTAAAAAAGGTTCCAAGACAAAACAGTTTGTAACAGGGCTTCAGTTACACGGGCTGTAACAAATACTTGATACCCATCCAAGAGCCACCTTGTTTCGCAGGTGGAAATGGTCACAGAAGGGTGCAGGAGCAGAAGGAATTCATGGATCAACTGCCTCTCACCTGTGCTCAGGAAGTTGGTATGCCACTTTGTAGAAAGTAGTTCATAGACAAGTGGTTGTCAGCTTTAGTCTCCAAAGTGATAGAGTCTGGGCTGCAGAGCAGCAGAGATGAGGCAAAGGGCTGGTTCACATCATATGAATAAAGAATAGTTGAGGTTAAACTTCATCTAGCCAGCACTCCTGCTGTGCTCTTCTGCTAACAAGCTGTGGAGCAGGTAGGGAGTACTGCCATTCTTGTTAATCCCATCCAGGAGGTCAGGGCTTGTACTTGTCCTTTATTGATGGAGTTCCGAACATAGCTACAGCTCTCACATCTCATAAGGCAAAATGGCACTGTTTCTTCCCTTCAAAAGGCTGAAAGATTGCCTATATAAGCTGCTAGTGTTGAGCTGGATGGCCATAGCAATAAGAGATTCTCCAGGGCTGAGTTACCTGCTTCTTCTCTGGACAGTCCTCTGTTTTAACACACAGTTGCTACATCTAGGCTCTGAGTTCCCTGACCACTGCACAAATGCTCTGCTTCAGTAAAGACCTAGCTGCTGCTGTGGCCTGCCACAGATTGTGTTATGAAGGCTGTTTATTTTAGCAGCTCTCTGCTCTGCTCAATATTAAGGACAGTATCTATGTAGCTGCTGATTTACAGATACTTTGGGTGGAGGGGAAGGTTCCTCAAGTGTATTGTTTTGGAAAGTCTCCAGTGTTCTTCAAGTATTCAAAGAGTTTCCAATAAAACTTTTGTGTAAGCAACACTCTGCATTTTTCCGTGTACCAACAGGTCTGGGACAGTCCCAGGCTCATGCTTGTTTTTCTCCAGGAAAGAGGAGGGTCAGTGAATGCAGGACAGAGCAAGTTGCTGCCTCCATCAGAGGGCAAAATGGACTGGTGCATTATAGTTGGAGAGGTCAGTGGGATCTTACTGAGATCAGCCAACTGGAAGGACAGTAAGGGACAGACAGAACAGGTGCCTGAAGGTGGGAGGAACAGTCATGCAGTGTTTGACCCTGCTGACCTCACCAGTGAATTGGGAAAACTGAAATATTAACTTATCTCCAGAGGAAAGGGGTGGGAAAAGGCAGAAAAATATAGGATCTGGGGCCTGCTCCAGGGCTTTTCGTTTCCACTATTTACACCATGTCACCAGGAAGACAAGGGATTGGAAAAACCGTCCAGAAATAAGTGAGACAGTAAACAATCACATATGTATGATTAACCACCAAGGTCATGAACAATTAAATACCATTGTCTTGTGAGCCTACTTTATGTATTTATAAAAAACATTCTCAGAACAGTGTCCATCAAGTCAGGGGGCAGCTACTCATGAGAAAGTGTCCAGTTGCAATGGTGTTCACACTGTGTTCAGTACCGCCCATGACTGCACATAACATAGGTCCTGCCAGTGCCAGCTCCCTGTCAGGGACAGATGCACCTGCTCTCCAGCTCTTCTGAGCTGATGTTGCTAGAGCACAATGCCAGGCAGGTCACTGTGACAAAGCCCAGAGCCAGGAGCAGCTGCTACACTGAGGAGGTTTGAGATCTCTCTGTATGGTTGGCATGTTAACCACACTGACCCCATTACAGGGGCCATGTCAACATGCAGAAGGGGAACTGGCAACACTGGGAAGCCCTTAACTGGTACCGTAAAAACAGACAAGCAGCACACATTTTAGACATGCAAGTGTCGACATCAGCATCAACACATCGCTGACATCCCAGCAGTCAGGCTACTGCCCAATGCTGATGGTTTTAGCTCCAGCCCTCTCCATTCTACTCCTAATTCTTGCATCCTAGCCAAAAAACTTACTGATGTAACAGGCAAATTGCAGTCTTTAGGAAAAAGCAGTGAACTGAATATGGATCGAGGGGAGTGCAGTGGTCCTAACCAGACTACTGTTCATCAAGTTAGCAATCTAGACACATCGAAATGAGAAGGTGCAGGCTTCTGCTGAGTGTATCACCTGGCCCCAGGATAAACTTAGCCAGCTAATCCTAAAGTGGCTCCTGCTTGGCACCCTTGGAAATCCTAGGCAGACTGCTCATTACAGGAAGATGACAGGAAGACAGTAATGTGAAAGAACATCCCTCTTCGGAAGAGCCAAATCTATACTACTTCATTTTTGTTTTAAATCTGTTTCCAGCCCAAGGCTCCTGCAACCTAGTATTTCTTCAGCGTTACTCACATAGGGGGCATTTAATACCTTGTTTCCTTCCTTGCAGCATGGTTGTGGTTTGCAGCATAGACAGCTTTACTTGTTTCTTGTAGATGTGTAACTGCTGCTGCCTGCCACATGACGAACGTGTCTGGATCTGAGATTACATTTTGATTTTTATTGAAATACAAAAAGTGCAAACTGTGAAATACAAGACTGGTGCAGATTAAAAGAAAATAAACAGTGTGAACTGTGAAAACCCAGGCCTGCACCTAATGAACATCAACAAAGAAGGCAGGGAACACCACCAACAAAAGCAAAGCCGAAATTTTTGCACAGGAGCCCCTGTGCATAAAAAAGGAAATTGGGACCAAACTGGCCCTCAGCTCTCTCATGTTAGCACACAAGGCATTTGGATGGCCCCAGACCCCCTGCACCACCCAGAAGCTCTCGTGTCAGTTCACAGCTTGGGCCAGGGAGTGATCAGAGGCCATTAAGACAGCAGGAGGTTTAGCAGAGGGGAAGATTCTAGGTGCTAAAAAGCAGGAGGTTGATGCAGAACAAGTACCCCCACAGGAAGAAATGGCTAATAGCTAGCCTGAAAGGTAAGCTAGGAAAGAGACCCTTGGGCAGCTCTATAGCAAGGAGAAAACTGACACAGTCCAGCACCTTAATTGTATACCACCCTGACCTATACAAGGCAGAGAAACCCAGCCCAGCCAGCATCCTGCCCATGTGAGGAAGGAATTTAATCCCCTGGCCTTGGCAGGTGCAGGCTCTGGTGACCACCCACCTGACACAGGCTGCAGGCAGGCCCGGGCCAGTTCTTTGCTCAGATCACAGGAGGAATATTTCAATACAAGGCATTCAGAAGAAAAGACTGCAAAAGCAACCCTGGTTACTGTGCCTGCTCCAGGGCCCTCAGCAGCTCCAGCACAAGGAGCAGCAGAGGAAAGGGGATATTTACAGTGGGTCCCTTCCAGGATTTGCAAGCAATTTCCCACCATGAGCAGTAGTAGTTCCCTGAACACTCTCTGCAAGCACTGAACTGGAACAGGCTTTTATCCCTGCCAGCAGGGGATGAACCAGCCTCTATTTTGCTAAAAAAGGAAACATCATTTCAAGAATTCACTAAAAAAACCCAAACAACCTAAATCCCAAAAAAAGCCCTAGAATAAACCACCAAAGTCCAGCCAGAACTCAGACACTTGCAGTATTCCCCACTTTTCCCCTGGACAGGAGCTACTCCAGCACTGTTCCTCTGGCTACTGGGCAGGGAACAGTCCTTGCTGCTCTGCAAGGCCAGAACATGCCACCTTCCCCAGAGAGTGCATAGGGCCAGGCCTCATGCACTCAGGCACTTGGATTTCAGGCTGCTGAGCTTGGGCATTTGTCCCAGAAGTTAACTGGGCTTGCCTTTCCTCTGTGGAGATGAAGGTGAAGCCAGTGTCAGCTGCAGATACAGTCAGATCACGAAGTCTCCTCTCCCTACCAAAGCCTCCACAGAGGCTTTGGTAGGGACACCTGCAGGGAAAGAGGAGCTGCACTGGGCTCCCTCAGACTCCATGGCCTTGCCTAAAGGCCTGGCCTCCCTAAACACTGGGGGAAGTGTTTACTCTCCACACTAGTCCACCCCAGATTACTCCTCCACAGCACATCAGCCCTGCTAACTCACTCTAGAAGAGATCACAAATGAATTTGGAGCAGATTATCTCTCCCTCCAAAACATTTACTTAGTTACTGCTGTGACTTGTTCAGGATGAAACAATTCATAGCCTGGCCAAACAGGGAAGGCTCCTGCTCTTAGGAGACTTGAGGAAGTCAGCAGGCTGGTAACGTCCATAGGGCAAAGTCTCCTGGTATCTAGAAAGGATCAGATCCAGTCCTATCTTAGAACCTCTCTTGCTCCATTCTTAGTAATGTTCACTTACTTGTTCCTTGTTCCCACCCACATTCTGGTGTGCCTCCTCCAAGGCAGCTGGCTGGACCTGAGCTGCCTCGCAGAGCTGCCTACATTTGCACCCATCCCCATTCCAGAGTTTAGCAAAAAGAGCAATCTCCTTAATTCCTGCAGCAGATGCCACTTACTTTGACTACACCAGGGGCACCGGCTCCTGGTCACTGTTTAAAGGCAGGTTAAAATATTATGAAAAAGCAAATTCTCTTTAGCATCCAGTAGCTTTAAAAAAACAGTTCTGCTTGGTCCAAAAGATTTGTCCCTGAGGCCAGATGCAGCAGGGAGGTCTGGCCCAGGCACACAGGGCACAAGATACAAAGATAAATCACACCAGTGAAGTAAGGCTAGAAGCTCCCTCCTTTAACCCTGACAAGCCCAGGCTGAGGAGAAGGATCTCTTTTAGCTCAGGTAATGGGAATGAGGCAACCCAAACCCAACAGAGATGCTGTAACAGTATTGCAGCTGCTCCAGGGAGGTGCCAGGACCACCTCACTCTGAGCCTGCCTTGCAGAGAACAGGATCTCTCCAGCTGTGCCCAGGGCATAGAGGATGCATCGGACCAGATGGCAGGGTGGAAAGTATGAACCCAGGAGGAGACACGGCAAAGGCCCTTGGCATGGAATAGCTGTTCCCTCACAGCTTTGGCACGAGTGCTCGGCACCTGGGCAGAAATTTGTAATCCAGGCCTGGTGCACTCCATGGTGAGGGTAAGCTCCAGTTCCCAGACCTTCCCTCAAGGCCATGCTCTCTGTTACACTATGCTGGGGAAAATTATGCTCAAACAAACAACTAACTAGTCAAGGCGGTCTGTGCCAGTCAGCACAGATACATGTGTCAGAACAGGAGGCCTTGTGCTGTTGCCAGGACAGATGGTGATCCTCATGGTGTTCAGCAGCTCAGTGTCACCAGGGCACTTGCTCCTGCTATTCAGATTCACCAGAGGTCAAAGGGTCACAGCTGGCCTGCATGCACAGCCAAGCCTGGCATGAACCTTCCTAGCCAGGCTGGAAGTGCTGCTGGAGGGACGAACACACCTGAGCTGGATAACTACAGGAGGCAAGTCACCCACCCGAGTCCAGCAAACACTGAACAGTACCTGGAGTGGGTGACACCAGAGGGACTGGGCTTGGGCTAAACTCACCTTCATTGTTTTGGAGTCTGACAGGTAACACAGCCCATTGCCATGAGCCTGTCCTTCACCTGCCTGCCAAAAGATGGGGTCTAGAGTGGTGTTTGTAAGTGCAGGACATGCTGCTATCTGAAGCACAAGGGCTGCTGCTCCCTTCCCTGCTTCAGGTGCCCCTCGGGAAAGGCAGGATGCATGCTCAATGCTGAGAAATGGCACTCACGGTAAGAATGTCTCCATCACAAAACCCAGCAATCCTGCCCTAGCCCAAACAGCCCAGCTGAGGCAAGGAGGGGTGAGCTGGGGCTATTGGGAGCTTTAACAAAAAGATCTGTGCTGAGGAAGGGACCAGGAGGGCAGAAAAACTGCACATAAGGGAAGGGAAGGAAAGGAAGGCAGGTCATCTGATAGGGCAGAAGACTGGTGATGAGCCCTGGAGGAGCTGTGCAGGTGGGTTAGGACTCCAGTCTCAGCAGCTGGGAGACCAGCTCCCCTGCCCATCCAGAGCTGCAGGTCTCCTGCTCACTTACTTACACTTTCACCATCATCTCCACAGCCCTCACTCTGCTCATCACCCAGAAGATCAATGGTCCCTTTGTACTGGAGACAGCTTGGTCACAGCTCCAAGACAAAGAAGGGGGAAGGTGGGCACAGTGTGCAGGTGTGGGCTGGCCTGGATTCAGGCCTCTGCAGCCTCAAACAGCTCCTTCTGGTGGTCCAACAGGAATTTGGTAAAGGTATTGATGGGATTGATGGCTTTTAGAGTGATGGCCACATCTTTGGCCCAGAGCAGATTTGGGCCAAACACAACTGCCAGGTTGGTGTTTGTCATCTTGTTTCTGTCGCTGTGAGCAGAGACCTATGCGGGAAGGAAAGAGATGACTGTGAATCCTACAGAATAGCACAGCAGCTACCTACTCTCCCCAAAGCCAGAGACAGAGAAAACAGGAGGAGAAAAGTTGACCAGGCCATATCATAACAACAGCATCAAGAGCACTAGCAGATAAAATCTCTACAAGTCCAGATCACCACTCATGATCTTCCCTCCTGCTTGAATGGACTTGCATTGGCTTTCTTGGCAGCAGGAAGTACTGTAAAGCAGATCTGAGACCCCTATTCTACTCAGTTACTTTGTAGTTCTACTCCACCCTGGGGAGCTTCCAGCCTCCCTGGTATAGACCACACAGGCTGGATGCCTGCACCTTTTAGGCTGTGCCTCTCAGCGTTATGACAAGCAAATGCTTAGGCTGATGCTCACCTGCACCAGAAAGGCTGTCAGTAAACGGAGCACTTGGTAGTTTTCTTCTGGCAAATCCTGGAGCGTTTTGCGAACAACATCCACACGTTTCATCTCCTCCACACCTAAAAATCAAAAGAGACAGGACAATCCTCAGCATCTGTCCTGATGAAGGCCCTGCTGGCAGTCACAAGGTATCCCATGCATGTTTCCACTAAGACATCTTTGCCCTTAGCCAGTGCAACATTCAGGGAGTAGCACTTGTTACAACTCACTCTGGAAGCTGACAACATGGCTGTAGAGGCCAAAAGTAAGGAGAGGCTCAGGTAGCTCCCTCAAGAAGGTCTTGAGAATCACAGCGGGGAGGTGGACATCTTCATACTCCTGGAAATCTACAGGCACACCTGAGAAAGTAGAGCAGACTCAGTGCTCACTGGCAAAAGCAGCACCTCCTTCAGACAAAGGACAGAACATGATTGTCAGAGCCTGAAACTAAGGAAGAGGTATTTTAAAAACCACAGAATCTTGACGTATCACATCTTCTAGCAAAGTGGGAAAATATGTCCCAAAATCATATACAAAGCAGTGCTGAATTCAGCACTACATTTTTAGAAGTCATCAAATCAAACACGACTAAATTTCATCCTGGTCATCTTAAGTCCCTCCAGTATAACCAGAGTAAGATGGTGTATCTCACCCCAAGAAACAGGGAAACTTTCAGGAAAAAGAAAAGGATAGTAAAGGGAATACGAGAGGGAAGGAATATGCTTTCCACACAGTAGAAGTACCAGATATTTCTCCCTTGCAATTCAGGTCATACCACAAGATGAAGCCTCACCTACAGATCTATCAAAGGAGAGGATCCATGATGGACTAGTTCCTACACAGTTGCAGTTGCACAGTAGTAATTAGGGAATGAGAGGGCCTCTGATGTGTTTGGGCACTTACCCATATTGTATTTTTGCTGGACCTCTCTGACAACCTGTGTATTTGCTGATCTCCGGAAAATCCCCTCTGTATTAAGAGCTGTGAAGTGACAGCAGATGGAGAAGAAAAAAATCAGCCATGTGAGAGTCTCTAAAAATGCTGGCCTTCACAATTATAAATCCATGATGTCGGCCATTCAGACAGTTATCAACAAGCCCCTTTTTTAGAGTACAACGATTCTTTCTGCTTCTACTATCTGACAAAGGATACAAGGGGTATTTGGCTACTTTTACACAAGTAGGAATATGGACTCCTGAAAGAAGGAATTCTCCTAAACCCTCCACAGTCTCACTTGAAGGCTAATTCACCTAGTTCAGGCTTTACACCCTATTCTAGACTGCTGTTCTTCTTTATCTTATCACAGCCTTGATGGGAGCTTGGACAGAACAGAGGTCACTGATATGAGATTGCAGCTTCCCCAAACACTTACCATGCTCCCGCAAGTGAGCAATGGTATCTCTGACCACCAGAGGAACAGGAGACTGATCAGGGCTCTTCTCCCTGAGACTGCACCAAGAAACAACAGGTTACACACAACTGGTACACAGGACTGGTCCTGCCTTACATGCAGCCCCCAACTCTTGAATTTACCCACACAAGCTGTACTACATATGATCTTGCTATCCCCATCCCTGGTTCAACCATTATTCTAGCCTTCTATCCTCTTCACCCATCATGTTACATCATTCACTGGAGCAACTATGAGCTCATTACTAGACCACAGGAATGTTTTTCCATCCCCTATAAAAATCTCAACCTGTATATGCCAGGGCAAAGGGTTTCCCAGAAGGCAAGGATGCTAGTTATGAAACAGGTGAAAAGGGTTACACTTCCTTTTTCCTTCCCCATAGAAGCAAGGGTAGAAAGAAGCTGACATATGAGAAAAAAAAAATTTGGCCACCACATTCCTGTGACAGAAGATTTATCAACAAAATGGTCATCAGGGAAAACCTCACGATGCCAAGGTGCTCCCTGCCACCCTCACATTCAATTGTCCAGACCACTAGATAGCTGGGAGCTTTTCACACCTCCCAGGCTGCTAAGAAGCTCAGGCACCACGGCAAACAGCATCTGGAAATGTTGCACTGAAGCTGGGGAATGTGTTCCCAGAGTGCCTCAGAGGATGTGTCTAGCTACACAGTACTGGCTCCTCCTCATTCCCCAGGGAGGCAAAACCACACTCAGAGTTAAAAATACCTTCAACACTTACTCAGTATCCCAGCCCTTGCCAGTGTCTGTGTTTGCCTTTGTCACTGTGCAGGAATGGGGAGTGGGATTCACTACAAGGCTGAATAGAGGCGCTTTTAAAATAGAATTTATGATTTCAAAAACAACTAAGAAACAAATCTGCAGTGCTGCTCAAAGCAGCATAGTCCTAAAGAGAACCCTGTCAGCCTCCTACAGACTTCTTTTGCTTAAAAGGAAGTTTCTAGTGCCATAAAGCTGTCCCCATGGCTCTTATTTTGCTCCTCCCTTTGTGACCCTAAGTTGCAAAAATAATCTAACCCAGGGATCAAGAGGGTGGAACTGAACTGAGTTAGTCAGGATCTGGACACGAGCACAGAGTTCCTCAGGAAAATTATTAAAGTTTCATATGAAGTCTGAACTGCAAGAAATTTCGCAGCCATTTTCTGCTGTTGTTCAGTAATAAATACAGTGACCTCATACCAAGTAAGTCAGGGCAAAAGCAACACTATCCAGAAATACTCACTGCTGTAGGGAGACTCCAAACTGCTGGTTTGGCAGCGGTGGGCGTGGGGGTGTTGGCTTCTGGGGCGCTTGCAAAGGTTTCTGCAGGGATCTCAGGTATTCATCATACCTGCAGCAAAACACAGACTAGTAAAAAGCAACTCCACCTCCCAGAAAGTGCATGAACCTAGCACTGCACACCCGCTGGCAGCAGCACCAGACTGGTATGGTCAATTACACCGGTGCAAAACCACCACAGGCAGCTCTGGAGCACAAGAACAAACATCTGGTTGCCATAAAAAAAAAAGCAGGGAGAAAAGGAGTATCTATCTGTAATCAAGAGGTGGAGTAGCTGAGTAACAGCATGGGCAGGAGGCCAGGACAGCACTGCTTGTGATGAGACAGATGCATATGTGGGTGTGGGACAGGGAAGCAATCTGGGAAGACTGAGATTATGGCAACTTTGGGAAGCCCCAAAGACAAGCTGAGCAGCATGGAATGAGCTAAGCAGGTGCCCAGATGACAGCAGATGCACACCATGAGCTCCAGGTCAGTGTTAGGGTCAGTATCTTGTAGAAAGTCCCCAGGGGGGTGAGTGGGAGATGTAGGATTGGTACTTCATTGCAGGAGGATTTTTAACTCAAAGACAGAACTGGGGACTGGGGCCAAGGACACACAGGAAGGACTACAGAGAGTAACCAGTCTTGAAGGCAACTTGTCAGCACACCCTGCAAAACCTGAGTGGAACAATCTCTTCCTTCCCTTGCCACTCTTTACAAAAGGTCCCCTCTCACAGACCCCTAAGCAAGGGGGAGACAGACAGTATTCTCACTTTAGCACTTGGCTTGGGATCCCCAACTGTTCCAGCTTCACATACTCCTCCAGCTCACTAAGGTAATTCACATAAAATATCTTTCGTCCAAATTTAAAGCTGAAAAACAAGACAAAGGTAGATATGTGAGAAATTGGGAAATTCAGAAACAGAACTGACTTCTTATAGAAAAGGAGAGCAGAGGACCACAAGAAACATCAGTGAGGCAAAGGGTAGGTATGGCTGAGCAGCAGAGATGTCACCCACATTGCTCTCCAACTCCATCTATTTTACCAGGAGATGCAAAGACTTTCCAATATACATTAGAAGCCCTGGCAGCAGCAGCAGGCTCCCTCAAATGGTGGATTTCTCCCTCCTGTGTTCAGCACTAGGCTTGAGAAGATTTTATTTCCAATTATTTCATAGAGTTCCTATTTCAGTATCACAATAAATTAAATATTTGAGTTACAGAGCCTGCAACTTTTTACTTCCACTTGACTGGAGAAAAAAGGAGTAGCACAGAGCTGCAAACTCTGTAGGTTCCTAAAAAGGTATTTCTAGTGTGTGAGTATTTCTGAGCTCAGAAGTGGGAGGAGATAGAAAAAGGTGAGAGACTCCAGGATAGGCCTGCCAGCCTGGACTCAGCTTGTGCCCCTCTGAGAAGGCCCCACTGCTATCCTGCAGTGTAAACATGCAGGTGAGCCTCCAGAAGTGCTTCCTTCCTACCTGATAAGAGGCTTGAAGAGTATCAGCAGGGTCTTGATGAACATGGTTGGATGCACAATGTACAAGGCTTTGATGTTCTTCTTGTATCTGTCAAGAGAAGCCTAGTAATGACAAGCTGCACTTTAAGCAGAGGAACCAACCGTTCCACAAGATTAAGGCACCCTGGTTGCTTCATGCCTATTGCACTGAGCCTCACCACACCCCAGCACCCATGGCCTCTGCTCTCCCATGCTCTGTAGCTGTGTCAGACCACTCAGCAGCCTAAGGGCATGCTACCCTGTATTCCAAGATTCATCTAAAACCAGTAAGCAGCCTCCCCAAGAACCTACAATTACACCGTGGGGCTGACACACTTGCACCAGGTCCTGGGTTTGCTGCTTGCCTATTGGCTTAAAGGGTGTACCTACAGAAGGAGCTGTTTAACCTATGATTCAGTCTATATTAAACAAAAATCCACCTCCTTAAGCAGGGGAATGAGTGACAGTAAATTATGATCACCAAGCTACACAGGAAGGCTGGGGAAGATCCTTTATGATAGGCTACAGAACAGCACATAACATCCTTGCTTGCTGCACCTTTACTCACTTGCGATCAAATTCCCTGTAGGCATCCCGCAACCAGCTCAGGGATGGCTTGTTCTCACTGGTCAGACCATGGTGCAGGTACACCAGGGTGTAGTCACTCTCCACATACTGGTCCAGTGTGAATTTCAGGTACCTGAGAAGAAAGAACTGATGAACTCACTTTGTGCTCTGCTAAAGAGAGGCTATTACTCCCTTTGGGACTCTTTTTGTGTGTCGTAACAGAGAATTTGCATCTCCAGCAATGGAGGTAAGCACTTGGGAGGACATGACCAGCTAAAGAAGCTACTGCAGATGGATTTGTCCCCAGGAATCCAGCAGCTGAGAATTAGGTCAGATTTAAGAAATTAACAGCAGCCTACTAAGACTGTACTTACCCCAGCAGTTTCACATGATCTAGTTGATGACTTGGGGGCATCCGGCAGGCACTGAACAAAATGACTTTTCTTCCATACTTGTCATCACCTGCAGATAAAATGTCAGAGATTATAGGGAGTTAAGGACTTCATTGTGGTATTGGCAGCAAGAGGTAAAGAAAGAATGAGAAACCACCGTAACAAGGCACAGCTGCCAGCAAAGCTAAATCTGATTTTTGGCAGCTATGGGCCTAGTGTGGAAGCAGAAATCTGAACACCACGGGCCTGGCAAGACAACAACGAGAATCAAGAACAGATTCCCTGCTCCAGCCCTGAAACAAGATGAAGGACTGGAAATCAGAATGCCTCCAGGCACACAGGGATGGAGGCAAGTACAGAGCAAAGTGCTCTGAGCTTTGCTTTAAGAGCATTAATCTTGCAAAGCTGTGCCTGGGCATTGCTCCCGATGCACACATGTCCAGGGAGACACAGGGAAAACTGCCCCTCAGTGGCGCAATAACTCCTTCCACCCTGCACACCGTCCCAGACTAACTTCTAATAGTCTGGTGCACCTGTTTTTTGCTTCACCTGGAGCTCAGTTCTGCACACACAACACAGACCATTTCATATCCTGGAAACCAAGAAATTAATAGAAAAAGAGCAGTTCCAGATAAGAACTCTTCTGGATGAGTTCCAGATGATTTCTCATATTTCCAAAGAAAAGTCTCTTCTACAGATGGGCCAAGCAGGGCTGCTGGATTCTCCAGAAAAATTGTAGAATAAGCTCTTCACCGCTTCCTAGATTTTCTATCCACAGAAAGATTTTTCCAGCCTGAGACAGAAGGAGCTGCAAAGTGCAGCACTACAAAGCATTCTTTGTAAAAGCCATGCAGAAAACAGTCCCCATCACACTGGAGCCAAATAACCCATAAAGCACCGTCATGTCATGGAGGACACTCCCAGGCACCACTAGAGGTTTCAGAGACAACAAGCCAAGTTTTCCCCAAAGCAAATCTTCAACCATCAGTGGACTTCTGCCAGCAGATCTCAGCCCCATGAACAAAGCCCAAGCAGACGCGCATGGCCAAGCTTAGCAGACATGCTGGGGAATAGAGAGATTTGCATAAGTGAGAACCAGGTCACAAATCCTGCCGACATACAGAGTTTGAGGGAAAGTCTGATTCTCTCCCAGACACAATACCCAATCAATTTCCACAAAGATGACTTCTTTTTAGCAGCAGTGGAGATGAAATGGTTCCTTTAGTATTAAGGGTAGAAGTCTTCTCACCTTTTTAGCTACTCACCCTGCTCTGAAACCTTTGTTTTCTTGTCAAGCAGAGAGTGCAACAGTGAATAGGGCTGTTGAGGCTACACTCAACAATGCTCTCCTTACGCCCATATGGTAAACCATCTCACACAGACCACAGCACAGAAAAGCAGCAAGGATCACTACTTATGCAGGACTGACCTGCAATACATCATTCCTCTTGAAATATAACCTTTTCCCAGCATGGATTTACAATATTCATGCAGCCATTTTCTCACCTTTGCACAGGCTCTGGCCCTCAGCTATCACTTGGCTACACTTGCCATGCAGAAACTAAGGTCTCAGAACAGCAAACCTGGTATTTCTGGGAACGCTGCCTGTTAGTACCAGAGGACCACTTGGTGCTGCAAATGGCAGCCACAGAATTCATACACACCAGCCATGACATTAAGATGCCACTGGCCCCCTTTTGCCCCCATCTGGCCAGAACAGATTCTCTTGCTACTTTGTTCATTTCTATTTTCACCTTGCAAGTCTCATTTTCAAGTCACCAGACAACACAGAATTTACTGACACACACAAGGCAGAAATTCTACCAAAGCTAAGGACACTGTGGCAGCACTAGGTACGGACCAGGAAAAGGGCGGCACAGGCCATCACACTGACATACACATGCGGTGATACGGGGAGCTGGGGAGGACGCATGGCCTGGAATGCAGGACTAGGAGAGTGATGCAAGGCTCATCTGGAACAACCGGGTACAGTCACAGCCAGGCCACAAGACCAACATCACACTGCATATCCCACGGTAGCCCACTCTCTGCCTACTCCAGAGTTTCTTGGTAGCTCACTGCAAGCTTTAGGGCCAGGTCTGTAATGAGTTGTCTAAACAACTAAGTGCAGGTTACAAAGTCCTGGGCAAGGAACATGGCATACTGTGACCCTTCCCATTGGTCTTGAATAACTCATATGTCTCTATCTGAAGGACAAAGGTTGCTGCCTGTATAAAGCACCAAGTAGATGCAACATTTGAGAATGTGTTGAGTTTTAAAGTCATGAAAGAGAATGGTCAGAAAGACAACAGATCTTTGCAGATCATATGTAGCTGTATGCTAAATTCAGAACAGATGATATCTTCAGTTAACTGAGGCTTCATTTCACACTAGAGTGGATGGTCTGAGGGCCAGATGCAGACTTCAAGTTTAATCAAGGCGGGCCTCTGTGGTGTGCAGTACAGTACCATGTTTGTGCCATGTTGTGGGTGGCCATACACTCAGCTCAGGCTACTGGGCACTGATTATCAGCCCTGACAAGTCACAATTCCAGAACGACATACCTTAAATAGCTTTCTCTGAAATGACATAAAAGCCTACAGCAAGGCATATGCAAAGTCTACAGTCTTGTTCCTTACATAGTCTGGGATCACTGGTAAAGAATAAACAGACAATCCATGACTCTTCCAAACGGGAGATGGCATGTATCCCCTAGACAATTTCCAGGGCCAAGTACATCAAAAGATAATCTACAGTGCCCTAGATGACTGAAAAAGGAGCGGCCTGTTTTGCCTTCCAAATCAGAATGAATTTATGCATGAGACCTACAAAGGAACCAGGATGCCCTTTTCTGAGTTCTGCGTTTCGCTCCAGTTTCATCACACTGAGCTCAGCCTGTCAACACAGAAATTTTCAAAACAATCAACTGCCAGTCTTGTTTCTACCTGACATACATCTGATCAGTCTCCTTGCTCCAGACATGACAAAATCAAAACTTCAGCATCACAGCTGAACAATCAGTTGCTCCAATTTATAAACAAGAACCTAAAGCCCATTCCATGCATTCTTGTTGGAGGAAACTACCTTCAGGTGGCCCCTCTGCCTCCTACAGAACAGATTCTTATCAGGCTTGATCTTTCCCAGATGCTCCATCCCTTGTACTATTTGCTTTCCTGTTTGCAGCATTAATCTTATGTATCTAGGTTTTCACCCCTTGTTTGCAATTGCAAATAGCTGAAATTTCCACTGAACAAAACTACAGACCATGAAGTAATCACTTGGCTTCTCAGGCTGTCTCCTACCTCTCCCAGATGAGGAATGCTTAATAGTTAACAACAAACCAATAACAAATTATATATCAGTACTCAAAGAACACCCCGACTTAAAAAATATTTTCAAGTATACTGGAATTAAACTACCTACCTGAAGGATGTGATTCAGATTATTTTGCTTTTATCAACAAAGAGCAAGACAGTAGCCAATACCTAAAGCCAGACAAGACAGCTGCTCATCTAAAGAGATATGAACTTGTACCACTGATTGACATAAGCTCCTGAATATTTTTTTGGCACTTTAAAGGCCTGAACTGCATTTTTCTTCTCACTCATTTTTCTTCTCACTGAACTGCATTTCCAGGGCACTTCTAAGACAAGGGGCAAGGAAAATCACTGCTGTGTTTCCAAGCCATGAATGCAAGGCCAAACTTCTAAAAGGGCTAAATTAAAATACTGAGGCAAATGTTTCAGATTAAAACCTGCAGCAATACAAATGTATCACAGCAGAAATTCGCATCAAGATGGCAATAATGTCCCAAGACAGGGCATTAAATGAATCTACACAGTCGGAAAATACACAAATCTGCACATGGAAAATACATCCTTGGCATGCAAATCCTGTTATTTACTATTTCTAGGTAAATAGAAATATATCCACTACATATCCTGAAATATATCCTTTAGCATTTATGTCATGATTTGAGGCAGGCTAGCTGCAGTCTAGAGACTACTCATTCCTGCCTTCACCAGGTCGCCTCAGTTAGGTGCCCATCTTGTTGAAAGATTCATATGGGAATACCCTAATACTTTGATACTGAGACAATGCAGATGGATAAAACTTGCCACCAAAAGCTAGTGTTACTGCTAAAACAGCAAAGTTAACAGAGCTGAGGGTCAAGGAAAGAGCACCACTACAGAATACTGGAATATTACTACACAAGTTTCACAAAGCTTAGCATGTTTAATCAGAGCCACTGTGAGTAAAAAACATGTCAAATGTAATTTCATTTCAATTAGCTGTGCTAAGCTTATGGCACAGCTGGGAAACATTTAAGCATAGTAGATTTGAGGTGCCTACTGAATTCCCGAGTGGATTTAGCCCTGAAGAAAAAGAAGGTAAGGAGTTCAAAGCAGAAGTATTTTAATACATGATTTCATCCATCTTGATATTCCCAATATCCAAACACTGCCAGAATCAGCCTTATGAAGTGAATATAGCTTTAACTGATACAAAAATATACTAGAGGGTCAGATTAAAGAATACAGAATGGGAGGATGTTGGAGAGCATAGAAAAAGGGGGAGAAGACTCCACATAATGAGGAAACGAGAATCAGCATTTCCATGAATTGTGTGAAGGTCTTAGAAGTAAGAATTTCACACCAATAGAAGTTTTCATGTACATTGAGAAGCATGAAAGCACCAGCAGCCAAATTATTGAGACTCAGGACTGAAATCCGGAGAGTATTAACAAATGCTCAGCAAGCCCAGGGCAGTCAAGCACAGCTTTGGGCAAACAAGTTACCAGAACACAATATCTCTGCAGCCAAATGGAGAAGAAATAGATAACAGTTGCTTTCAGATAGAGAATCCAGTGTAAGTGCCAGCTGCTTAGCACATGAGTGCAGCAGCAGATCATGTGAAAGAACAGGAAGCAATCCTAGAATGAATTTCCAAACCACATACAATGACAGGATGTACTGGAGTTCAAACTGAACTGGTCCAAGCAGGCCACCACCATGACAGGACAGGATTTACATTGAGACCCATGAGCCCCGAAGTGCCCAAAGTAAAACCCACATGCCAAATTTGGCTCAGATGATTCTGCTGTGCCTGAGGCAGAGGTGCAGCCCTCAGACAACAATTTTGTGCAGCCTTTGGATTCCTGAAAAATTGCCAGTGCAGCCTAAGGCTGAGCAAAGTTTGGGCTCCCCTGAGACAGTCCAGCTACAGGCCATGGTCATGCTAAAGGAATACCATGATCTACAGAACCAAATGTTAGTGCCACAAAAAATCTACCTACCTGGTTGGGCCCCATCAAGTGCACCCTGGTCTGGAGGAACAGAAAAAAAGTTATAGCAAGCCAAGCTTTGCATCCTGTCCCAGAAAGTAATCATGAGGGTAAAGTCTGAGAGCCTAGCCAGATTGCCACTGGGATGCATTTAGCTGCTGTCTTGCAGGATTCAACCTCCTTCCATTTCATCTTTCCCCCATGCTCCTCTGCAAAAAGCAGCCTTATCTAACAATTAGAGGCAATAACAGCAAGCCTTGATTCCCAAATCTCCTTTTGGAATTTGAAACTAACACTGTATAATCAAATTTCTTGCCCTTACTGTTACACTTCCGCTGCCACCAATATGGTAACTGCTGTACTGCCACTTTTAAAAGGGTTAATTGCAATTAATTCTGAAGTCCTCTGAACAACTTCAGAAGTGTACAGAGAATGGCATCATACCATATGAATAACACATCCCATACCCATAACTTTTTTTTCATGATTAGTAGATTCTGAGTAAAAAAACTGAACTGCCAATTAGAATTTTAAAAAGATTCCTATAGTTTAGGAAGGCATTTATTACCACACCTAGCCCCTTTCCATCACTCTCACTCTCACAGCTATATACTCAACAGACCAACATGGGCCTATCAACATAGGAGCCTTTGCAGAGCAGAGCTCTAGGAAGAAATTCTCCATTCCCTTATAAACTTAAAATTCCTTAGATACTCTCCCTTCCCTTGACCTTGCATATCAAAATATGGTGCACAAGCTGAGCTTTGGATGGACTCAATTCTATAGAGGCAATTCATCATTTTTTATCATACAAAATATTCTTAAACAAACAAACAAAAAAATTAAAAAGCTGAAAACTACATCCAAAAGCAGCAGAAATGCAGGCAGTCTGTACTAACTGAGCCAGTAACAATGTACCATGCCTGAAAAGGACCCTTGTTACCCTTTGCTAATGGGCCTTTGCTGAGCCCATTGGCCACCAAAGACACCCTGCAACACATCTTCAACACAAGTTTTGTCTGCCACTTCTACCTTTGTCTGCCTAGAGAAACAATAGCTACTGGTGCTCAAATATTGATTTTACCTTCCCATGTCAATCAACAACACCTACAGCAAATCATCAGCACCTGTTACAGCTTTGGCACCTGCAGTCAAGTTTGCTGGGTAGGTTTGGTACCAGGTTCACCAATGAAAATAGATTTACTGCTGGAATTGCAGCTTCAATCCAGTAACATAAAAGAAGGGACACTCATAGCTCCCCACCTTGTTTTCCCACTTCAGTTACAGGTCTTACATGTATTGGCATGACAGCTTTTCTGTGAGGGCAGCCCCACAGATTGACAATTAATGGTGTGAGGCAGCAGATTTCCCACACAAACTAGCCGAAACATGCTTTGAGATCCAACAAAGTTTTGAAATCACTGGGCAGGGATTACATAGCTGGACTATCTTCTACCCTCCATGGTAGTGAGAGATTCATATGCCAATATATCTTAGGCCCCTGTTTTCTTATCCCAAAAGAAAGGAAGATACTTACTGTGTAAAATGGGAATGCTGACGAACCTCACAGCCATAGTTTTGCATATTGACCACAAAGAAGAGACCAGTATTTCAGACTGGGGAGCAGAACAAGGAAGGAACTCCTTGACAGAGCTGACAAGAGCTCTGCTCTTCCCATACAGCCACAGGTTTCCAGAATGAACTGCCATCTCCAGAAACCTCCTTTAGACTATTATTAACTACCTGCCTTAGTTTTGCAATTCAGCCAGTGCTAAAAGGCCAAGACTATGTCACGTCTAGTCTGCCTCAACCCCCAAGAAGATGGAAGCAGCCTTTGCCATGTAAGACTGGCAGGAGAACACAGAAACTCTCAGCATAACAGAAACTTGGGATAGTTCCTTAACAGCCCTCAACCAGGAGCTTGTGTTTCCTCCAAATGCTATGTGACGTGAGCAAGGAAAAAAAAACATTTTGCAGAAGTGGACTGTGCAATGAAATCAAGCCTCCTCTATTTCAGCTTCAGGCCACAGGTAGAGAAGAATTTCACTGCTACAGCGCTCACAAAAAGAGGCACTCAGAGACAAGAAGAACAAAATCATACCAAAACCTCCCCAGAGCCTGCGTAAAACACTCTATAAACACACACTTTAAGGCAGGTCTGAAAGGACCAGCAGAACACCAACATCTTCCTTCTGAAAAGCATTGAGTCCCAGAACCAAAAGAATGTTTCCTTAAACCAAAATATTGTGATTCCTAACAATACTCCAGTTCTCAGAACTCCCTCAGGACTGTGGCCCAGATGCCTTTTGCTGTCATCTTTGTGTAACACACCACCACATGAGACAGCAGTGACATCCCTGCTCCTTTCCCATGGACAGCCTCTTCCTTCAAGATCCTAGTCCCCAGAACACACAGAAACATAGGGCACAAAGGAGAGCCTCCATGAAACTGCTGCACTATTTTTAAGTGAAAAACAAACCCCAAAACCTTATTTTCTTTACAAATTCTGTAAAATGTTTTTCAGTACTTTCCGCTCTTAGGTCAGATAGCCAGATGTTTCAAATCCAGCATGCCTTGGACTGAATTAAGGTCAGCTAGAAAACGAGCATACTAACTTTTTGCCATCAAAACTGGGCTTTTATTAAGTTATTAACACCATGCATACATCCAGCAAAAAGCAATTACTTTTCTGACCACACAGGATAACACTGGGATCACGGAGTTCAGCCCGAGGATGGGAACCAGCCTTCTGCTTTTGTCTCAAAATAGCATCATCATCCCAGAACATATTTCAGGGCAGGCAGGAACAGAGTTAGCCACAAGCTTTCTGCTCTGAACTGCAGAACAGGAAAGAACATGGGACAGAAAGCTGATGAATCAATAGAGTGGATAAAACTATCCTTGATCTACTGCCATTTACTAATATTTACAAGAGATCTAGGGTAATTTTGTTTCAGCATAGCCAGTGTTCATTGCACCTGGAGCTGCTGACAAACACAATTTGTCAGCAGAGCGACATCTGAACAGTTTCATCTTAATCCTCCAGTGAGATTTTATTCTCCAGGCTACCTTTAATAGGACTTTTCCAGACTTTACCAGACTGTTTGCCTCCAACAACAATCCAGAAAAGACTACCCTGTCCAATACTCTGAACAGTTAAAATTCTCAAGTACAAGTCAGACTCCTTTTATCAACCTGCTAAATTCTCCTTTCAGGAGATGAGAAACCAGCAAGTTTCAACCTACATGGCAGCAAATCCTCTATCAGGAGCTGTGCTCCAAGCTCTTCCAGCGCCAAGAAAGGCATCACACCACATGCCATGTGTGGGACCATCACATGCTTTCAGACACATCAGCTACCGGTGAAAACTGGCCAGCAAGAGCCAAGAACAGAAGCTTCTCTGAGCTGCTTCTGCACTATACAGCGACACTGCAGGGACACAGAGCTCACTAGGAATACAAATTTAAACCACAGCGGGGAAGAGTTCAGAATGCAGGCAGGGCTCCCAGTCAGCCATCATCCCACCCCGGAATCTTTTCAGGAAGCTGGCTAATTCTTCCTTTGCTAGCCTAGACCATGTCAAATGGCCAAATGGCTCCGTTCCAACAGCCACTGACACACACCTCCACTGGAGTGATACTCCGTTCAGAGAGCTTGTCAAAGAAAAAGTCATGTTTCCTAGGAACAGAAATCCCTCAGAAAGAGTGGTGTTTATCTCAGGAGGCAGCAGACAAAGTATATCCTTGGTTTGGGCTGACATTCCAGTCTTATCAATGTCTCTGATCTAAACTCTGCTAAGCACTTTGTCTGAAGCTTAGCCTAAAGCAAACTGTTATCGTTTAACTCACCCTTTCCCAGAGTCCTCAAATACCAGTTACCTGTGCCATGCACATTCCAAATATTCTGGCTATTACCACTGAAATGGTGGAGCCCACACATCTGTTCCTTTCCAGTTTCAGCAGCAGAGACCATGGTGCAGACCTCTATAAACCGCAGTCCTGAAACTCCAGACCCATGGAAAAGAAGCTTAGCAACACATTTGTAAATGAAAACACTTCTGGCAGATCTATAAGGGATAACAGCCCAATTGTCAAACACCTGGCCTGTCAAACTGAGCAGGAAAACAATAAACAACAAGGTTTTGAGTCTCCCATTATAATTTTGTTCCACAAAAGATGGAACATGAGAGACCAGGAAAAAGAAAGCTCATTTGAGAAAACTGCCCAGAGAAGAATGATATCAAGACAACTCTTACCAAAGTAAGTGCCAGAGACTCTTTTCGTTGTGGTCAAACTGCTGCAGAACAACCCTGAATCAGGAGGACTCCAGCTTGTGCCTCTGCTTCCTTGACAATTCACATGTGGGGCAGGGACCAAGTTACAGAGAGATGGCAGTAGGAGGGGTAGGAGGTGGCAGCAGGAGGGGTAGGAGGTGGCTATAGTCAAGCAGGAAGTATGAATCAAGTCACAACAAGTTGTAGAAGTGCTTGTTTTTTTAAAAAACAAGGAACACAAGACAAACTGGCCTTACCCTTCACTCAGGCTCACCACAGCAACCTAAAGAATACCTCCAAAACACTTTCTCATGGAGGCCCAAGCAGTATATCATCAATGATTAGCATAAATAAATAATATGGACAAGAAAACACAAAGAAAATCCAAATGCTTGTGACCCTGAATGAACAGGTCTTTCCTTGCAGTGGAACACAGGCCTGTTCCCCCTATTTCAGATTTCTGTACATGTTATTTCTGGACAGGATTGCCATTCAGATACAAGTGATGCCACCTACTGTGGATTACTCAGTAAGCTGAGGACCTTATAGCTGTATTGCTTAACTACATCGTTTCTGTGGCATTATCAAGCAAAAACACTTTTGTGCTCGGGACGTAGTAAAGACCCATATCTAAAACAATTCAGCAAAAGCAACTGAGTTCTGACAATAATATAATCAAGTCAGCAAGAGCCAAGAAATAACCTAAGTTTAGCTGAAGTCAATGGAAAATTACACATATCACAAACATTCAAGAAGTTTGGTGTTCTTTCCGTGCCACTTGGGCTTGGCAAACAGCAGATGTCCCCAGAACCCTAATTAGAAAAGTCCTTCCTCAGCCCAGCTGCAAAGAGATCAAAGGAGAAAACAGGAAGGTTCCTACCTGCTACTTCCACAATGTGGTGCCTGGCGATATCATAGTAGGGATCATCCCACTGCAGGTGAGTGACAGGCTCAGGGGAGCCTTTGGAGTCATCTGAACAAAGTACAAGAAACAAGCAATCAGAAGAAGGGATCTGGAGCACATTGGCAAGTACAGAAAGATAGAGGTATAAGAAAAAATGGCACTTCTACATGGAAGGAACTAATGTATGCAACTTTACACCTTGAAAACCCACTTTTGAAATTCTGAGTGGACAAGAGCAGCAATGACTTCAGAAGAGTCCTCTTAGTCCTATGTGATCCATATGTGTCCCTCAGAATGTACACTCTCAAACAAATGTTCAGATATGTCATAAATATTCACAAAGACAAAACCCAAGGACACCGTCATGGCTTTCTAGGAAAAGGAGGATCTTAACATAATCCCTTGACGGATGGTCATACTGTATATCCTTGAGCTAATTTTCCTGACCTCTCTGTTCATAGTTCACAGCACAGGATTTCAGAGCAACAACTCAGATCTCCAGCCCCACCTCCCAGATGGAAGTTTGAGACCATTCCAGTCCAGAAGGCCAAACTCTCCTGCAAGAGACCATAATGGAGCATACTCAAAGATTTACAGCATATCTATTCTGTCAGCACCAAAATGCAGCCAGGCACAGGACTGAGAAGAGCATATTTACAGTAGCTGGCTCTGCACTTTTTAGTGCTGTTCAATACTGAGGCTGATTCACTTGGGTGTGGTGCAAGTTTAATGTGTCTATAAAGCTTTTAAATGGAGCTGGGGCTCTCTGTATATGTAGGTATGACCACAATGCTGCAAGACAAACAACTGCTTTTTGGCCAAAACCCAGATCCCAAACAAGCAGGATACTTACCTGATTTGGGAAAAGCAGGGACTTCATCTGATGGCCAGTTCTTATCATCTATGGAGGCCAGTTTGAGCTGGCTGAGGGACTGGTTGGTATCATCGAAGTTCAGGTCATCCTGAAGCTCTGAGAGTGGGTCTGTAGCCATGGTCCCCAAATACTGCAGTTTATTTCACTGTGTCTAGAACACGGACTGCAGAGATTGTTAGGTGAGACAGAGAGATCACAAATCTACCTCCCCACAGAGACACTTCCTCTTCTTATCAATTTCCCCCAATACTCCCTCATCCTTACTTATCCAGAGATTGTGTCCCCTCCCCCTTAATACAAGCAGGAACTCCTCCTCCTCGCCAGAGGCACAACATGTCAGATTCTTTCATGCCAAGTGCTATCAAAGGCCATCAAGAGCTGTACCAACCTCTCAAGGAGTTTCTGCTTGACCACAACTCTGGGCAGAATAGTTTTTCTCTTCTGAAACAGAAGCAGCACCAGGACTCCGCAGAAGGCGACAGGCTGCACCAGCCCCTGCCTGATACACTCCCTGTATGGCTCTAAGCTCCCCCTCCCTCTGAACGGCTGGCACAAAGCCCGGCTGTTTCCACACTTGGCCCAGTGCTGGAAGCTTTCCCAAGAATCACCCCCCTCCTTCTCCCCATAATGGAGAACCAGAGTTCTCAACAACACTGAAGTGCGTGCTTCAGTGTGCTACGATCTGAACAGAGAAGTGAACAGCTCCTTAAAACAGGAATTTTTTAGGCGGAGCTAGTAAAACAGGGAGAACAATGCACATACAATCCCCATCTCCTTTCAGCATCACCCAGTAAATCCTTTCTCCTACATAATAGCTAGCAGCAAGGAAACACTTCTTTCATTTAAAGCCATAGTGCCTGAATGAGTATTTTTCACCAAGCATGCAATAAGCAGACCAAAGAATTAAGAGGGTCCAAGAAACAGACAGCTCAGTGCATTTGCTGTTGTTTGCAAATATTTCTCACTCTCATCTGAAGCGAAAGATACATTAAAGCTGGGACTGAGCTAGCGCAGTACACAGGACCTCCTAAGAGTACCAACTCTTAGGGACAACCCTTGGGAAGCAGCTGTTATCCTCTGAATTCAGTCTCCTGGAAGTAAGTAAGGAAACATTAAAAAGGACAACTGCGTAGATCTGGACTGCTCACAGAGACCACGTGGACAGTAATTCAGTGGTCAGCAGGCAGCAAGCCAAGAGGAAGTGTAGAAAAATCAAGTGACACCTTGCATCAGCAAGAGTCTCTGTAACACTGTTTCACAGCAATGCTTATTTTGCTTTATAAGGAGAGCAAAGGGTTCAAAGAAGGGTTCAAGGAGGCACAAGTGTGAAAAGTATATTTGCAGTAAAGCTATTTCCTTTGGCAGAATGGAGAGGGGGCAACGATGATGTGCATCTTCCATCCCTCAAGCTTGAATGTGTATATTCATCCAGAGAATACAATGAAACAGTTACACAGACTGCGCACAGAGGACAAAACCTGTGAGAGACTGAGCTCTGGAAGGTGTCACATCCATGCTCAGGTCTATCCTTGCCACCAAGCTTGGGGATGCATTTTGAGAGCACAGGAAATTGGATATTCAGTGGTTTTCTTCTCCCTTTGGACCATTCCAAGCTTATTATTTACTTCCTGTCCTCCCTTATCTGCTACTCACCAGTTTACAACCAATTTTCACCTTTCTGGGGCTCCCAAAGGACTGAAAGCACTGCTAATCAAATGCAATGTTTTCCAAAATATTAAAGAGCATGATATATACAGACAGCAGGTCATCAAGACAACGTATCAGACACACAGGGTCCCACCACTGCAGCCATGCAAAGATCCAAGCAAAATTATTTTCCCTGCCCTCTGGTCAGGGCTGCCAGAGCTGCCTGACCTCCTCTGATATCGACAGGGAAAGGAGCAAGAAATCAGGCTCCCTAGCACTTTGAGCTCATGCTGGAACCACGCAGCAGTGGAGCCAAAGGACCAGGACTCCCCACCCCTAGCAGCTGATCCAATTTCTATGGTAACGGCAGACACTGACTTCTATGACTCAGCGAGCTTAAAGCATTTCCCACAGGAGCTCAGCGGCCCCAAAAGCCAGTGCTCCATGCTGAGGAAGCATCCATGGCTCCCTAGGACAGCCTCTCAGTATTCACAGTTCTCAGGGACTTCCCAGCCCTAGTGGGGACAGAGGACCACATTTGACTGCTGCCATCCACTGAGATGCCTTTCATAGGAGATTCTTGGGGATGCCTGGTAGCAACCACTTCCCCAAAGCCAAGTCCTGAAACGCTTGGGGACCAAATCCAAATCCCCCCACAGAGTAGTGATGGTACTGCCATAGGGTCAGCAAGTCACCAAGTGTCCCTACACTTGTCCCTACACTCACCACTTGGTTTCACAGTCAACTTGCAGCACTTGTCCAGAGACAGAAGAGCAGGTTATTAGACAGCATTGGGGGACTTCCCCTGAGGCCTAAAATTAATCTTAGTGTGGCACCATGTGGAAGAAGGAAGTTGTTAGTAGGATCCACACCGCAAAAAGAGCCCAGTGGATAGTGGATAGTGCTCTGGCCTCACCCCTTGGAAAAACAGACGAGGCTCTCCAGATACCTTCATGTAGTTTTCACAGCCAGCTCCATTCCTTGGCCGTAGATTACTGCTCCATGGTGTTAATGGAAGCAGGATCCAGAGCAGAAGACCTCTTAGATTTCAGGTCCTTCTTGTGAACCATACTGTAGTACCCAGAGAGCCCCAGAAGATTTTGCAGATTTTTCTCCAGCCCTTTCCCAACATGCAAAAGGCAAAAGCACAGGATCTCACATCAGATAACCATACAGCAGTTTAGGACATGAAATCTTCTAAATGCTTGGGAACTAGCAGGCTCTAAGAAGGAGAGAACTAGAGTTATCACGTAAGACACAAATTGAGGATTGTCATATAAGGATACACATTTCACTTTCCAATAGTGTAGCTGCATGAGATGCTTACGTGTGTACTCAAAAATGATCCCTAGGGATCTATCATTAAACAGAAAGTCCATATGTGTCATAGTGATAGAGTTGTTGAAATGAGTAAAGTGTTTGTTAAAAACATTACATGTTTTTTAACAATAAAAGAGCATTTCAACAGATTTAACTCAGTTTAAAAACTACACCTGTTTTACATAAATGTCACGACAAGATGCAAGTGGTACACTCCATATAGCAAATAATAAGATAAAAAAAATTGCATACCTAGATTTTAAAATTACATACCTACATACCAAAAATTCTAGCCAAAGATTTAAAACCTAAAGAATCACATATGGCCGCAGAAGCATTTACTTACTGCCAGGCTCTAAAGAGCCAACTGTTACCTTTTTCCCCAAGTATTTAAGTATGTTTTCTGCAACTGCACTACACCTGAACACTTGCTGTGTAATAAAAATTAATTTTCCTAGATAAGAGAGACATGTGATGGAGAACAGCAAACTCCACTAAAGGAGAGAACTCAGACCATTAAAATACAATTTTCACACAAATTCTGAACTGAACTGAATTCTGAACTTATATAAGATCCAGAATTTACCATGGAAGACCATTTACACTCTATCCTGGAAATCGTGGTAGCTGCTGTTCATGAAAACTAATTTTTTCTGCAATTTCAGTTTCACTACTTTTCTATCACTTATTTCTAAGCTACACCTGCTTGGTAATTTCCTTTTCCTGTTTTTCTTCCAGATGTACTATTAGTCCATAAGTTAATTACACTTCAAAATATGTCCATGCATATATTACCACCCTGCAGCTCTACATACAATAAAGAATTACAGAAGTCAAGTGGCCTCTTCTCCCATCCAAGATGAACAAGCAATGGTCAGATGCAACACAGTCCTGGTTCTGGGATTACTTTTATGAATCTGCTACCATTCCCACCTCCTCCCAGTTTCAGCCAATTTGCACAGATGCCTCTTTTTCTGTACACATCAATCAGGCCCCGCACTTTGTTACAGTGTTAAAAAAAAACACTTTGAAAGAAAAGGGAACAGTTACTCAGCAGTGGACCTTCAGGGTACTCACGTGCATGAATGAGGTCCAGAACCAAGACTCACCCACAAAGCCCACCCCTTGTCTTCCCTCACACCAAGACTGATGATACCACCGAGAGCATCACTACCCTGGTACTACCCTGAAAGAATGTAGAGGTCAAGAGCCAGACCTTCTCCTGGCTCACCACGACCAGTAAACTCACAACAGACATGCTATTGCTCAGGGAAGCCCTTTGGTCCTTCATTATTCCAACAGCTTTTTAATTGAGCAGCCTTCCTTCCCCAGTCACCTCAATCCATTTACTGAAAGCTACCTCCGTGCTCGCTGGAAATCCACTCTAGCGAGGAGCCAACTTCCCCTTACTGGTTCTCTGCAGGGTCAGAGGGCAAAAGCGCTGAACTCTCCAAGCGTCCTCTCCGGAGCTGCTGCACAAAGTACAGAAGCTGCTCTCAGTGCCGCGCAGGACTCACCCAGGACTCACATGTGAAGGAGGCAGTGGGGCACACACAGCCTCCACCATACATCTATTCTCTCCCGTTCCCTTTGACTCATCTCCTGGGAGACCCCTGAGAGAACCTCAAGATTGCTGACGAGACTCACGGATTTACTATCTACACTGCTAAAACAAAGGTCCCCTAGTACACGCCAATTGCCTGAAGGCCGGACAAGTACCAGCTCCTCCTGCTTGGCACCGGGATTAATGGCAGCCAGACCCAGCGCCAGCCCCGCGGCAGCCGCCGAGGTCGGGAGCAGCCAGCAGCAGCCCCAGTGGCGCCGCTCCGGCGGTATTTGCACCGCCTGCCCCGACCAGCGGTGACCAGGACACCGCGGGCTGCCGGCCCGGCTCTCCCCGCCCAGGTGCCCGCGGCACTTCACCGGCCGCGCTCTTCCCGCCAGGCGCGCAGCGCGGACGAACCGAGCCGCTCCCTCACACAGGGCGAGCCTGACAACACCCGGGCGGAGCGCTCGGGGCTCCGGGCCCAGCCCCGGCCCGTTCAGCCTCAGCCTCGGCCCCAGCCCCCGTCCCAGCCGCACCAGGACAGGCCGCCGGGCCCCGCTGCTGCAGGCAGGGCCCGGCCGCGCTCCCCGGGCACCCCACGCCGCCCCGCCGGTGCCGGTACCTGCCACCGCCGCTGCCCGCCTGTCACTGCCGCCCGCCGGAAGCGCGGCCTCGCCGCCGGGGGATCCCGCCCCGCCCCGCCCGCTGCCGGCCGCCGTCCGGGCGCGTCCGCCGCTTCCTCGCAGCGTTCCGCCGGCCGAGGGGGCGGCTGCGGCGGCGCTGGGGGCCCGAGGCACCCCCGCAGGCAGAGCCCCTCGTAGGTGCGTGCCGAGGCCCAGAGTGGGTGGGATGAGCGGCCTGGCCTTCCCGAGAGTCGGGTGTGCGCCTTGAGCTGTCCCCGGCATGGGTGCGCCCTGTAGCCCCTGCGCGACGGCGGTCCGGCGGTCCGGACCGTGCATCGCTCTTAGGAGCTGCCAGCCGAGAAAAGAGCGTGTCGCCCTGTTTTATGCCCGTCATGACGATACGTTCTAGAAATACTGTTTGTGAAACAATAGGAATGCTGCACAGGTACTGTCTGTGGTGAGAAATCAGAGATTCGTTCCTCTTCCCCAATTTAAAAAGGAAAGAGATCATAGAAGTAATGGTTCTCATGACAGAGCCCCAGGATTACTGCATAGCAAAGTATCCATCTCCATCGTTCATCTTCCTCTTATCCAGCAGCAATCCTGTCACAGAACAGCCAGCCTTAATTCACCCATCGTGTCTTTGTGTTTGTGCAGGGGATCCCGAGGTCTCCAAGACAGCTGACGAAACCACGGTCCTCAAAGACCCTGTTAGCAGGCTGTCCACCAAATATATTCAAAGGCTGCAAGAAGCTTCCAAACATGAGCCATGACAAGCCAGCATGCTGGGGACTGAGAATCAGTATGTCGAGCCCATCTCGACCGTTAAGACCAGTGGCAGGTGCAAAAAAGAATTGGATAAGGTTGTGGATCCCAGATCTTCAGCAGAAAAAAATGGAAATGGGACAGCAGGCAGCAAGTCCTGGAGACCTGGATCTGTTGTCTCCCTCAAGTAGGGTTTGATTCAGTGCTCCCTTGGTTGGCAAGCCATGCAAGGTGCTTGCTCTGGCCAGCCCACTCCAGAAGTGCCTGAAGGATTCTGGTGGCAGGACAATTGGGCAGGAACCCCAGAAGCCCAGTCTTACAGAAAGAGAGACTGTAAAGATTTGTGAGAAGGAGAGCAAAGCTTCCAAAACCTTCAAACTGGCTTTCCCACAGCATGGGGGGAAGGGCTTACTGGAGGGGCCTGAGTGGCAGGAGGAGTATACACAGCTAGTGGAGGATTACTCTGGCAGCCCAAGCCCCGCTCTAAAATCTCTGTCCCATAAGGGAATGATCAAGCACAGGTGGTCTTCCCGAGAGTATGATAAAGCCTTCCTGTGGCTCTGCCACCCCAAGAAGCACCAATTTGTCCAGCCTGGCCACAAGCCCCTCCTGCGCACAGAGTGTGGCAAGAGCTATAGTTCAGAAGGGAGCTTCAAGACCCATGCATTGGCCCACGGGGCTGTGTGGCCATTCCAGTGCGCCCAGTGTACCAAGGTTTATTGCCCCAAGTGAGACTTGCAGGAGCACCAGGTCCTGCACACTGGCCATCACCCCCTGTCCTGCCAGCAGTGTGGCAAGGCCTTTGCATGCTGGCTCTCTCTCTGCATGCACAAGAAGATCCATTTGGCTGCTGGGACTGGCCCAGCTGGTCCCAAGGGGCACCAGTGTGCCATATGTGGGTGTCACCTGGCCAACTCCAGCTCCTTGTGCAACCACATGTGCCTGCACATGTGGTAGTACACCTTCACCTGCAAGCAGTGCAGCAAGTCCTACACCTTGGCCACTAAGCTGTGGTGCCATCAGAAATCTCACCTGGCTGGCAAGCCCTGCAAATGCAAGCTCTGTGGCATGGGCTGCGCCCTTCCCCAGAGCCCTGTGCACCACATGCTCGCCCACAAGGTGGTAAAAGGACTCTGAGGAACTCACTACTACAGCGGCCTCACTTGCTGTGGGCCTTCCTCAGGCTGCAAGAAAGAAGTCACAGAGGAAGGGCCAGCAGGGGGGGCATGTAGCAGAGCTCACCCTGCTCTGGGCAGAGGTGCTGAGGCCAGTGAGTGAGGCTGAGCTGCTGATCACAGCCAGCAGTCACTGCATTGCTACTAGCAGTCTAAAGGCAGATCCCAGATCCTGGGGCACATGAGACAAAGGCTATGTGTCCATCAGCAAAGGATATAATCAAAATCATCCTCTCCGAGCTTGAGGACAAATGCATTATGGTGCAGGATGAGGCCTCACTGAGTGACGTGGTCATCATCCAGGAGGAATGGGCTTCAGGAGACATGGCAGAAGTGGTAGAGGTCAAGACTGATACCTGGCTGTCCCAATATGCCCTGGCTGATCTTCTGTACTTATTAAAACGAGGTAAAAAACCAAAATAAAACCTAGCTCTCTCATCTCTCTGTTAGCAACAAGGCCCTGTGGCTCTTCACCAGGCAGAATTAGCAGTCTTGGAGGTAACTGCCTGTATAAATGTGGGTCTTTGCAGTAGCTGCTCATTGAAGCTATGAGCCTACACATGCCACATGCTGGGCCTGGCACAGGGAAGGCATTGGCTGTTGATGGAAATAACTTCCTAGAGAAGACATTGCATTAATGAGCAGTGCTTCTGTTCTGCCTGTCCTACATTGTCAGTCAGTGACAGTGCACTGCGGGGAAAAAAGGAAAAGTCTCAGAGCAGTGACTTTAAACAGTGCCTTCCTTTCAAGTTTTTTAATTACTTGCTGCTATTTAAGCACTTTCCTGGGCTTTTACTCTTGGAGCTAAGCAACACTTCTGATCATTTGAAGCTCACGCTGGTGCCAGACATTACTGGTAAGCAGCTTTCCAAGTGTTTACAAGGTAGCTTGTAATATGAAGAGCATTTTTCACAATTAGCAGAAGCAAAGTCCTGCCTTGGAGCTAGGGCTGAATGTTCCTTCTCTGCTGTCACCTGGTTTGCTTGCTGTGAGTTTCTTTTGCTTATGGTGACTAGACAGTCTATCTGAGGACACAAAAAGGATAGTTTTGTGTCTCAATGTGCAATTTTCAGTGTCCCCAGCTGAAAGGCTCCGCATAAAGTTTGACAAGTTCATCCCTGCTCAGAAGATTGTCCATTTCCTCTCCACATTCATACTGGGTTCAATAATTTTTCCCCTTGTTTCTCTTCACACATTCTTGCTTCCTCTCTTCCCCTTCTCTCCTGCCCCTGCACCAAAACTTTAAAAGACAGCACTGTTACAACTACATCCCTATACCCACTCTGCTCTTTTCAGTCCCTGTTTGCCAACTGAGGCATGCTGTAAATTAGTCCTTTTGCAGGAATGAAGTGCACAGCTAAGTGAACTTGACCTCCTAGGAAGAGTTGACAATACCAGACCTAACAGGTCTTTCAGACTTGCCTGCTCTGCACTCTCTTTCTACATGTTATAGGAACACCACTTTGATTTGCTGAATCCTCAGTTTTAGCTATTCTTGCTCTCTGTCTTATGCCTCTCAAACATCTGTGATTCCTCTAATTTTTATTATTTAGTCTTGCTTCATGGCTTTAAATTCTCTGGGTTTCTTATGTCCACTGCACAAGGCACTAGGGAATCATAAGTTGCATAGTTCCCTTTTGGGGTGCTATGAATGCAGTTATGTGACCCTCCTACAAGATGCTCTTTGTGGTTTCTACATTAAATTTTTTTTCATTAACTTTTATGATGTGTTTGCAGACAAGGTGCTAGAGTGAGCTCCATGACACTTGGATGTGATGTAAAGATGGAAGGTGAATTCAGTTGATAAACCTTTGAATGTCCTAATTTTTAATTATTTTCTCTATAGGGGCATGTGAACTAAGTCTTCCCTCAGTGCTTGGAGCAGAGGCATGTGAGTGGGCTCGTATTTGAAGCTGCAGTGCTTCCTACTGTTCTCTGGTGCCTATCCAAACTCAAATATTGACACAGCTGCGGAATGTTCTCACTGGAGTTGGGCTCATGTGCTGTGTTTGAAGCATGTGCCCTCTGTCACAGCAGAACTGGGAGAGAAGGGGGAGCAATGGGGGGAAGGGGCAGGGAGAACCCAGACCCCTATTGCCTAAATGGCTGACTGCTTCTTTATTCCAAGGTAACAGGAGAGAAGCAGAAGGAGCAATTATTATGAATTAGGAGGTCTTCACAGAAACATTGTTCACCTGACAGTTGATCTGAGTAGGTGGGAGCATGTCTGTGCCGTGCTGCACGTATCACTTGGCTGCAAGATAAACTTTGCTGGCTAATTCTGAGGATCCCATAGGTGATTCCCATGGGCCCCTGGTGGTGATGCCACCACCATGCCTTTGTCTTAGAAACAGCAGGTTCTCGTGTGAACAACCTTTTTCTTGACAGCAAAATGATGCATAAAGTTGTTTACTCTTAGGAAATTCCTATAAAAGCCCTGAAGACCATGGTGCTGGTGAACCTCAGAATGGATGGGATCTGTACAGGGTGCCGTGGCCTGACTGGATAGCTGTGCAGTGCTGTATAGTTTGGTGTTTGCAGCATGTGAAGGGGTGTGGGATTATCTAATGCCATACCCTTTCTTGTATTATGTCCAGTAAATGGTATTTTAATGACTGCATTGTGTGGTCTGAGTGCCTTTTTTACTGGGATCCATAACAAACCCTCATGCCAGTGCATTACATTTGGTGCAGTTGTCAGGATGCTGGTGAGAAGGGAAGAAGGATAGCAAGGAAAAGGATGTGTGCCTGCCTGGTGCCAGATCCTGCATGGGGAGCAGTTACACAGCATGCTGCCTTTCAATGCCAGGAAGGGTTATGCTTTGGGACAGCAGACACCAGCTGGCTGGAGACCTTGTGCACCCATTACCAGTACAGGTTCAAGCAGCAAGCACACAGATCTGCTGGATAATGAAGTCCACCATGGTGGCAGGGCTTCACCAAAGCTTTGGGGTGCTCCTGCAACACTCCTGCGTGACAAGTGCCAAGGTGTTTTGGATGATTTGGGTCCTTCCTGCTGGCAGGGCCACACCAGGTGTCAGGCATGCACACAAGTGTTACATTTAAACCTCACTCCACAGTCAGGGTTCAGTCCCTAGCCAACTTGTAAACTGGCTTAAACCTGACCAAGGTGTTTGAATGAAAAGGAACAGGCTGCAAGGGAAGGAGACAATTCTCTGGGTCCTGAAGTCCTCCCCCACCTGGCAGCTCCCTGGCCCTTAGGGACAGGAGAACTCCCATGTGAAGGGGATAAGGGGATACAATCTTTCTGATTGTATCCAAGGTGTTGCTTTGATTAAACTGTATAACTCACTTTAGGAACAGATTGATAAATGCCTCAACTATTGAACCAGCAAAAGTATCCATCACAGACCAAGGTCAAAGAAAATGGGCCTAGGCCAAACCCCCTATGTTCTGCTACCTGGAAGTTGAAATAGTTAAGCAGTTACATAGGGAAAAAAAATTGCCCTTTCTTTACTTAAAGCTTTCTTTACTTAAAAAGATGAAACAACGCATAGAAGGAAAGAGATCAAAACTCCTAACTGTGTTACAAGCCATAACTCTGGATGGTAAAGGTATCTTAACTCTCTTGTACTAAGAAAGAAAATAGCATCCATCATTCATGGGTGAGTGAAGGCAGAAAGAAAATGAAATTATAAAAATTTGCTTGCAGGAATGGAAGAGTTAAATGTTGGAGAGGTGGAAGTCACACTCCTGGAGAGGTGATAGCTGATGCATGCTGTGCTGCTGCAGAGGCTAACCACAGGAATGGGGGAAACAGAGAGGAGCCCTAGAAGCACATTAGGGAATCAGAAAGGCCACAATGTGGGGAGTCAGCATCTTTAATTACTAACATTGTTGTGAGACATGAGAAAGGGCTGGAAAATGTCCCAGGATGTAGTGAAAATCTCCAATTACAAAGCAAAACATGAAGAAATAGAAGACACCTAAGTGATAGATGGAGCCTTGAGTAATCTAGAGATAAAGGTTTCAGCAGTTACAGTTAACAACCTAGTTGTCCTGATAGGTGGGTTTGTCTTGTATCACAGGGGAAAGAAGAACAGCAGCTGGACAAGAAGCAGCCAGATGTAGTGACAGAATCATCATCAGTTTCAATAATGGTTTTTCAAACAAATGCTTAAGCAACAAAATAAATGTAGGAACCAGAGCAGAAGTAATGTTTAAGGAAGATGGCATAGGTAGGTTTTAGAAGATATTCATACCTGTCTGATAACCAAGCTTAACTGCTGTATTGTAGCATTGCTTAGAGTTAGCCTTATATTCTGTATGATCTCATGGAAGGTAGTAAGACCTTTCCTTTAAAGGAAAGACAAGAAGAGGGTAAAAATCTATGCCTAAGTATAACAACCTTGACTTAGCTGCAGTGTAAATGCTGCCTGGTTATCATAAAGAAGAAACAGAGATGCAAAAATGAAAGTGATTGAGGAGATTGAAAGCTGCTCCTCCTCCAGTTAGGAGTGGAGGTGCCTGTGTGGGACACAGCAGCAGCTCTGACCTCACCACTCTTGTTTGTGCTTTTCCCGGTCCCTGCCTCTGCTCTCTGCCTAAATGCTGCTTCCCCTGCTAAGTAACATGGGTATTTCTAGGGTTGTGTCTAATCCCATTCACATATTCTCCACCCAGGTCATTTCCACCCAGGGAATCCCAGCCATTCCTAAAGATGTCTCTCCAAAATCCATAGCAAGGAGTAGAGATGTCTGTGGATAAGAACAGGAGATACTCTTATTATGTGAGGAAGGAAGCCTCTGCAACTGCTCTTTGCACCAGTGTCCAGAGTCATTCCTCAGCCACCCTAATGCTAATATTTGCACTCCTTCTATGGAGATAAACATTACAGATGTATCAGCTGCACAGAGGCACAGCACAAAATATGCTCCCTGCTGGCAGGAAGCACTTTTGTTCCATGTGGCAATTCCCGAGACTACCCCCACACTGCCGTTTTTCCACTCTTGCCAACAGTCTGCTTGCTGTAGCAATCATTAGAGCCTTCTCAGGTCTGGTAGTCCACTTCTTGACTTAATAGCTGATGTCATGACATCCAGACCATTCCTCTCTCCCTGTTCCTGGAAGCCCTTGTTTTCCTGGCTTGTATTGTGTGTGCTAGGTCCCCACTTGTCAGAGTTTCTGTTTCCTTTTGTATGGACTTTAGTACCTTCCATTATGGGGGGAAGAAAAGGGGGAGCCCAGCCTTCCTGCTGCTTCTTCCTCCTCCATTCAGCTGGAAATTATAAGGTATTGGGAAGAATGCACTGCCAATGGCACTGCTAACTAACCTAACACTGAAACTGTGTGTTGTGGTGCCAAAATAGCTGGGGCTGAGCTTGCTGATAACTTCAGGGAGGAAAGACAACTGAGCACTAGGGAGAATCAGGGGGGCTTGCAGCTAAAAAGAGAAGGACTGGGAATGCCTAAGGAGGTCTCAAAGTCTTCCTGCATTTGAGGCTGCTAGAGTACAGCCTATGAGAAGAGTCAGTGGCAGGGGCCTGAACCAGCATGATGGGGAGTCAGTGATGGTGCCAAGGGCTGCATGGGAGCAAAACCAGGGAAAAGGAGCAAGCTCTCTGGCTGGGATGGCTGTGAGCTGGCAGAGGTACCTCTCTCTGGCCTGAGTTCTCCCTGTGCCCTGGGTCAAACTTGTCCTCTTGCTACTCATGCCATCTTCCTAGATATGAAATAGGAAGTTAAGTAAGGAAACAAAGATGCTCTGACAGGAGGGAGAGATGCCAAGAGAGGAGGGATAAGAGTCCCACTGTCCCTGACACACCACGACCTGGAGTCCTGTTTCTTCATTCTGGTTCAATATTAACCCAGCAGGGCTGTGACTCTGCTTATTCTCCTTCCTTTGCAATTCCCCTGCAGCCAGGGCTGTACAGCATGGCGCAGACCAAAACCATCATACTGAGGGGCCTGCTCTTCTCCAGCCTTCTGCACCTCACCTTGAGCCATGCTGGAGGTAAGACTCAAGGGCAGAAGTACTAGTAGATGACAGGAGGAAGACAGGAATAGTTCTTTCCAGGGGCAACACAGGTGGCAAGTTTTCTTCCTCAAGTCAGGAGGACAAGCTAAAAGCTTGAAGCTGGGAGTAAAAGGGTGCTGAGGATGGAGTGAGCATAGGAGGATGCAGCTGCATCTGCAGCTGGTGACAGCAACTCTGCATTTTATGGGTCACCTGGGAAATGGCAGGGAGGGGACTGTGGCTTAGTCCAGGATCAAGTCTAACATAACCATGGGGCTTTTGAGGATAGTTTTTCTCAGCTGACCTAGGTGACTGCAATTTTCTATTGCCTCCCCAGCTGTCCCTTATCAAAACTTTAGGTCATACAAAATATGCCACCTTCCTGCCCATTGCTCCTTTTGTTAGAGCTTCTGTCTTTTCTTTACATGAGGTTAAGTCCTCTCAGACCTACAGAGTAGGGGAAGACCTGTCTCCAGGTCTCAAATCAGGGGCTCTGAACATAAAATGGAACAAAGCTGTGGTTATCACAGTGGTCTGAGGCTTGCAAGACAGAAATACAGTGGCTGGGGCCAGAGAAAGCAGCAGGCTCAAAGCAAACAAGCCTCTATCTAACTGCAAAGGAGCAGACAAGCTTTGCTGAGGAAGTAGTGTTCCTGTCACTTCTGTTCCTTATAAGTGATGGGAGCTATGACAGGATGAATTCCAGAGAGCCTGCTCTGATCATGAATTGTAGACCTGACAGGGCTTCTCCTCTCCATATGGTGCGCTAGGGAGGCCGGGCTGTGGGATCACATCAGCTGCATGCGGTTTTTGGAAACTGCAAGGGGAGACAAAGGTGCCCTCTGGCTGTGAGCAGCCCTTTGACTGGCAGTGTTCTGACCTGATAGTTTTCCTGGAAAAGGGGCAGGCATTGTCACTGCTCAAGCGCCACCGACGTGCCAACAAGGGATTTCTAGAAGAGATGCTCAAGGGAAACCTGGAGCGAGAGTGCCTGGAGGAGATCTGCAGTTATGAGGAGGCTTTTGAAGCCCTTGAATCCACTGATCAGACGGTACGTACCAGGAAACATTCCCCCGGCCAGCCTCTGTAGGAGACACCAGCAGGGTGCCCACACAGCCAGGGGCCAGGGTTGTAATACTCAATTCTGTGAACCAAAGATGAGGCTGATGAATGCAAACCCCATGGCAAGTGCAGGCTTCCTTAGGGAGCTTCCTGCCTTGAGACACTGCAGGGACTACACCTGAAAGCTCAGGTTCTTTTTTCTCCCTCTTGATGCATGAAGTGACAAGGTGCCATTAGTCCTGAGTAGCATCTTCCACTAGCTCAGCATGGTACCACACATCCCAGACACTCACAGAAACACTGGCATAGTAGTCAAAACACGGGGTGCAGGTTCCTCAGACTTCCTTGAGCTGAAGCTTTTGCACACCCTGTCCTTTTTTCTGGTTCCCAGACTCACTCTGCCAAATTCATGTTGCATCCTATTGGGATTTGCTCCTAGCCCCAAGGCTGGTGTCCTTGCAGAATTTCACACCCCAAAAACCAACAGATAAACAGTAAGGAGCCAGCAAGACACTACCTCTTTGGAGTACTTCAAAAGCAATCAGCCTCAGGCAGCGTGGCAGAGATGAGCAATTCCTACATGTGATCTGTGGCCTTAGAAATTCCGGTTCAGCTGCTTGGACTACTGCACTGTAGGCCACTGCACTGCTTGCTCTGCAGCTTGCTGAAGGTTGTAAACATCTTTGGTCTCTTTAGAAACAACAGTACTTTCTTGGTTCCTGAGTCTTTTTTATAGGAATGTGGTTTTCCTATAAAAAATGGTATTGTATTTTTTGCTTTGACTCCATAGTAATTGGTATAAACAGAGCTAGGTTAGTCTTTTCTTTTGTTGTGATGGGATGTTCTCTTACTGCCTTGAATAGCAGTAGCCAAGAAAGGTTTGATGTTCTGTGTCCCTAACTTTTATTTTTTTTTACAGGATATATTTTGGTCAAAATACCAAGGTAAGTTTTTTGATTCTTGCAGGTACTGTTATTCCTTAGGATGCACTGTCTCATCCTGGAGAGATGGATTCTTCTTTTAAGAGCACGCTTTCCAGAGCTAAGCACTTGTATTTTGTCTCTAGATGATAAAGTAGTTCAAATGATGATGCTTATTTGGATTGCTTTCATATAATGTGTCTCTTTCTTCCTATTTTGCTAGTATGTCAGGGCCTGGGAAAGTCCAGGACAATTCTGGATGCTTGTCTAGAAGGTATGAACTTCATGCTGACCTCAATCTCCTTGATACAGTGAGTGCCAGGAACTTGCTTCCTGCAGAGATTTTACAGAAAAAAAATAAACAGATGTTGGAAAAGCCATCTAATTTTAAAGAAAAATACCAGGAGAGGAATTTGAAATTATTTCTTACTCTTTATTTCCCCAGTAATAATTTCAACAAACAATCTAGTTTGTGCACTGAAATAGCATGGGGTAAATATCCTTATCTTTGCAACACAGTCAGGTGTGAGCAGCCTCTAAAAAACGCTCTGAGCCAAAGCAAAGCCCAGAGCCCTCAGGGATAGCTCCCTCTGATGAAGCCGAGAAAGCTTAGGCTGTGTGCTCTTCTCACAGGAAGAGGCTGCCTCTGCTATTGCAGGCTCATGCACCCAGGAAAAGTTAAAGGGATATGTGAGATGGTACTTCTGACCTTGAAAAATGCAACATCCAGTTCCACTGAGTGGCTTACACTGTGTTGGGATTTTGACAGGTAACTGCGCTCTTGGGCTGGGCCAGAACTATCGGGGAACAATTAGCCAAACCAAGTCTGGGATTGAATGTCAAGTGTGGACAAGCAAATATCCACATATTCCTAAGTAAGTTCATCTCCTGCATACCCCTTTAAGAGTTCTCTGGGGTGTCCTTCCTTCCTAGCCTAACCAGCTTTGTCTCTCATAGATTTAATGCCACCATTTATCCCAACCTCATTGAGAACTACTGCAGGAACCCAGACAACAACTCAGAAGGCCCCTGGTGCTACACCCGCGACCCAACGATAGAACGGGAGGCGTGTCCCATCCCTGTGTGTGGTATGCCCTGCACTCCAGAGAGCCCTTCACTCACAGCAAAACACTGCACTGAGACTGATACTAAAGCAGTCAAGGAGAGGGTTAAGGAGGGGGAATGCTTACATGAACAGAGGTCAGTAGGAGTAGAGAAGCTGCATCTTAAAGGGTAAAGGAGCTGAGGAAGAAAAGTCACTGAGTTGCCCATACATAAGGAGCTGTTTTCGCTAGATTATGCTAATCTAGATCTAAATTAAAACCAGTGTCAGCAGTACACTAGAATGTACTACAGTATTTTCTAGTCAGTCACCCCAAAATCCTGGCCCAGTTGTCTCTAATTTGTGACAGCCATGAGTCATAATGTTTTTTGGTCTGAATTCCTACCTTTAGGACAAAAGAACTACAGTTTGTGCTTGACTGCCTGCCCTAACATTGTTTCCTGTGGTGTACAGTTTAATTGTCACAATCTCATGTAAAGAGAAGATGCCCTTCTCTCATCATTGAACTGAACATGGAGGATCATCCCCCTACACTTACACATTCCCGTTTCTCCCTAGTACAAAGCCATCTCCCCTGGGGCTTGGCCTCTGTCTCAGAAGAACTGGTAAAGGAGAGAACCTTCTCACACAGCAGAAGTTTCATTTTCAAAAACAGACTAGAAGCAACAACTCATTAGCAAAAGCTAGAGGTCAGCAACCATTTTGACATGGGGTTATTTTGAAATTTCAAAAGGCCTTACTATTGCTCTGGTTTGCAGAATCTAACAAACTGAAAAGAAATACTGCTCTGCTCTGAGGCCATCGGGCATCTGTGCTACCTCTGTTCACCAGCTAATTTCTGACCTGCAGTATCTTATAGTTAGACTTCCTGTGTGCATGGATATAGCAGGATTAGAAAAGCCTTGGTTTTGTGCAGTGCTTTTATAATCATGTTGAAATGGCTCAAAAAACAGAAGCCCCACCAATAAAGGTGAATGCTACTTGCCCAATGGCTATTGTGCACCAGAGTAAATAGTCAAATGGGGTCTCTCTTCACATGGGGACTCCCCCTATGCACAAGGAGAAGGCAACCTTGAGGCCAAGCCAAAAGATATTGCTGGGTACCCACTCCTTCAGGAAATGCTGCTTAAAACTTGCAGTCATTAGGACACTTGCAAGAAAAAGTGTGAAAAGTCTTGCAGGGGAATTTTTCACTTATCATTAGATTTAGAAGCATTGGCAAAAGTAAAAGTAAACCACAGTAAAAGTCTCCCCCAAATATGGTGTAGTTAAGCATTTTAGAATAAGGTGTTGAAGGAGCTAATACAGCAGAATTATGATGCTTTAAACACCTACCCATCATCCCTTGAGCTGGTTCTCAAAGATGCCCCAGAAGGAAACACAACATTGTTCCTCATATCTTAGTGACAAACAGGAGTGCGATGAATAGTGCCAGTCTCACTTCACATACTGCCGAACCATCTCTGACACTTCTATATTTTAGAGGGCCAGCACATGCACAGAAACACAGTAGGAGTTCCTAAACATAATGGGAGGCCCCATGGAACTCTAGGCTTTAGTAAAGGGGCTCTGGTGCTATTTGTTAATAGCAATTCTGAGTGCACAGCTGTGGCTTAAATCACAGCTCTCTGTCTTTCCAGGTGAAGATAGAACAACAGTTCCATTCACTCCACGGACCATGGAACCTGCACCAATGGAGCCTTGTGAACCAGAGAAAGGCATGCTTTACACAGGGACTCTCTCAGTCACTGTGTCTGGAGCTAAGTGTCTGCCATGGAACTCTGAGAAAGCCAAAGAGGTGCTCCATGGAAAACAAATTGACCCAGAAGTGGAGCTACAGGAGAATTACTGTCGGAATCCAGACAGAGATGACGAGGGTGCCTGGTGTGTCACAGATGAATCACCCTACTTTGACTACTGTGATCTGCACTACTGCGGTGAGAAGTCTGCTTAGGTTTGGGTAGGCACATATTTGAGGCAGTGGCAAATAACAGGAGTAGAATGAAATGCTTGGTCTGGGAGGAATAGAGAAGGATGCATGTGCACCACGCACACTGGAGTCGTGTTTGTCCATATATCACATGTACTAACCTGCCTTAGGTGGAATAGCATTGTTACCTCTCTCAGGTGTTCTCCCAGAAAACTCACACTGCTGGACAAGGCATATTAAAAAGAGCATTGGTGTTTTAAAACATTATTCCTTCATCAGACTCACTGTGTGGGGAAAGGAACATTTACATTGCTGATAATTATGGCAACTACACTTAAACATTCTGCCTTGTTTGTCTTTCCATCTCTCAGACAGCTCGCTAGAGGATGAGAACCAAGAGTCTGAGGGAATATCAGGACGCTCTACACTTCCTAAAGAGTTCAAACCCTTCTTTGATGAAAAAACTTTTGGTTCAGGTGAAGCAGGTAAGTAAAAACTCTAGGTACAGCATGTTTGCAGAAAGGCTATAGCTTCTTCCCATTCGCTGTTCCTCCAAAACATCAGCTAGCCAAAAGCCGTTAAAAGCAGGGGAAGATACTGAAATTCCTTGAAGAACTCTCAAAAGTCAATATCCAGTTCCAATCATGGAGCTAGTATGCACTTACTTTCTAAGATCTTCCAGCTTCACATGCTGACTGCAGATAACAGTTCTCCACTGTGATTTAGGTACAGTAGCAAAGCCAGATTGCTTATTTTTTCAGATTGTGGCACTCGTCCTTTATTTGAGAAGAAAAAGATAACAGACAAAAGTGAGAGGGAGCTGTTGGATTCCTACACAGGAAGAATTGTCAGTGGGGATGATGCAGAAGTTGGCAGCGCCCCCTGGTAAGTATTGTCTTTGCATAGTCTTTGGGAATTGTGTTTTCCTTCTCTTCAGCTTATGCAGGTCGAAATAAAAGGGCTTTCCTATCTTGGGCAATATGCAAAAATTACAGATTCTAATCAGAGCTTCTCCAAGTGGTTGACAGAGCAGGACTAAAATAGCTGGAAAGAAACTCACCTATTGAATCAAGTAAGCAACCACCAGAGAAAGTAAGTGTGTTGGTGTGTTTCATCTTCATGTCTTCCTCTTTTTCCAGCTTTGCTGGAACAAAAAGGATGAGAAACTTCTTCACGTAAAAGAAATGGGGTAAATAAATGGCCTACTACATAGGATATACATGTTCAGGGAAGACTTGCTACAGAGCTATTCACTCTGTTTTGTCAGTATAGAGCAATGCTGTTTTCTGCTCACTGCCCAATCTGCACTTTTTGCAAGACACCAGGACCCATTTAGTCCTGCTAAGGGCTTCCTTCCTCCTCATGTCTCAGGCAGGTGATGCTCTACAAAAAGTCTCCTCAGGAGCTGCTGTGTGGTGCCAGCCTCATCAGTGACAGCTGGATCCTGACTGCTGCTCATTGTCTTTTTTATCCACCCTGGGACAAGAACTTAAGTACAAGTGACATATTGGTGCGGATTGGCAAGCACGTAAGAGCAAAGTAAGAGTCTTAATGAAGTGAGAAGGAACTAGACTTCCTCTTGAAGTAATGAGATACTTTGGAGTTGGGCTGTCATTCAGTATCCACAGAAGTATTATAACTAATGTTACATGCCTCTCAATAAGGATCTAATGGGGCTGTCATTTGCTGCTCTTTTTGATCCTGAAGGCTGAAGCGAAAGGGAGCAAGGAAGCCTGGGAAATCTAAAAGGGTGCTCCTATGTAAAGACAGCATTGTCTCAGAGGGTACAAAGCTGAGAGTATCATAAACTCCAAAAGACTCTCAGCTGCTACTGTACAGCAAGTTCTTTTCTTCATAACTATTTCAGATATGAAAAGAATAAAGAGAAGATTGCTCTATTGGATAAAATCATCATCCATCCCAAGTACAACTGGAAAGAGAACATGGACCGAGATATTGCACTCATGCACTTAAAGAGACCCATCAGCTTCAGTGACTATATCCATCCTGTCTGCCTGCCTACCAAAGAGGTTGTGCAGAGGTGAGAAGAGAGAGAAAAACAAGACTTCTCAAGACTATTGGCAGTAAGAGTGCCAGGCAGAAGAAAGCTGTTACAATACATTTAATTATACTTGTGCTTCCTTCCACAGGCTGATGCTGGCAGGTTACAAAGGGAGGGTAACTGGTTGGGGAAACTTGAAAGAAACATGGGCCACTAGCCCCTCCAACCTGCCCACGGTTCTGCAACAAGTCAATGTACCCATTGTAGATCAAAGTACCTGCAAGGCATCCACCAAAGTTAAAGTCACTGACAACATGTTTTGTGCAGGTAAGTAACACTGGAGTCACAGGCACAACTTACCACAAAAGTCAAGGGCTCTGAGCTCCTGGTGTGACTCCTGCAGCTAGGTTACTTTCTGATAAATTTGCAAATGCCCTCCACAAAGAATAACTTTGCCATCATAAGAAATTTCTCAGCTCTCAGAAAATGTGAAAGCTGGAGAACTTAAAGCTAGGAATAAAGTTTGCAACACCAACCTGTGTCAGGCATTAGTCTAATGGTACTATGCAGCAGCAGCTGTGGGAGAACTAAGCACAAATAAAATTATCTTTTCACCAGTACAGAGAGCAGTTGAGTGACTTCCTAAATGAAAGGCTGCACACCTTTTATTCTGTCTGCTAGCTTGTCTCAGTCTTTTGGAGCCCATTCATACTTATGGCCACAAATTTTGAAGGCTCCTACCTTCCTAAATCTCTTCTAGCATACCCTTTTTGAGTGAGAAGGGAAATGGACACAGAATTCAAATTACCAAGTTACTATGGATTTATGTACCAGTTTAATAGTTTCTGATGTATTCTTCATTTGTGCAGACTTTATCCGTTCCTACAAGCAAGCCTTGAGATTTTTGACTAAATTTGTGCTGCTTGCATCTAAACGCATGTGACTGCTTGAGTTAGGATGGAAGCCAACTACACAAGTGTGCTGAAAATACAGAGCTCATCTGGATTCTCTTTCTAAACAACATTCTATGAAATAGCTGGCATGCAGACATAGAGAAAAAATGGAGACATGGGTGATGGGAATGTGCAGAGATACTATCCAGTTTATCAGGAATGAATGAAATCCTCTTCCTCTTCATAGTGATACTGTAGGAAGACAGCTAGGGAGAGGAAAAGCAGAACATACAGTGACAGGAAAGTAAAAGGGGGGATAGCAGTGAATCTCTAGTAAATAGAAGAAGAGGGAAGACAGATTGCTACAAATAAGGTTCTAAGACAAGACAAGCACAGTAGTTCAAGCTACAGCTGTTGTTAGTGCAACTGACACTAACACCAATTCTGATGAAAAAACAGGAATGAGAGCAGAGGGTAGATTCAAGAATGCTGCAAAGACAGATGCAAAGTTAGAATTTTTTTAATATGAAAAACAGAAGTCCAAGTTGACAGAATCAGCAATCTCATGGGTCCCAAAACATTTGTGCCATTTATCCCAAAACCTTAAAGAAAACATGGCCAACAACAGCCACTCCCCCTACAGTCAAATATCCATTTTTTCTTGCCTGTAGGTTACAGTCCTGATGCGCTTAAGAGAGGAGATGCCTGTGAAGGGGACAGTGGGGGACCTTTTGTAATGAAGGTATGTTCAACAAGTTCAAGCTTATAAGACATATGAAGATAGGTTTGTTCTGTACTGAAATTCATAGTCAAAAAAAAAAGCAGCAGAGTTGAGCCACTGCTGAGTGGCTGAAGCAAACCCAGCTCATGCCCAAAGTGAGCAATGGAGACCAATCCTGCAGTCATCCAGCCTCATTTCTATACTGAGCTCTCAGCATATTGGGAGATCACCTGCAGGATGCATGAGTGATGGCTAATTCTTAACTAGAGATTTAAGAGTAGAGACAAAATTACTCCAACAACTGTTGGAGATGCCAGTCTGAATCCCAAAGTAGCATCCATCATTAAACAGACTGGGGCACATCCAAGGCTTAGATCTGAGAGGGCAACAAAGCTGCTAAACAATCCAGAACTCAGGTCTCATGAGGTGTGGCTGAGGGGGCTGGGCTTGTTTAGTCTGAAGAAAAGGAAGCTCAGGGGAGACCTCCTGGAAGGAGGTTGTAGCTAGGAGGCACTCAGCCTCTTCCTCCTGTCAAACAAAGGACAAGAGAAAACGGCCTCAAGCTGAGCCAAGGGAGGTTCAAGTTGGACATCAGGAGGAATTTCTTCAGTGAAAGAGTGCATTTAGTGTTGTGGTATAGTTAACACGGTGGTGTTTGGTCAAAGGTTGGACTTGATCTTGGAAGTCTTTTACAACCTTAATGATTCTGTGATTCAATCAAGGTCTTTTACTCCTTCTGTCAATCTAATTTTTTGTTTACTTTAGAACCCAGATGACAACCGCTGGTATCAAGTGGGAATAGTTTCATGGGGAGAAGGCTGTGACCGAGATGGCAAATATGGATTTTACACCCATGTATTCCGCCTGAAAAAGTGGATACGAAAAGTCATCGAAAATCAAGGGCGATAGACGAAGCATTTACCTTTCCTGGTCTCAGTTTTGCTACAATGCTCCACTTTAAAACATAAGCATAGAAGATACTGAAGTAAAACAAGTTATATCCTTACAACTTGACAAAAGGAAGATCTTATCCTTTGAAAATAAAAGCTCTGAAACCCATCTTCTTCCTTTTATTCATGCTGAGTTTAGGTGCAGTTGTATCTAAGTCATGACAGTAGCCAGGAGTGCCACAGCACTAGCAATACTTGTCCTTCAAATCCCCTCCCTTCCATCAGCCATAATCAACAGGTTTCGGACAATGGCCTTGTCAGTCATAGCAAGCAAGAATATGCCCTCATGCCCTCTCCCTTTCCTCCCTTCAAGACAACTAATATTGTTCTAGTTTTTGACCCATATATGTACCAGAGATAACCACCCAACAGTACCTGTAGCATTCCACAAAACACCAATGTCAAAAGGAAAGCAATTAGAAGCCGTTTTGATCAGAAAACATTGTTTACACTACAACAGCCAGCAATAAATACCAGCACCACTGTGTGCAATTCATCCTACAAAAGAATAGTGGCTTGAATAGATTAAGCAGCACTTCCAGTAAGTTCCTACACAGCAGGTGGTGCTGGGTCCTCATTGTGTATCTTCCACCTGCACAGCAAGATTCTGAAGGAAGCAATTCATGTAGTCATTGTCAAAGCCTGCAGTGAAAACATCCTGAACTATACCTGTTTGCTTGTGTTATAAAGGCTGTTTAGGGATCTCTCCAAAAACAAGCTTCAGTCTTTCATAAACTCCTCCTTAGTAGGAATTTGTTGACCACTGAGGACCCAGAAGTACAGCAGTAAACACAAATTATTGACCAGCCAATTTTCTACTAAGACAATCGTGCCTTTTTTTTTTCCCAAATAAAGCACAAAAACCAACCTCTCAATGAAATATGAAGAAAACAAACCTCAACAGCTCAAGTTTCATGACTGTTTAAAGTCATTGATAACCATATAACAGTGAACACTGAAAATGCTTAGCCCTTCTAATGTTTAAATTTTAAGCCTCACCCCTTCAATACTACCAAATCTGTGACAAAAGAAGGGAACCAGGACCATACAGTTTCTGGAGAAAGTCACTGTTCATATTGACTTGTTACAAACAATACAGAAGAATTATTTTTAAAATTCAGTTTAATGTTATTTAAATATTGTCTGGGCTAAAGATTAGGCTTTATTAATTTATGTGCACAAGTTTTAGTTCAGAACTCCCAGGATATTGAGTCCAACCAAACACTACAAAGACACAGGGCAAAAACTCTATTAATAAAAACAACTGTATCTTTTGCTACTTAATTATTCCTGTATTTCAATTCTGAGTCAGCTTCAAATTTAAAATAGTTTATGCAGGTTTGCAGGCATTGCTGTTTTACATCCTGAGCTAATTAACAAATAGTTCTTCAGAATGTCTGCTGAATATGGTAAAGGAACATATGGATTAATTAAAATGTCACTAAGTTTCAGAGAGCAGCTAGTAATTGAGAGGTAGTGGCAGTAACTCTAGTGTAACTCTAGCCAACACAAACTATTCACAAACTGCCCCAGTTTAAGTGCACAAAACCACAGCACTTACCAATAAGGGCCAAACCTCCACTTGTAACAGAGCTCTGTTCCACAAGTGCACACCCATTTCAGGTTATGAGGAGACTATGACTACTAAATCGAGGCAGTGGAGCAATGAATGGCATCATATCAGTTAACACCGGATGGAGAATGCTCGTGATCACCTGCTATCACAGTGTGCAAACTCACCATAAGCACCAAGCAGCATTATGTCAACTGCAACCCCAGCCTAGGGGTCCTGTGAAAGGAAGATTTCAGACATTTGCAGAAGCTCTGGCATAGATCTGTAGTACAAGTACTAATTTAAAGTCACGTTTTTACTGTAATCAGGCAAGACAGTTTCAGCAATGGCTCTTAGGCAGAGACTGCTGATCCACATAGCAAACAACAAAAGCAGCAGTTACATGGAACAGATTAAAAATCTAGCATAGAAGTGTGTTATTTTAAGCCTGCCTGTCCAACCCTTCAATAACTCTGTTCTAGCTATGAAACAGATGTGCAATTTATGCTACACAACCAGTTTTCACATGGAAGTGCAGCAGTAAGGTGAAAATACATGACCTCCCTAGAAATGAAAGGGCTAGAAAGGATACGCAGTATGTCTGTCTTAAATCTTCATTATTTGGAGCTTCTGAAAAAGGCTCTTCACTCATTTAAAAAAAAAAAAGAAGTGGCTACAACTTTTGCAGACTAGTTCTGTTAGATGTCTTAGTTAAAAAATGGTAACATCTGATGTTTAAGAGCAAAAAGAATGTAGTGAAGGAGGTTTACCTGCATGAGGAACACTGCTTAACCAGATGAGTTCAGGATAAATGAGTCCACTGACTATACACCACTGCTACTCTATTCCATATCATCAGCAGCAGGCTCCCTCAAAGAAAGCTCCCTCAGTTGGGACCACACAATCTGGGTAAAGGCATCACAAGGACTAGATAATTCAAAATAAACATTTCAGCAAAGTAAATATTTTCAAGTTACAGAAACATTCCAAAACAAAAAAAGCAACTATATAAAAAATGTACTGCTGCTCATAGAAGAGTGCAAAGTCTCAAGACTGCACCCACAGACAGTGTATTTCCACTCATCTTCCTTACAGTGTATCCACACTCCAAGGTTCACATCAGCTTAGTTCAGTTTCTAGATGCCCAGTCACTAACATTCAGAAATAGTGACCTCTAACCAGCAGTTGCTGCTGTTCCTGTAGAGGCTGGTATAGTTAATGCAAACTTTATTTACAAAAGACACTTAAATTAGTTACTTCATGCCATGTGTCCATACAGAATCAACAGTTCAAGGATTACATGGAGAAGAATTCACAAAATTAAAAGTGAAATCACTAAAGGTCTTCTAAGAGTTAAGAACTAGGAAAAGATTTTAAAGACAACTTTACAAATAAAAACCCCAAGTCATGAGAAACTAGTCCGAGCAAGAGGATGGTTGTTTACAGGTCTGTACACTAAAACTAATACACAGACAGCCTTCTATTGTCAAAGAGATGCTCATTGAGAAGCAGATTATGTACAAATACTTGTGCCACAATAACTCAACCCCCCAAAATCCACTGTATTATACATAAACCAGTTTGTATACATTAGGCCTAAATGAGGCCATTTAACTATGAAGACTTCTAGTTTAGTAAACTAAAGCTGAAGACAGCCCCAAGCAACAGCGATACCGTCTCTTTGCATCTCTATTTGCGACTGCTTTTTATTCTCTCCAATCTTTTTTTCAAGTCATCAATATTGGCCGCTGCAGAAGAGGGTGAAGCCAGGGTAGTGCCAATGCCAGAGGAATGAGTCTGATTGGAGTCCAGGTCCAGATGTTGGTACTGCTCCCGGGACTCACGCAGCTGGGAGAGCTTACTGTGAAGCATATCTGTAGAGGATGCAACTGTAGGGAGTGTTGGTTTAGAGAGCAGAGATGTCAGAGGGGGTCTGTCTTCCTGCTATGAGGGAGAAAAGTGAAGTGTTAAGACATATAGTGGTAAAGGCCACATAAAATGTACAAATTATAATCAATGGCTTTTCATCTCTACAAGCAATAAAAACAGAGGAAAGGGAAAGAGCACAAGTGGACGCAAGAGGATCTGGAGTAATAAAGTCAGTTGCTGTCAAAGTCAGAACCATGCAAAGCTAATTACTATGCTCAATCATCTGAGTAGTTAATGTTTAATTTTATGTCAATAGGGACACAAAGAAACTAGTCTTTCAAGATCAAAAAGCTTCCTGCAGATCAGAGTTTTACTGAGATTGAGTGCCAGAGTCTTGAACAGCCTAAATTCTAACACAAGAGAAAAATCCCTGCTATGTGCAACATCAGCAGACAATGAATTTTCTGGAAGAATGAGAAGAGGAAACTGGCAAGACTGAACCTGTCAAAGACTTAGTGTCAATTCACTGTTCTTTTACCAATGGATGGTTCCATCTGAGTTACTTACCTTGTTACTATGATCTAGGAAAAATTTCCCTTCCTCAGAGCTCTAAGCTGATACTCAAATTTGTGTCAAAGGTTAAAACAGTGATACATCTGGATGACTATTCCTAGAGTGAACATCACTTCACACCAATTCAAATTTCAGGAATTGGCACTAGATTCCTAACACACTGTAGGAAATTTTGGTCCACAGATTTCCAGTACTAACTCATTCAGCATTCCTGCACCTCAGAATCCATACACCCCAAAAATATAAAATTTTAAAGTTTTAATCAGATCTCATGGTTGTTTTAGAGCAGAAAGTCTAGAAGTTCCACATCCTTCATCTCTGAGGTATTAACTTTTAGAGAACAGTTATTTTTGAACCTTTCTGAGACTCAACTTCCCAGCAAGGAAAGACAATAAGCTACAGACCTGTAGAAACAACCTGCACACAACACCAGCAATGCAGACAGAGCAGATTGAAATGCAAGCCTACTTGGCCAAGCAACGAGATTAAAGCCATTTATATTAGGCACAGTGACATGCAGTGAGTAGCCAGGATATGCATTTTATAAATGAAAGATCATAAATTCTGATTGGAATCTGCCTTCTGGCATTTGAATTAATAAGAAAAAAAAAAGAAAAAAAAAAAAGGTAAGTGCAAATCAAGTGCCTCTCCAGGGGATTTACAAGTGCTGTGAAGTACAATACCTTTGCATTGTCGAGGCCACAACGCTGCCTGAGGATTTTTAATCTTTCCAAGTAAACTGAAGGCCCCACTTCCTCCCCATTTGTGTTTCCTATCGATGAAGATACAGTGTGGGTAGACGCAGGAACACATGTTCCTTCCATCTGAGAAGAAATTCCTGGAAGATGAGGGGAAGGATGGAGGAGAGTTAAAAAATTTAAAACGTCAAAAAAGCATAAACCTCTTGGCCAGTTCCTTGAAATAAGATGAAATGGATGAAGAATTAATGAACCTATTATTTGCTAGTTATTAGCATTTGCTGGTATAGATATATCTGGCCTTTCATTTCCTTGCAAAAATGACAACTGAAAACCAAGAAAAGAAATGGAGAAATTTAAGGAATGGCTGCAGAGCAGCTTTAGAAGTCCCAAAGCCAATAGCTGAAGAGAACAGTGCAGGGAGAGGAAGATGTTGATGTGCATCAGCAGTGACCATAATGTCTAGCAGGAGAATTGAGCAACTGGCAAGGTGAGAAATACTTGGAGTTGTCTTTTTCTAGTTAAGTCGTACTTTTGGGCTTACCACTGACTCTAACCCCTTTTTACCTCTCATTTGTGCAACTTGAAGCTTTTTATTCCAACACAGTCTCAAAGAGTGATTTCTGGAATGCACATAACAAGGTTTTTAAAGCTTCCCTACCAAGAGACTAGAAAAGGAATTTACATGATGAAAAAAAGTTTTCCATTATTAAAAGAATTGCAAATTCTTTCTTAAGACTTAGCATGGACAAGGATTTGTTCTCACTAATTTACAACAAGGATGTTTAAAAAAGATGAAAGGAGAATTAAGGTTAAGCATTTATATCTTACTCTAAATAAAGCACTGTTGCAATATGGAACATGTTTTATTATATCAGACAAAGTTAGGGAAGAAAAAAAGACAACCATGGCATGTAAATTTGGTTTTGAAAACTGCTGAACTAGTATTTCTCAGTTGTACAGACTTTCACAATGCAAGGTAGAATTTTCTGTCCTACATAGGTGGACACACTTAGGAAGTTCTTAAAGAACCTCATATCGTCCATCTTCCTAAAGGAATCTGCAATACAGGGACAGGAGAAGGAGCAGTAGTAGAAGAAGGCTCAAGTTTCACAGGACACTATGAAAAGAGTAAGAAATATAGGTTACAGGTAGTTTTGCTAGACTGTGTATCAGCTTTTACAGTCAGCTAATAATTTGTCACATTCCTTCCCTAATGTCATTAAATACTCCTTCGCATTTATCTGCAATGAAAAGACTCAGCGACAAACAGTTTTACAGTAATTCATCCAATTAATTCCAAATTCCGCAGAAACAGTTAATGTTATTTAAAATAAGCTTGCCAATTCCACAGAAAATACTATTGAAAGCATCCTATATGTTTTTTAGTAAAAAAATAAAAGGAGAATCTGACAGCTGGTGCTGCTGTTTTAAACCAGCTTTATACCTTGCAGAATCAATTCTTGATACCAGATATATGAAACAGGCTAATGTTCAATCCACACTACAGGATATGGATTAGAACCACATGTTTGCCAAGCCTATCAGATATTTTCTACATTTAGTGTGGTTCTAACTTCTGGTTTTGTAAACAAAGAATGCATACTCCCTAAAAATGCTGCCTCATGAAGCAACTCAAGCAGCAAGAAAATACATGGCTTGCTTCAGAAATCCATGAACTCATGCAAATATTAATTTCTACCAGGAGACCTGTAACTTTTATTTCTGTTTCTCACAAACCAATGAGTTTTGCTATGACACATACCTGTAGAAGTAGCAATGCGTCCTTTCCCTTCCCGTTCTGTTTCTATCAGTCGGAGGCCTCTTTCCACATAGCTTTGGAAGAACTGTGAGGAATTTTTCAGGAAGGGCTCAATGTCCGCATCAGAATACTTCTTTTTGTATTCATATAGTTCTGCCAGACCCTGGGAGGGAAGAGTTGCTATGTATTACTACAACTGCTGCGTACACTATTCTAGTGTATCATGCTCTCTTTCTTGCAGGAAGGGGGCACTCACCTCCTTGGTGTTCTCCTTTGAGCCAATCTTCTTAAATATTTCTGCCAAAATATCATTGACTTTGGCTTTCGAAGCCTTTTCCTCCTAAACAAATAAACAAAAGGAGACTTTTAAAACAAGGAATAAAACCAAAAAGCAATCAGACAAACCCATGACATGCTCACACCTGCAAGCTAGATACAGAACTTCCAAGATGAAGAAAACCTTGAAGTGATCAGGGTTCTATACAGCCACTTTATATACAGAATGTGAACAAGGACATTATGAAGCTGTAGGACTCCTTCTCAGAAGTTTAAAACCTGTTTTGGATATGGCTAACTTTTAGTAGATCAGATGCAGTATCATGCAGCATAAAACATTTACTGCACATTTGAATTTCCTGCAGAGTACTTCATCCTGGGATATGCACAGAATACTCAGGTAAACACACACAACAAATTCCCAAAACAGCCATAAATGAAAAATTCACTTTACAAGAGTATTTCCAACATTCGTTGCATGTTGAAAAGGGAATCACTACTTACACAAAATTTAGTTTGCTTCTTAAAATGAATTGCTTTACACTCCCTTCCCCTGCCAACACATCTTTACTTACTATGCGAGAAGCTCCTTTTTCTGTATCCTTATCAGCTTTTCCAGTCTGTTCCATAGTGTGTTTCATTAGTCTGCAAAGGTGAGCTTCTAGCTCAGACTCATTTTTGTTGTCTATCATTGTTAAATGATCTAAGATCTAAAATGAGAAAAAAGGGTAATTTAAAAAAAGGGAAAAAAAAAAGAGGAAATACTCTGAAGACTGCATGAACATCCAATTTAAAAATATGTGACTAGTGATTGCTCTGACCTTGGGCCCTTTCAGCTTGCACAGGGTGTGAAGGAGTGTCTTCAGTGTCCTAATAGGGAACTCACTCTTACATTGCTTCAGCTTCTCTTTGGGAAAGACCTTCATGAAAATGTGGATATCCAGCAGGATCCGATCCAGATTGATGTTATTGATGGTTTCCGGAAGAAGACGCACCATTCTCCACAGACACTGGAACGAGAGGCTGACTTAAAGCAAGACAACTCAAGAAAGAAGCACTTGATTATATAAGAAGTTACACAACACTATCACTGAGCCACTTCACTCTGCTAGCACATCGTACAGGCATGCATTATGTCTGCTGCTCAAGCTATATTTGCACTAGTACGTACTATCTCTTTATAACTGGCTGTACAGTATCCAGATCTTTTAGAGCTGATGCATAAGTAAGGTACTGATTTATCTACCTATAACTGGAGACTGAATGCTTTGTGTGAAGAAATTTCAGCAGATAATACATACATACATACATACATATATATATATATATATATATATATGCCATGCACACCTGCACATAGCACAAGTTCTTTAGGTTTAACCTCATTAAGAATGCCTGAGCTGTCTTTAAGTCATACCAGTTACAAAAGGGTGTTGTATGGTAAGAAAAGATCATGCTCATGCTTTAAGGGCAGACATTTGCCTGTTCACTCTGCCTATCAATACAGATGACAGGATAGAAGTCAGCTCCAGCCTGGCACTGTTTGAATCCATAGTACAGTGCTGAAGCAAACAAGCCCAGCAGGTGACTGTATGGAGGACTGCACCTCTGTGTGGAGTTTGTATTAGTGTACACAAGCTTCTGTAAACTATTACCAGGTGTTACGCTCCCTCTAAAAGTCCCTATATGTAACATCTAGTAATATCAGAATTATAGAAGTTGTAAGCAATATTTGGACACTAATTATGGACACTAATTTTTTTAACTCCATCTGTTCTTTCAGGTAAGATGATTAAGAGAAACCACCTAAGTTCAAAATCTCTACTACAGGCTCACCTTCATGACAAGTTCTGAAAACTTAGGAGAGCTGGCTGTTGCTAGAAGACTGTCTTGGAGCAGGACAAGCAGAGCACTAGAAGGAATAAATTTATAAAGGTTACACAAAAGAAGTGCTATACTTAAGAAAAAAACCATACCAACTCACCACAGAATACCACACCAGAGACTGGGGTTAGTCCTGCAGATGTGCACCAGCTCTTTCCTTCTCTCTTTTTAGTATGTTACAAGAATTCAAGAGACAGTCTGCTGAACTTCAAAGCACAAAGAACCATACTAAACTGGCTTGTTTAGCCTGCCTCCAGCTGTGCAGTCAAATTCTGATCACAGTCAGTGATAATCTTTATTAGCTAACTGAATAATTCTACAAACACCGGTCTTTGCTTACAAAATGACTAAAACTCAGCTGTTCAAGAAACGTAAGAGAATAGGTAAAGAAGAGCAGTTAATTGTGCACTTTTCATTACTTACCTCAAGATGTTGGTCTGGTCAGACTTCTCCAGAACTTTAACTACCAAGAGGTTGACTGATCGGATGACCTGCTCACCCTCTTCAAGATCTTCAACCCGAGAATCCAGCATTAATGTAATAAGACCATGCATTAGGTCTTTAAGCACACCAGTGGATGCCTCTCGAGCCAGACTCTCTATCTGAAATAGCTAAAGATTGAAGAAAGCGTTAATTTTCCCTGCACATAATCCTTTAGTGTAGGGACATCTCTAGACTCCACTGTCAAATCCTGACTTCTCCTCGTTTCCCACAAAAGTAAAAACAGAACTATGAAGAAAGTTATTTCTACTGAGTCACTTCTGAAAATACTCAGGCCACCAACTCAGCAATCAAAAGGTAAAGAATATTAAAAACAGAGCTTAATAGAAGTCTTATTATGCTGTATTTTGCAGAAGCAGAGACCTTCTTCCCTTCCCCAAATTCTCATTCCCCACCTACTCTCAAAAGGTGCATTGATGAGCAGCTGGCAACAAACCTTTGTAAGAAAGACTCAGTAGTAAGCTAATCCAGGTACAGAACAGACATTACATTCTCCCACAACTTCTGCACAGAAGTTATTTGCTTTTCACCTTATCTTTTACAGCAAGCCTTACCGTGATCATGCTCCCAATAATACAGCTGTAAAGTCTGACAATCTCCTCTTTGTCAAGCTTCTCATCTGCCATGTGTGTATTGTAGATTAACCGGAGCTGCATAAATGTGGCTATTAGGAATTGATCAATGTGGCCAGACATAGCTTCTGCTTTGTCCTCCTGTTTGAGTACCTCGTCAATCTAAGATTTAAAAACAAAACACTCTAGCAAATTCAACATAATGCAAACAGCACAAAATAACAATAATTTAAACACTTTTCTATAGGAAAGGTTTTGCCCTGACCAATCAATTTGCCAAGGCAGTTGTATTCTAAGCTTTCACCCAAAATCAGATTTGTATTGCTAATCCAAACATAATCAATTACTGATATTTTAGAGAACTGCAGTCCTATCCCATACACAAATAAAAACATCAACAGCTGCATAACAGATTCTGGAATTTACAGCTTTATTAAATCTTCTGGACAAAAAAAGCTTCTAATTAGTTAAAGACACCTTAAACCCACACAAAAAAACGGGGCAAGACAATCCTTTTCCTAAGGATCTCTAAAACAGTTCAAATTTACAAGTTAAGTCTCACTGACAAATTGGCTTTTACAAACTCTTAGCAAAAATAACTTGACAAAACCAAAATTATAACACAGAAGCACTAATGAGAAAAGCATTAAGTTTATTCTACATCTTTCAAGTGGAATTTCTACTGCTAAAGCGAGTCAGATGGCCCCTGTGCACTTAGTTTTGTCATCAGGGAGATTCTGAGCAGAGCCCATGTCACCTGACATGATTGCTCCACCACAGTGCAACTCATCACCCTCGCAGGCAAAGTCTGGTACAGTGTGATTAGTTGCTACCTTAATTCACTTACCTGTGTCAGAGCCTGGATGCTTGTATTTATATCGCCACTGGCCACTTGGGAAATGACAAAGTTGATAGTAGAAGCTGTATTACTGTGCATGTCATCAAAGTGTGGGGACACAGCACGGATTCTGAAGGGTTGAAAACAGCATTCATTACTTTTTGGAGAGCTCCAATTATGTACACTTAACTGCTGCATTCAATGAAGATTTAGAAGAAAAAGGATTTCATTCTTCACTGAGGATTCTCCAGGAAGGAGTAATTTCTTTTTATCATTTCTATTGCACTGTTTGTAAAGACACTGATGATGCATTTACAAACTCAGTATCATCTAACTATAAAAATGCCTAAGTAGAACTAATGTTTTTCATTAAAAATAACTGCTCTCCAGATTTCAGAAGAGTACAACAGACCTTTGTTTTGTCATCTCTTCTCGTTAGCTGACATTATGTTCTTATGAAAACAAGTCTGAATGTAGAAACTAGCACTATCCATTCACCTTCTCAAAATACTTTTTAGGCAGCCCTGCTGATTTCACTTAGAAGGTAAAGCTAAACTCACTTGGGCTCAGGAATCAAGACTGGCTCAAAGATGTCATCTAGTTTGTGCTGTACAAGTGCTGGCATCTCACATCTGACGGTTCCATTGTCATTTTCAATTTCATCAAGATCCAGCTGAAATTCCCGTGGAACAGTATGTGTTGTCTCTGAGTGGCTGCCCATGTTGCGATTTTGGCTACAGAAACCAGGAGAGGGTTTTAGCTTAAGAGGTAAGAATATTAGCAACTAGCATCCACTGGTAGCCCTAAAGTTCTCACACTAACACAAGTTTGGCAGCTTGGATTATATTCAAGCCCCTTAACTCCCTCTGCTTTTCCCCTAGTCCTTAGTAAAACAAACTTCTGTAGGCCAGAAGAGCAGCTGCTTACTTACTTGCCCTCCTAGTTTCTCTTGTAAACCACAAGATGCCCTGTACCTGTGCCAGGCATGCACGGTTTGGGATAACTAGCACAGTTTACAGTATTATTAAAAGAATGTAACTTTAAAGTTAGAGTGGCTTTTTTTGCCTTTTTTTTTAAATAATGGACAGGATGCACACATACAGAGCAACCTCACAAGCTCCTCTGAATCTAAGACACACAGCATTCCCACATGACCTATACTGCATATCAGATTTTTCAAGGAAATACTTGAATATATAGTTCTCAGCACAGACTTTTAATCAAAAATGATGAGCAGGTGGCAAGGAATAGTTTCTAAGCTTTTTGTTTTGGGTACTGTTGTCCCAGGCTCTACAATTCACACATGCTTATCCATTTTTGTGCTTCATGTCTAACACAACTAGAACATGATCCAACAAATATCAAGTTTAGTCCAACACATTGAAAGTTCTTCCAATATTTTGAACAGTTGCTTAATGTGGAAGTGCCATGTCTGTCTGCAGCCTGATTTACAGTCACCTTGACAGAAACCTGCATTTCTGTTTTCTTTCTTTTCTTTAATTCAGAGACCTGCAAATAACCTAGAACTAGCCATGGCAAACCCATCACCCTCAAGAAGGGATGGCAAGGATAGAAACTGAAAGATACAAGAGCCTTGCTACCAAGGAGTTAGTGGGCAGTACTTACATCCTATAAGTGCGATACATAATTCTGTCCATGGAGAAGCAGTGAAAAAAGGCACAAGACCATTTAGAAAGATTTTAAGACAGACAAGACAAAAAAATTCAGACATTTAGATTTATATTATTTGGCCATTTTTCACAACATGCCAAGATGATGATACAAGAACTAAAATGACATTTTAAGACATTAGCACATACATTATGCAGGCTAGACACCATAATGTAACATTACATACTTGAGTTTGGAGGACATGTCCTCAGCTTGCCCCTTGCGCATCATGCTGGCATTGGCACTGATGCTCTGAGTACGTGGAGGTTTCTCCTCTGCCTGTCTCACTGGAGCAGAAGAGGGTCTCTTGGCTGACCGCTTTATTCTTTCCTCCAGCATGCTCATGTCTTTCTCTGAAAGCTGTAACACACAATGCTATCACTCATCCTGAGCTGTAGGGGTTTTAGAAATCTCAGTCACCTACAGGATTCACACCATACTTATCAGTGCAGACTGAAGTTCTCTAAGATGAAAGTGGGAACTGTCAATGCTACCTCCTAGCAGCAAACTCACCAGAACACTCTGGACTGTCAGGTGCTACTTCAAGAGCTAGTGAGACCATGTTGACAAGCTGTAATACAGAATACATTTCTATTTCTAGCCCACGTAACTTTCGAGAAACAATTAATCTTGAAGTCAAACTATGGTACTATCCCGTGTTTGTAATTGTTGCATATGTTGCTGCAAAAACCCCAAACAAATAGAGCCCCACCCACCTTCCTATATTCCCTATTAGCAGACCAGGCACTGCTTGACCACTCTGGACCCTGCCACAGAAGCTAGAGTTCTTCTGACAATGGTCCTTTTCAATGTACTCATAATTCAATATGAACACCTGATCAGGCAACTTAATGCTCCAACTCAGGTAGTGAAAAGATTCATATTTACCTGCTCATCTACCAGACCCAAGTCTACAAATAACTCCATTTGAAATAAAAGTAGGCATTACAATTTCATGAGAAGTACTTTCCAGCATCCCTATGATTTAGAAACTTTCCTGAGAACACATAGATGGACCATACTGAAGCTCAGAAAGTCATGGTTAGAAAGAGCCGAATGGTTCAGGTGCTACAGTTTTTCCTTTACCTTGAAAATTCAAAACCAAATGGACTATGTAAAACTGAGGAAGAAGTAGATTGCACTCTGAACAATAGTTAAATAGGATGGAAATATAAGATGTTAATGAAAATGCAACATTAACTCTCATGGGAAGAGTTACCAAAGAAAATCAGCATCACAATAAATTTCAACTTTTCAAGAAGCTGGAAATTCGGGGAAAAAAAAAAAAGGCAGGGCTGCCTTGACATATTCCATAAAATACCCATCCAATAGCTTGTATGCCCTATGGCATATGACACAACACAACAAAGCTGCAAAGGCACTAAAATATCTATCATATTCCAATCAGTTTTAATGCTGCTAGAAACATTACCAAGGCCAAATCCAGAGAACAGAATTGTAAAAAATAATCTAACTGCTCTTGATTCAGATTGGAATTCCGTGTATGTAATCTGATATGCACAGTAATTATAAACACAGTGAACTAGCTTTCCATTGCTGGACACTGGAGACTGAGTTTTGCCATCTTTAACTTTTACTGCATTTAAGATGATAATGGTCAAGTATAATTTTCAGAGAGCAAAACGGCAGCAATACAAAGCAGCATAGCACTGACACTTTAAAAATGAAATGAAGTAAGATGAAGCAAGTAAGCAAAACTTACCACACTTCAACTACAAAGCAATTAGACAAGTTGGGGACAAAAAAAAAAGCTGAGAACTTATTGGAGCCCCAACACTAGCCTTTTTTGGCCAAATAAGTTATCCAAATATTCTGAATCAGATGTGTTACTTGTGAAATTGACTATAACACAAGTTACGCTTTATAAACAATTTCATTCCCGTGAAGGTCAGTCTCTTTTTTTCCAGTTTTCTTTTTCATTCATGCACATCCAGGTTATATATACCTCTCTTACTGGAAACAGGCTGAGAGTTGGGGTTTGAGAGCATACTGAAGAGAAGGCTCTGGATACCTCACTGCAGTCTTCCAGTACCTAAAAGGGGCCTACAAGGGAGCTGGAGAGGGACTTCTAACAAGAGCACACAGTGACAGAAAAATGGTAATTTCTTTAAAATTAAAGAAGAAAAATTTAGATTGGATTAGGAACTCTTCACTGTGAGAGTGGCTGAGGTAATGAAACAGGATACGCAGTCCCTGGAACTGTTCAAGTGTCTCTGCCCATGGCAGGGGGCTTGGATCTAAATGATTTTTAAGGTCCCTTCACAAACCATTCTATGATTTCATATATTCTACTATCTGGGATTAACCAAATAGCCATCAGAGAATCTATGATGTAGTAAGCTATTCTCAAAACTACAAAATGCTCAACACCATCAGCAAGACATACCATGACCAGTCACAAGCAAAAGAATGCTAATACCCTACACAAGTGTAAGGACTTGAAGAAAAACCAAACCACCAAACCCCAAACAAACAATCCCACAAACCAAACCAAGCACAGCACACTAACCAAAATCCCCCATAAACTCATGTGCAGTTATACTGACATTTCCAATCAGCTTGAACACTTGGTCGCCATGGACATTGTAGACAGTCACGATGGTGTTGAGCGCAGCGTTGCGCACAGTGTTGTCCCGGTCACCAATGTGGGTTGCCATTTCTTTTAAGGCTTTCCCTGGAGTTGGCTGGCATACATTCATGCCATATGATTCAACCAGACATCCAAGCTCTTCCAAGCATTCTAAAAAAAGAAGGTAACATACGCAGATTCAGCTTAAAAGCTGCTGGGAAGAGAGCCCTCCCAATGCCTGTGTTGCTCGCACAGCTTCAACATTCACTGTAGAGAACTGCCAATCATAAAGCTGATGACAGATATACTCCAGGCGATTTATGGGATGAATAGTAAGTTACAGCAGACTACAGATAAAAGCAGTCAGTAATCCTTCTACACTTCAAGTATTTCCCACAACCATGTATGAGCAATGCTACACTTAACATCACATTCAGGTAAACAGTTGTGAGCTTGCAATACTATATTATAAATAGAATTTAACTTTCTGCATATACCAGGATAAGATATTCTCAAAGTGATCAGGAAGTTGTTTGAACTACAAATGCCACAACTTTATTACAGACATTACTCGTAGTGAGACAGATGTACAGTTTAGACATTTCTTGCTCAGATTAACTGATTCCCTTAGTGAGTAGGGAAACAGTACTGTCACTGTTCTCACCAGCACTGTTTCACTAAGAAAACAAGCCTACATAAGGGACTCATAATACTCATAGCAACTTAAGGGATTACTTGTCTTTAGAAGGTACAAAGGCATCAAAAAATAAAAAGCAATATGATACTACTTGAAAATCCCATCCTAAAGGATGAGATTTGCAAACATCTCTTGCAAACATCTGCATAAAATGCCATGCGCATGCAAATCTCACATCCCACCCAACATTCTTAGGCTGGGTTTTGCAAGATGCAAACCAAAGCAATTTCAAGTACGTTGCACATGTACAGTTCAACAGGCCATTTCCCACCTGCACGCTGTTTGGAGTTCTTTGATTTTGTCCCCTCCATGATGAAAGGGAACATCTTGCTGGCTGGATAGATGAGGCACATTCTGTTCAGAATGGCACGTACATCCTTACGGATGACATCTTTCGGTTCTCCTACCTAATGGAAAATTAATGTAAAAAAATTAAAAAGAGGAGAAAAAACCAGAATATTTCATACAGTTTTGTGATAGTTTTGACTATTCTAAATAGTCTTAGGAAAGCCAGAATCATTCTCAAGGCAAAAATCCCTTTTTTGTCAATGGCTTTTAAGGGAAATACGCAATATAGAATCATAAAGGTGACAAAAGACAACCTTAACATCATCGAGTCAAACTGTTAAACCAACACTGCCAAGTCTACCACTAAACCATGTCTTCTAAATACTTCCAGTGATGGAGACTAAACCTCTTCCCTGGGCAGCCCATTTCAGTGATTGACAACCCATTCAGGAAAGAAATTTTTCCAAATACCCAGTGTAAGCCTCCCCTAGAACAACGTGTGACCTTTTGCTCTCATTCTATTCACTTGTTACTTGACAAGACAACATCAACACCCTCCTCCCTACAGCCTCCTTTCAGGTAGTTATGAAGAGCACTAAGATATGAGCCTCCTCTTCTCCAGGTTAAATAAACACAGCCTGTTGAATCTCACACAAGCCACCAACTGGACTTAATTCCATTTGAAATATATTTAGAATGAACATATTGTAGTGTTTGATGGTATTCTGCCATAAACCTCATGAGAAATAACATTAGTTTCTGTGAAACAAATTGTACCTTTAGGATAAGATATGGGATGAAAGAAGATGCTTCATTTTCGGTGAGGTGATACTCCTCTTGACTCAGCAAATTGAAAAGCAATTTAAGGTATTCAAGTGCTTTCATCAAAACACTTGTATTGGTATCAAAGAACCGCAGGGTAAGCCATTTTAGGATCAAATCCAGGCAGCTGATGACTCCATCTTTTTCACTCTCCAAGTGCTTGAAGGCAGTTAAAAAAGTTACATAAATGAAGCATATATACACTGTTCAACAAGAAAATAACCTAAGCTATGTCTGATAAGGTAATCTACATTTACTGGTAGATTCTTAGAACAATACATACTCACTTTTAACTTATATGCCTCTCTGAAATTTTAAGAGAAGTCTCTGGTGAGGAAATTTTCCCTTCTCCGGAGAAACAGTATTAATACCAACTTCATCATACCTCCGAAAATTATTTCTATGTATGTTTAGGTTTCAACTACACAAAGCAATGACCCCTGGCTCCTCAGGAAATTTCTATTTTATTTTAATTCAAGCAGTATCTTTCATAGCAGAGAGTAATTCTGTCAGCCTCATCTTCTACCACAAATTCAAACTCACCTCAATCATAACAGACAGTGCTTTGTTGTGGTGCTGGAAGTCTGCATGAAACATCTCATCCTGTAGCCATTTGGCGACACAAGTGGACATCTGAGTTTTCAGCTGTTCAATATATTCATCACGGGGAGTAGTGAAATTCCACTTTAACACCTGCAAAAGGCAGCATTTAGAACTCACAGCAAGCAATACCTTTTCTTCCTGACAGATGCTGCTGATTGAACATCTTTTAATTCTGCTTTAGAATCTGTTTTCAAAGCCTTCTTACTGCCAATAAGTAATAAAATCAGTGGTGTTTGCTCACCCTTTTTTTACGCGACAAGTTTTCTTCATATGGACTAATTATTGTGAACACATTCTGATTTTTCTCACCTTCAGAGCTTTCTCTTCTCTCATCCTCTGCTCCTTCCCATTTGGGACAATGATAAAAATAGGGCCTGATTTATCGTCCTCTTCCTTCAGACTAGGCTTGCTTAGCACCTTCTTTCCCTGTACCTGAAAGAAGCAAGGTATTAGCAGGCAACACAAGCCATATATATGCCTCAGTCCCAGCAACTGCAAGCGTTAGATACTTGCCACCCTCATGCTGCCTACAGTGTATAAGAGCCAGAGAGAAACTGAAAGAAAAATGTTGATTAGAAGTTTAAAAGTGTGTGCTCAGCTGCTGTGGAAGCAATACCCATGACAGTGTGCACAGTAGTACCCTCTGAATTATGACGCATCACTCTCAACCAGTGTGCTAGTCACCCATACACATCCCTAAAACCCAACATGGTACCTGTTTGACAGACTGGCTCTTTGTCAGACTTGAACTGCCCTTGCTGAGGCTTGTATTAGCTTTGGACAGGCGGGCATTACCCTTGGACATATTGCTATTAACATCTGACTGCTGGAAATAAGTCAAAGAAAAGTCTTTGCTTAGAAAGTGTTAGAAGGTTTGGAATGGAAACTCTTAAGAGTAAACAGCTGTCTGACAATAAAGGTCTTAATTCTACCATCAGAATTCAGGCACAACACTGCATTGACTTGAGCAAACCTACAACATCCTTCAAGGTTTGTTCAGCTCATTCTTACCATGAATATGGACCTACATCAAATGTTCTTGTTACAGCACTACTTCAGACAATGAAGACAGTGGGACTGTAGAACAATTCGGGTTATTTTTAGTTACATACATATGACAAAATTATTAACAGCAAAAAAAATTACCGTAACACAAAACAACAGAAAAACTTAATCAAACATTGACTGTAATTAGTTGAGATTATTATGTTTTTAAGCCTACTCCTTCCCTTTTTGCGCTTTGACTGAGAACTTCTTACCCTACATACTGTAAGGTAGAAATTAATTTTCTTTTGATACAGGTGTTCAAAATTAACATTTAAGTGTAACATTGGGCCTGGAATAGTAAGAATGAATTCACAATAGCACAAAATCAAAGAGGAAAATTTAGAACAGACTGAGTTTCTCATAAGACCGATTTTTGACAATACGGACTTTAGAAATTACATAGGTAATGACAAAAGCAGTGATCAGGTAAGTGATATGGGAATGTCTGTCATTTCAGAGTGCAGACAAACATGAAGATTTTAAATAAAAGTTGTCCGTAGCAAGGACTACACTCTTCTACCTCTAACACTTTAACAAACCACAACTACTAACTTCATAAAATTGATTTTACACAAAAGGCAGTCAACATACCTTAGTTTTAGAGGAGAGTCCTCCTGCTTTGGCTTTTTTGAGATCAGGCTTGGATTCTACAGTATTAGACCCCAAATCATCAGCAAATGCTGGAGAAACAATAGACCATTTAAAGTTATCTAGAAGCCCAATTTAGGTTATCGGTTTTCTCTTCTTAGGACCTAAAAAAAAACTGCTTGTGGATACAATATGCTTAAACACACATATGTCTGAGGCTTTTAGACCCACTGAAGAAGTCCCTTAAATTCCATGTTAGCAAAGTTTTCCTAATTTCCTAATTAAGATTATGGTACTCAGTCAATTTGTCATTTTTCAAAACAATTAAAAAATGCAGACATATATACTGTGCAGGCTTATGTCTAGAGCTGTAGTTGAACCTGGCTTGAGTAAGCTAGCCCCAGCAGTTTGATTCTTCAAATCAATTGTTCCCTAATCCCATCATGGAAGCATTCTGGCAGTCCCACAGTGAACTACACTGAGGAAATAGTCCAGATAAAAAATAATGTGAAAACATTTTTAAAAAATTACATTAAAATCAGATTAGAATTAGAAAAACCTTCCCCCTTTTGCCCAGCTTGGTTTCAGCTGCAATACCAAGTATATATTTTCAAGTTTTCGAATAGCAGCTGACAGATGGTTGTGTGGAAAGGAAACACCCTCCTACACTGGAAGCTGATTCAAATGCAAGACCAGAATCCTAACTATGGCTGAATACTTCTTCTTCAGATAAGTATGTTTACTCCTCTGGCATGTCAAAAAGCTTAAAAATCCACCATTTTCTCAGTAATTTCCCACAATGTCAGAGAAGTTACCTGATGCAGGTTGGAATTTGGCTGGAGCTGCTCCTCCTACCACTCTGGAAGATGCTTTAGCAGGAGGAGCTGGTTTGGCTGGCATGTTGGCTTTGGCTTTCTCCAGCATGGCCAGTACCTGGTCTTTGGAAGTTGGCTAGAGAACAAAAAGTACAAAAAGGAGTGATAAATTTAATAATGCCTATCACTAATCTTTCCAATACGTGCTACAGACAACAAAACCAAAATTAGTTTGAAACAATCCATGCTCTGTTAAGCATCTCAGAGGGTGGTCATCTTAAAACATCATTGTTCTCAGATACTTTTGTTCTGAGTTAAAACATCTTTCCTTCAACTTTCTTCCGCAAGATCTATGGGAAATATGTAAACTCACTCTAGGTGAGTGATCTCTGGATGTCAGTGGAGGGCCTGCTCACCACTCAGGGGTCCATAAGCTGAACCAAGCCGCTAGAAATCATGTTAAAGTATGAGTAGAGAGGCATAGAGTGGGAAAGGAACTGGTATGGAAGCTATCTGCAAGTAGATTTTTTTTCAGAAGTAAACCAGAGTGACTAAACATCAAGCTCTTGATGTAATAAGCTTGTAATGGCAGTAGTCATTTCTGAAGCAGAGAAACCTCTAGCTCACAGCTCTTGATACTATTTTCAGTCCTGCTGAAAATACTCAATGCAGACACAAGCTTACATGACTCAAGAAAGCATATCATGAGACTGTGAATAGGACTTAATAGTCACTCATTCAAGATCACATGATCTAATCTTTGTAACAGAAGTACCTTCAGCTTGCCAGTGGCTTTTGCCATCTTCTCAAAGCCCAGATGCATCATGAAGAATGGCAGGGCATCCTGTGCCTTTTTGCGCACATCCCCGTTTCGATCTTCAAGGCAGGAGTACAGGTGAGGCACACACAAGAGCAGGTCAGAAGGAACAGAACGGACAGCAGGCAACTTCTCAGCCAACCAACCAAGAAGCTGTAAGAAAGTTTTAGAATAAAAGCTTTTCAACAAGTGCTCACAGTGCTGTGTCAAGACACGAGAGCCTGAATAGCAGTCCTTCACATACCATTACATTCTACAATGAAAGAGTAGGAAAAACCCACACCAACATTTTTTAGACAAATACTCTTCAACATCAATTTTCATACCAGCAATTACAAAAATTAAGTTAAGTACACCATGTAACACACAACTATCTCAAAACTTTAAGCCTGGTCTATATGCAGGCTGTTTCTTCCTTTTGAAAGGAACAGAATTTCAGCCACTCTTTTTAATGTCTCCAGTTCTGTTCCATGGTGAATTTGAGTGAACACAAACTAGATCTTAAAACGCTAATCAAAACAGAAGTTTCATTTTAGAGGCACTGAAGTCTAAATGACAGCTATTCTGCACAAAGAAAGCTTGTTATTAGCTTTTCAAGATTTAACAATTTTATGTCAGCACAAATACACAGCTAGTTGTATTCCCATATAATGGTAGCACTGTGTCATTTCAGTCTGCATAGATAAAGAGTCCATAGAACATAAGGTTATTTTGATTTGACACACATAAGACGTTTGCTTGACAGAAGCCTACCTCTTGTCGAAGGAAAGGATTTTCTTTTTTGAGCTCTTCTGACAGGTCTTCCCCTTCCAACCATTCTTTCATCCCAGTTTGTTCGGCCCAGGCATTCACAGTTGCCAGTGCAGCAGCACGAACGTTATTCTGTAGCAAGAACAAGATTTAAAAAGAATAAACCTAAAGAGGGGTCAGAAGACTATGACAAAAGAGGAAATAGTCATCCTTCCTATGAAAGCAAAAAGCTTCCACACCATGGGCTTTGAAATCTCTTTTTTATTTGCAGCTTAAGAAGTCTAAGATTCAGAAGAATTTTGCTTCAGCGATATCAGCTGCAGCAATCTCCAAATCAGACATTATACTCATCTACCATAATTTAAAAAAAGTGTAATGAAGAGGGTGAGGGTCTCTAAAATTATTTTTACCATTCACTGACGACAATTCTGAAAGTAACTTTTAAAGAAGCTAAAAAATAATGTTAGTGACTTATATAGTGCTTAAATAGGCTACACATTCATGAATCAAGACAAATGGATTATAGAGCCTGCTATTAGGGAACTCTTATTTAGGATACACATGAGCAAAATCAGGAATGAGAGAACCCTCTAATTCCTACCAATTTGCACCTTGTTTTTTTCCAAGCAAAATTTAGAACAGCACCCTTTTTTGAAGCAGCTATACGAAGTTATGAGAAGCCAGATGGAATATTTAACAACCATGGTTCTTTAAAACGTTAGCAGTCTAGACGTGACTTTACACATATGACCTTCTCCTGTAGGCTGAATTTCTGAGGGAGCTAAAAACGTATAGACTCTTGTAAAGTATGAACCATATTAAATGCAGAAGTAACATACAGGCATATTTGTAAACAAGAAGTCAGAATCCTTGCTTTACCAACTTCTCCCATCTTCTATCTCATTGAGGAAAACTAACAAATCATGTGCTGCATATAAACACATGATCATCAGCCTCTCTGACAAGGCCTTGGGTCCCATCACCCAAATTTAACTTTTCTTCACTCATGCTTCAAGCTGATTATTTTCCTCAATTATTAGTGCGTCCATGACAAACACACTGAAGTAAGACCCAAAATGGACCATCCTCATCTTCAAAATCTTGACAAATTTGATAAACTAGTTAAATCTTGCACTTGAAGTACTTAAAAAAATTACCACTGTAAGAGTGTTCAAACGAGCATACAATCTTCTGTCAGCATTATAGTGCTTACAAGTTATGTCAGTATTATGCACTTTAGTAACAGTGTAAGTTAATCACAATTAGGCTTATCCTTAAACCATATACTTGCAACTCTCCTACCAGACTGGGGCTCTGAGCAACCTGGTCTAGTGGAAAGTGTCCCTATCTATGGCAGTGAGGTTGGAACTAGATGGTCTGTAGGACTCCCCTCAAACCTAAAAAGTTCTATGCCTCTACAAAAGTAACTTGATGTTACCTCAGGATAATTGGTGAGTTAAAAGAATTTAAGTCATATAAGATCTCAGATCCTGAAGCCTCTTAAAGAGAAAACAATTTTAACCAGGAGATTTTTATCCATCCCTAGAACCAGTCCAAATCTTTCCACTATTTGGGACAGGTAGATCCAGCTTCTGCTCTTTTTCCTACTCACATTCCAAGCAGAGACAGTATGCCATCTTTGATAATTGCCCATGACTTCTGGCACAAGATATTGGCATCTTCCCAAATCTTTTTACTCATTGCTTCAAATAGCTCTTTCCCATGGTCCTAAGCTTTATTTTGACACAGCATCCTATCAAACTCAACACTTATTTACACAAGCTTCAGTGTCAGTTGTGAATGTCCTATGCCTCTACCTACAGTTCAAAGGGCCCTACACAGTGGCAGAGACAACAGCAATGTATAGTGTAATCCAGTGATACGCTAAAAATTCTACAAGAAACTTTACCAAGCAAACCTGTTCAGTGTCTAAAATACTGTACTTTCAGCAGCACAAATACACATATAGTCACCCCATTCATTAAAAGCCAGATTATTTCACTGGGTTTAGTTACAAGGAGGAAATACATCTGAATATACATTCAGGCACGTATTTATACTTGAAAATGAAGTTGTCATTCAGGCAGGAACTTTTTTTAAAAATTAGCTTAAAACATCCTTGGAAGCTTACCATCAACCACCTTTCAGGCATAGCTTAGATACACAAAAAGCAAAGAGATCTTGACATCTGTCCTACCTTACTATCTCCTAGGACTGTAATGACAGGAATCCCCAAATTTTTCACATACTGTTTGATATTGGGGCCCATTGCTGTTGCTAGTTGCTGAAGAATGCTCAGTGTTTGCTGCACCTGCACACAAGGGAAGAAAAAAGGTAATAAATAAAACAGTGTTACAAGCATTTGTGCAAAAACTCCCAGTTACACACAGAAAAGGGATACTGCTATATATTAAGCTTTTACTTTAGAATGCCTGCTCAATGAAACCTATTCCAGCCTTGAAATTCATCACACCGAAAAAAAAATACTTCCATATTTGGAACAAATTAAATTTAAAGTAAAAATATTTTCAAACAAGGGACAACTCACTTTTGCTTCACAAATGAAGCAATTAGTCAAATTCTTTTCAGATTTCCTTATATTACATTCATAGTAAAGGTAGTTTTTCCTTTCTTTTGAAACATTTTTACATTAAAAAAAAGGCAAATATTTATTAAAATAGGGAAATATATGATTTGGAAACACACAGTTCATTATTTTCCAACTGTTGATTTAATGACATTGAAAGAGACCACACAGAAATAGTCAAGGTTCAGAAATCACGACTACCTTAAGATTAAAGCTGGAAACAACTGAAACAGGATTTTGAAAAACATACCAAGATTTTATTGGAGTCATTGAGACGACCCTTCAGAGCAGCTGGAAGTTCTCCTATGTTTGGCTGTATGAACTTTGCTTCATTTATTATGCTTGTCACTTCATCCAGACCTTCTTTTCTAATCTTCCAATTTTTATCTCCAATCTTAGACACTAGTTCCGCTGTGATCTTATCACTGCCAGAAAAGAACAGGTGAAGTGCCTGTTTACTCAGTGATATCTCTATTAGTATTTGAGTGTTTTAACAACATTGATTTCTACTTAGAAAGCAGTTAGAAATGCAAAGTTTTGAATTGATTGCAGTGGCAGTGTATCTTCATGTGCTAGAATACAAACCTACCCAATATCTGTTCTTGGCAAGAGATCCACAACATCATTGCCGACCTCCTCCTGTTCTTCTTCTTCACCATCATCCCCACCTCCCACGCTGTGCCTGGAAATGCCACGAGTTGGAGCTGGTGCTGTCTGTCCTTGCATCTACAAGCAACACAAAATCAGAAACAATTTTACAATTTTTAATTTGACATTAAAAATAAAGCTACTTGTATGATATGAATGCACTGGATCAGGACAGCAGACTTCTAAACCATTATACTATTCAAACAAACCCAGAAACTTTTAAAGCTCATAATGAAAAAACTGTTGAGACAGCTACACATAATGAATTTGCAGCCTTTGTGCACCATGGTATAAATCTGGATCAATTACAAGCTCAAGGGTTAGACCACAGTATTACTACAAACTCCAGCTACTGAAGTTTCAAAGTAGCTTTAATAACAGTTGGTAGCAAGAGAGCTCCACTTCATACCTTTTCAAATTCTGCATCTATCTGAGAGAGAAGGGCTGGCTTCTCATCTTCAAAAAACATTCGCAGAGAAGGTCCCACATAAAGATACATTACTCCCAGCAATGTAATGGCAGAAGTCCTCACAGCCTGCCAGAAGAGGAAAAAGCACTCAGTCTTCAAATTAAGGACTGATAATAATTCAGGATTAAGATTCTAAATTTACTCACTGGATTAGTTGCAGCAAGAGCTGTCTTCACATTACTGATGAAAGCTTTGACATTCAATCTGTGGAAAAAAGATGTCTCCCATAAATAAAACAACACAGGGAACAGAACCAACAAACAAAATCATCACAGTAGGTTAAATAAAAAAGATACCCCTAGACAGATTTACACAGCTAACTTAGATGCAGAAGACATGTATACTCATAAAACATCACAGGTACAGTGTAGATAGCAGCTGCTTAAATAACTACTGAAAGATCAGAAGAAGAATAGCCTACTGTGAAAATCAATCAGTAAACGATTTATACAAAAGCCTACTATCATCACAGCTGGAAAATTTCTTAAATTACATAATCCACGTGACTGCTAGGACTGAAATATTGATGAATGAATCCAAAAACATTTTAAGTACCTGAAACATGACTATACAATAAAGTTAAGGGTATATTACTGTTGTGGTGGGCCTTCTTTTTATTTTGTTGTATAGTTAGTCTCACGATCTTCCAGAAAAAGACACATTTTCAATAGGATATTTACAAGAGAAATAAAAGAAGGATTAAATTCCTGAGTCTTCTGTATTATCTGTGCAGCCTCAAACACTGTTGTACTAGTAACACATCTATACACATTCCATGATGCAAATATATATTTTTGGTGGAATTTACTAAAGAAGAGTGTATTTCCCAGACTTAATCAATGTCACTATCCATTTAAAAGCCACAAAATATCTCAAGACTGGTATACTAACTGCCCAAGTAGTCAAATAAAATCATATTTGAAGTTTTCTCTGCTTAGAGATTTTGTCCCCTCAGGGCTAAACTCTATTATACGTGCTTAACCACATTCAGTTAAAAGGCTAGTGATTAAAAATTAAGGCATGCTATCCCTGGTTCAGATGGAGAAATAGTTTCTCACACTCAGAATGCCAGACATAATAACAGCTATTTTGTTGGCTAAAACTTCATCCACCTGTAATCAACCTCAAAATGTTTCCCAAGGAGATTAATAGGCATGCTGGTTATGTACTCTTCTGTAGGTTGTCAGATTCAGTTGCTGTGGTTTTTTCTTTTCAACTATAAAATGTACAGTGGTCCACCTGGGTGCAGGTGTATCCAAGTAGGAGTATAACAGACATGCAATACCACAGCTCTGTGCCCAGCCCACACTTCTAAGTACCTTAAGACAAATGCTCTTCAGGGAAGATCAAGTAAGGAGGAGTAAAGTAGCCAGTAGTGTAATCACATCCCATCATACTAGTAACACCAGATACTTTCAGTTATATACTTCAGAGCTAGAAGAACATGGCTAACATCAGAGCTTAAGGAACTACAGTTCAGATGAACAGAATCTTAGTTCCAGATTAGAAACACTTTCATTCAAGTTCCTCTTCGCAATTTACTTGAAAGACTTACCCAGAAAAGCCAAACTCTTTAATTGCATTTGAAAGCCAGTTCAAAGTTTCTGACTGGTTTTTAGGATTCTTTTGAGAGAAAGCCATAGCCACAACCTGGAATAAAAGAGAGTTAAGTGTAAACTTTCACGGGCAAACCAGGTGACAAAGCACTGTAATAAAGTGAAGAAACCTGCAAAAAACACAGGGCAAGTACAGGAAAGCTGGGGTAACAGAAAAGGAAAAAGCAACTGTGTCACTGTAGCAGGACAGAACCGGAACTGAAGTGAATTAGAAGTTCCTGAAGTACTTAGAAGCAGTCAGAGACACCTTTATTACAGATTCATACCTGCATTTTAAAAAAAGCATTAGATAATTATTCATTATTACTGTGCCTTGGAAGATCATAGAAGAGATCCTCCTAGAAGGTGTGTTGAATCACATGGAGGACAGGGATGTGATTGAGACAGGCAGCACAGCTTCACCAAGGGCAAGTCCTCCCTGAGCAACCTCATGGCCTTTTTTGATAGAGCAATTACATCATTGCAGTTACAAATACTGTATAGCTGGACTTCTGTCAGGCCTTTGACAAGGTCCCCCACAATGTCCTTCTCTCTAAATTGGAGGGACACGGATTTCACAGGTGGCCTCTTGTGGGTAAGGAACTGCTGGAATCATCACATCCAGAGGGTAATGGTTAATGGCTCAGAGTCTTGATGGACATTAATGACAGGCAGCACCCCTCAGGGATCCATACTGGGGCTAGTGCCATTTAATGTCATAAATGACAGACAAAAGGATTGAGGGCTTTCTGAGGGCAAGTTTGTGATGAAACAAACTGAGTGGTGGAGTTAACACACCTGAAGGACAGGAGGCCATCCAGAGAGACCTGGACAAGCTTGAGGAGTGAGCCCATGGAAACCTGAGGAGATTCAACAAGCCAAGGTGCTGCACCTGGGTCAGAGCAACTCCCGGTATCAACACAGGCTGGGGGATGAGTGGAGAGAGAGCATGCACGAGAAAGAGCATCCACCCCCTCCAAGGGGCTAGACATGACCCAGCCATGTGCACTTACAGCCCAGAAAGCCAGCTGTGTTCTGGGCTGCACCAAAAGCAGTGTGGCTGGCAGGATGAAGGGGGATTCTCAGGGGATTCCCTCTGCTCTGTTCATGTGAGACCCCACCAGCAGTGCCGCACCCAGTTCTGGGGCATTCAGCACGGGAAGGACATGGATCTCTTAGAATGAGTACAGAGCAGGGACACCATGATTTAAAGGATGGAGCACCTCTCTCCTATGAGGGAAGGCTGACAGAACTGGAATTTTTCAGCCTGGATAAGGCTCTAGGGTGATCTTCTTGTGGCCCTTCAGTACTTGAAGGAGGCCTCCAAGAACACTTTTCAAAAGTGCATACAACAGCTGGACAAAGAGGAATGTGAGGAGGAAAGAGAAGTTGGGGCTGTCCGAGCCCTGGAAATGTTCAAGGCCAGGGTGGATGGGGTTTTGAGCAACCTGGTCTAGTAGAAGGTACCCCTGCTAGGCTGTGGGGGGAGGACCTAGATGATCTTTAAGGTCTCTTTCAACTCAAACCATCCTATGATTCTATTTTCAACTTTAGAGGAATATATATTTAACTTTTGCTTCGGGAAGCATCTTGAGAGCAAACAAATCACTTTCATGCAACTGAGAAAAATCAAAGATTTGGAATTTACTCCTCAGACTGAAAGGACACCCTAAATACTATTTCTGATTTATTTACTGAAAGAATACCTTTGCTGCTCACTCACCTGCTCAGCAGTCCATGGCAACTGACATGCTTCTGCTATTGCTGTCATGGCCTCTTTTGCATTAGTTCCACATTTCACATCACCAACCTTGTCTACAAGACCATCCAGCACAACCTGTGCTGAAGTTTTGGAGAAGTTTCCTTTCTGTGCAATTAATGCAACTATATGCAGTTTCATCTGCATCACCTGCAATGTCCAAAACAGCAAGAAAGTTACTCACATCTTCGTGTACTTCAGACTAATTTTTCTCATTCCATACATCTATAGATACATATAAGAACTATATGGATTTGGGGGTAAATACTAACATATGGACAAAATCTGTATTTGCATATATACACAACACACACATTTGAATATGCAGAAGTATTTATGCACACAGATATTTTGTGCACACACACACAGGTGCTTTGGTTGACTATCCACAAAAACTGTGTACACACACAAATACAAACTATTATATACATACATACACAACCATTAATACTGGCCTGCCATTATCTACTTTTAGAACTTATATACACACACATGCTTAATATATATGCAAATGTATACATATACATCTAAAGACAACCTTTGGATACCTTAGATGACATCTAGAGTCTCAACTCTCAACAGAAATAAAACCCAATATCAGAGTTTATTTTCTCATTGATTACAGACAGAACTGTGGCCACAGTGACATATGCACTTACAGCCTTTTAGATGGAAACTGCTTTACATTAACAGAAATGGACTATTTAGTAACTAAAGGATAATGTATTACCTGAAAATTTGTTTCCTTCCAACCAGGTTTCTTGGCCAGCATCCTTACTAGGGCTTGGCAAGGCATTTCACTTCTTTCCATAAGCTCAACAGCCTAAAAGATAAACATTAAGTTAGCCAGTGGGTCACAAATTATACAAACTCAAACAGAAATTCTCAACTGTCCTCAAAGTATTTTCTTAATACTGAATTAAACCAGAGAAAGTCTCAGCATAATAGTTTTCCTGAAGAGTCATTTTTACAAGGAGTCTGAGGTACTGAACCAATACTTAACCTACAGATGCACATCACTATTCCTTTAATGTTCTTTAACAAATATCCTTAACAATCACTATTGGCCATTCCAATTGAAAACAAACAAAATCCATCAACAGCCCACCTGGCCCTCAAAAAGCTGCTTTTGTTATTAAGATGAAGTATGTTATGCAGCTTTCAAGTTGGAATGTTGACTACACAGCAGAGATTAAGCCTGAATATAATCTATATTACGGGGTTTAGCTGTTGTTAGGCTTAATCATTCAATTGAAATGGCAACATTTTAATAAAGCAAGCTTTATTAAAGCAGGCTTTATTGACATGCAGCAGCATTTCAATGCAGCCAGTCACCATTTCCCAACTGAAGTTAGTCACTTTTCCCACTAAAATACTAAAAGCTCAGTCATTACTGTACTGGTGTCATGGGATGAACTATTTGTACATCTACAGTGAAGCTTTTTTTGGTCTGTGACTACACAAAGCACTTTCCACTAGCTGTGAAGACTGCTAGTATTGTATAAACAAAAATTTCAATTGGCAAATAGCTGATTATAATGAACTGCTGCCTAACACACAAACAGCAGGAACTTCTTTGCAATACATGTAGCCTAGTAGTTACAGAACCTTTTGTTTAAATCTAGCTATCTTTGAGATCAAGCTTTACAATTACTTGGAGTTTTAAAAATACCTCTAAGTATCCTCAATCAAAATAGAAGTATTTTTGACAAAAGCATAAGTGTCTACATTAAGGTAAAATACTTGTAACGGAATTTAAATCATATAAGCCATTTGGCTTTTTTAGGTATTGTTTAATACTTGATCCATCTGAAGTGCTGACATACAACTACTACTAGTAAGTATTTCAGGAAACTTATCAAGCCTAGAGAGCTGAAGAAATTATTACTTTTCTCCTTCCCTACTGCCTGCCTTATCAATTGCTCCAAACATACCTTCTGAAACTCTTCCATGCAGGCAAGCCTCTCTTTCCAGTTACCACTGTCCAACTGCTGGATACAAGAAGCTGGAAGGACAGCAGCAGCTTTCTCTTCACATACTTCTATCTGCAGCCAGATCAGAACAAGGTTAACACTCCACTGGATCCCTTCAGAGGAGGGCAGCAACCTTAAGGACAGGTAATATACTGGACTGACCCTTGTACTGTGGTGCATTTACAAAATAGGAAAAGGGTTCTGTCGTAGGTTGAAAGATTTTTGTACGGATTGTGGTTTAGGGGTCTTAAGGGTTTA